>NC_079317.1:8156742-8459772 GCF_029931775.1 Euleptes europaea
TCCAAACCACCACTCTTAACCATTACACCACATAAAGAAAACAATCTATGCAGGAATCTCTCAAGTCAAATCTGCAGAGCGTAAAGGTAAAAGCATACCAGGTCCAATCCTAGAGTTTACCATCTATATTGCAAATGCCACTTTCACACACAGGACCACATTTCATTTAAAAACCGTATTCCAAATCTGCACAAGGTAACATTCTTTTCCCCAACAGCAATTCGCTTGCATGGTGGGAAGACAATAGACGGCAAACAACCCTTCCATGGATCAGACTTAAAAAGTTAGATCATGGCTGGAAGCCAGTGTGTTAGCGAACCATACAGCTGCCCACAAGCCAATACTGTTACATTGTTTTAGCCCAGGGGTGGGGAACGTCTAAGACCCGCAAAATCATTTGGTCTGGCCCTTTGTGGGTCCTGGCAGATCTCTAGCTCAGAAGAATCTAAGACTGGCGATCCGCCCCCTCCCGCGGACAGGAATAGCCTCTATTCAAGGCGGATGTGAGTTTGTTTTGCTGAGAAAAGGAACCTTTTTTCCCCCTTGCAGAAGAGTCATTAGCTATGGAGCTTCTAGGACTGCCCAAGAAACTGGGTTAACCCTTTCCCACCCGGGCTGTGGAGAAACATATTTCCTCTGTACTACAAGAGGGATGGGCGGAAGTAGCAACAATGGAGGGGTTAAAGAGGCAGGGCCAGAATGCGCCCGGGGGGGGGGGGAGAGTACTTAGCCAGTATGTCCTCATTTCATCCTTGCAGGCGGAGGTAGCAGGAGCCAGCTGTAGAATCCGGCCCCGACCATGCGGAGCAGGAGCAACTCCGGCGTGCGTCTGGACGACTAAGCCTGGCTGGTGCAACAGACCATCCTGTGCCACCAGGTGGGCGAGTGCGCCACTAGTTGGATGCCTGCTTGGGGCTTGGTCGGCTCATTTTTAAGTTGAGAATCTTGTATGGCCCGTGAATGATGTCATAAATATCCACATGGCCCTTAGCGGAAAAAAGGTTCTCCACCCGTTTTAGCCGATAATTTCTTCTGGAAGCCGTATTTGCCAGCCACACCTGCATTTGTGATCAAAAGCTGAAACAGTGCCGCAGCCCTTTATATAAATAGCAAGTACAAATGCTGATAATTCGATGAGACCTCACTGCAAAAGTATCAGGTATCTGAAGAAGTGAGCTGTGACTCACAAAAAGCTCACACCCTTGCCAGAAATTTTGTTACATCTTTTAAGGTGCTACTGGACTCTTGCTCCTTGCTACTGCAAAAATATGACAGAAAAAAATGACAGCCCGTTGGAAAACTAAAATAAATCACGTAACATGAAGAAAAGCCAGTGGGGTATAAATGTCAGAGTACCGCATTAAGATCTGGAAGACCAGTTTCAAATCCCCCCTTGGCCATGGACGCTTGCAGGGTGACCTTGGGCCAGTCACACACTCTCAGCCCCATCTACAGAACAGGGTAAATGGTGAGGATAAAATGGAGGAGAGGAGTTGGGTTTGTTTTGTTCATTTGTTTTTTTTAAGAGAAGAGTTGTTTTTTTATATGCCGACTTTCTATACAACTTAAGGAAGAATCAAACCGGCTTACAAGTTGAGTGTGAGCCAGTTTGATTCTTCCTTAAGTGGCAGAGAAAGTCGGCATATAAAAACCAACTCTTCTTCTTCTTCCCTTCCCCAAAACATACACCCTGTGAGGTAAGTGGGGCTGAGAGAGCTGTGACTAGCCCAAGGTCACCCAGCTGGCTTTGTGTGCAGGAGTGGAAAAACAAATCCAGTTCACCAGATTAGCGTCCACCACTCATGTGAAGTGGGGAACCAAACCCGGTTCTCCAGATCAGAGTCCACCACTCCAAACCTCCGCTCTTAACCACTACACCACACTGTCTACATAACACTGGAGAGACCCACAAGTAGATTTCTCAACACCCCTTCCACTGCAGGTAGCAGGAGAATGATATTAGCCACTTTGAGTCCCTATTATGGAGAAAGGAGGGGTATAAATGAGTAAAAATGCTTCTCCATCCACAATATATGTAGAAGATGAGTTGGTTTTTATATGCCGATTTTCGCGACCACTTTAGGAAGAATCAAACTGGCTTGCAATCACCTTCCCTTCCCCACAACAGACACCCTGTGAGGTAGGTGAGGCTGAGAGAGCTCTAAGGGAGTTGTGACTAGCCCAAGGTCACCCAGCAGGCTTCATGTGGAGAAATGGGGAAACCAACCCAGTTCACCAGATTGTCAGCTGCTCATGTGGAGGAGTGGGGAATCAAACCCGGTTCTCCAGATTAGTCCACTGCTCCAAACCACCGCTCTTAACCACTACACCACTCTGCCTACATAACACTGGAGACCCACAACTAGATTTGTCAGCAGCTCTTCCACTGCAGGTAGCGGGGTCCAGAAACATCCTGGAGATCCAGAGTGAACAGTGGTTACATTAACCAATTGTTGTTTTGGTACAGCTGTGCTTTATACCCATTTCTAACCAATGTCCTACAGCGATGAGTTCCAAAGGGCAGGAATAGCCACCTGAACCACACAGCCAGATGTTTTTAACACTGCAGTAAGGCCAAGCTTGGCTGGGGAGGGCGCTCTTTGGCTCCCTACATGCAGCCGCCCTCTGCTTCTGTTCATCTTGGAAACCCACAGAAGCCTAAAATGGGAACAAGTGTTGTTTGCCAGATCATCTTCACGATGCTTGGAGTCCCGTCTGTTAGGGAGGAGCAGGGGGAAAGTCTAAACGTCCATACTAAATGCCGATGCAAAGTGCAGAGAACAAGAAACAATGATTGAGAAAGAGAAACAGTGTTTGAGAAAGAGAAGCTATTGTGCCTACTCGGAAAGGTTTCAGATGCCATCACCCACATTGCTTCTGTATAGGAGTCGATGGAATTAGGGACATACCAGCATATTTTAAGAACATAAGAGAGACCAAGGCCCATCAAGTCCAGCAGCCTGTTCACACAGTGGCCAGCCGGGTGCCTCTAGGACCGTGTTGGCGAACCTATGGCACGCGTGCCACTTCCGGCACGTGTAGCCCTCTTTGCCGGCACACGTGGGTGAGCTCCAAAAGGCCTCCTGGGTCGTCTGTGCCCCTCCCTCTCTCAGCTGAGCTCCCCCCCCCCACCGTGCGTGCGTCGGCGGGTCAGCTTCCTGCCTCGCACGCAGGCGGCTGTGTTCTTCCTCTTCCCCCCCTCTTCCCCCGCAACAGCTGATAGGCGGCGGGGAGGCCAGCAGCAACAAGGCGGGGCCTCCTCCTCTAGGCTCCAGCAGCAGCTCCTCCTCACCGCCTTCCTCCTCCTTGTCCCCCTCAGGCGGCTCCCAGCAGTCCAGCTCCAGGCTGCCGCCACCATCGTCGTCCTCCTCAGGCGCCTCTCCCCCGGCCATTTTCGCCCGCCTCCTCCTCCGGGCGCTTGTGGAGGGCCAGGCGGCCCCTCAACAGCCACGCGTCCGCTGGAGAAAGGCCTGTCATCTCCCGCCGTCCTCCCCCTCTCCCCCATTCACGCTTATCCCTGACTCCTGCGGTAAGCTTGTGGGGTAGCCGGAGCCACCCTCGAGTCCTCCGGCTTGGGCGTGGCTGCGTGGCCTCTGCCATCTCCCTCCCCGCCCCCTAAGGTCGGCCGCAGGCTGGCGGGGTCGCAAGTGTTGGCATGCTCGCCCTCGCTGCCCCCTCCTCCCCTGCCCCCGACAGCAGGTGCCCAATGCCCCCCCGCCAGCCAGAGCCCAACGTCTCCACCGTCCCGCGCCGTCGCCTCGCCGCCTCCCCAGAGCTGCTGGTAAGGGGGGGGGGGGAGAACTTCGGGTGTGCATCCTGGAGCAAGTCCTGGGTGGGGCTTGAGGCCCGACCCAGGACACTTCCTTCCTTCCTTACATCCTTTCTTCCCCAGTTCCTTCCTTCTATTTCCTTTTCCAGTTCCTTCCTACCTTCCTTCCTCTCTTCCTTCCTTCCTTCCTTTCTTTCTCTGTCCCTCCCCCCTTTCTTTCTTCCTTACTTCCCCAGTTCCTTCATTCTCTTTCCTCTCCCAGTTCCTTCCTTTCTCCATCCCTCCCCCTTCCCCTACTAGGGCTGCCAACCTCCAGGTGGTGGCTGGAGACCAGGCAACCCTAGCAATAATGTCCAGTATTCAGGTTAAATTGCTGTATTGGCACTTGGCGATAAATAAGTGGGTTTTGGGTTGCAGTTTGGGCACTCGGTCTCTAAAAGGTTCGCCATCACTGCTCTAGGAAGTCCACAAACAAGTCCACAAACTGCAGCAGCATTATCCTGCCTGTGTTCCGCAGCACCTGATATAATAGGCATGCTCCTCTGATCCTGGAGAGAATAGGCATGCATCATGACTAGTATCCATTTTTACTAGCAGCCATGAATAGCCCTCTCCCCCGTGAACATGTCCACTCCCCTCTTAAAGCCTTCCAAGTTGACAGCCCTCACCACATCCAGTTGCAGGGAGTTCCACAATTTAACTATATCCCCCTCTTTGACCCCACAAAAATGCTACCAAAAAAATTGAGATAGCACTTCAACATAAAAAGCAAGAGTCCAATAGCACCTTAAAGACTAACAAAATTTCTGGCAGGGTACGAGCTTTCGTGAGCCGTAGCTCACGAAAGCTCATACCCCGCCAGAAATTTTGTTAGTCTTTAAGGTGCGCTACTGGACTCTTGCTCTTTTCTACTGCTATTGACAGACTAACGCGGCTATGCATGACAGACTAACGCATGGTCCACTTCAAGAAAAAGAAGAAGTTCTCAACTAGGGGGTTAATCATATTCAACACTGTTACAGAGAGTGGACAGGGAGAAGGTTTTCTCCCTCTCCCATAATACCAGAAAACGGGGTCATCTGCTGAAGCTGGAGGGTGAGAGATTCAAAACACATAAAAGGAAGTATTTTTTCACACAACACATAGTTAAATTGTGGAACTCCCTGCCCCAGGATGTGGTGATGGCTGCCAGCTTGGAGGGCTTTAAGAGGGGAGTGGACATGTTCATGGAGGAAAGGGGTATTCATGGCTATTAGTTGGAATGGATGCTGGTCATGCTGCATACCTGTTTTCTCTAGTATCAGAGGAGCATGCCTATTATTTTGGGTGCTGTGGAACACGGGCAGGATAATGCTGCTGCAGTCGTCTTGCTTGTGGGCTTCCTAGAGGCACCTGGTTGGCCACTGTGTGAGCAGACTGCTGGACTTGATGGACCTTGGTCTGATTCAGCAGGGCCTTTCTTATGTTCTTATGTACTCCCTTATTTCAACAGTTCTAACTAGTTAGCCACCTGTCAGGCTGCTATCTCGGTTTCGTTATTGCCTCTGTCTCTGTGCTGTATTGTCTGCTCCCCAAGGTCACATACCTAGGCCTGGGAATTCAGCTCCTGGGAAACTGTATGCATGCGTGTAATCTCCCGCCTTTCCTGCCTTATAATATCTCCCAGCTAGTGAGCCTTTCATAGCTGTCATTTTATTCGTTTGCGCTGTATGCCTATTTGATCAGTAAAAGCCATCTGTTTGGACTCTATATGACTTTGTGGTGATTTCTGGTTCTGTGGGCCAAGGGCTGACATTATGACAGCTATCACTCATCTTCACCGTTCTCCTAGCCAGGCTGGAGCCCAGGGGGGTTCGCCTGCCACTTGGATGGGAGCTGTGCAGCTCTCCAGGTGATCTACTACCCTGGAGCCCTTCTCAGAGGACCCTACTCTGTTACAAGACTTAATCGCTGAACTTTTCCGGACGACCCGAGAGGTTTGCCGCTTGAGGGGACTGGTACAGACGCAGTGGCAATCTCTTACAGGACGTCTCTGGATGTTAACATCGGAGGATACTGATGCTCGTTTAGATCTTCAGGACTTGGATCAATTACTGGACGATGCCCGATTGGCGACTGAGGATTTACAAATATTAACTGGACTTTTGGATAATCTTATTTCTCGACAAACTCTTTCTACCATGGCGGGAGCCCCGCCGGAGGGTTTTTCCCTGATCCCGGATGCGGCCAGCTGCCAGGCTGAGGCCAAGCGAGTCGCTATTAGCACTGCTCTCCTCCTTGTGGAATGTACAAAGGACACCCCGGTAGCCACCTTGGCTCAAGTTTTGACCCCGACGTTTGGAGCCGAGGCGTCCGCACTGGCGGTTCGAGTACAACCTCTGCTGGGCGGGGAACCTGACCCCATACTCTTGCTCCTCGAGACAGAACTTTTACCGCGCATTACGGCAGAGGCTGCCTTAAGACTTGAGAACGCCAAAGTTCTTGCGGATCAGCAAGCTGCCGAAGCGGCTAGGGTCGCAAGAGAGAGAGAGGCGGCGGAAGCAGCCAGGGCGGCTGCAGCAAGGATTAGGAATCAGGCGAACGTGGACACGCGCCCCAAGGACTATGTACTGGGACTATCAGGTCTAACTTTTTCCCCGGCGTTTGTCCCGTCGCGTGCGACCCAACGCGCACGTCGTTTGGCTGACCGACGTCGAGACTCAGATGAGTCTGAAGACGAGGATTTATATGGGGATAGCTCTCAATGGGCCACGAGCTTCCGAACCAGTAAGCCTCATCTTACTGGTGGCCCAAGTGAGGAGGTTCATCTTTTACGAGCCCAGAATCGGGAGCTCTCCGACCGTGTTGATCAACTCCAGGAAGTAATGGAACTTATGCTTCAAGAAAACCGGCAATTACAACAAACCCTGATAGCTCAGACACAGCCCGTTCCGATACCGGGTCAAGGGGTACCCGCACAACCACCCGCTAATGTGCCTGCTCCACCCTTACCTCCTGGAGCTCCTGTTGCTCCTCCGCCCGGACCACCCGTGCAACCACCTCCTAATGTGCCTGCTCCGCCCGTACCTCCTGGAGCTCCTGTTGTTCCTCCGCCCGGACCACCCGTGCAACCGGGTCAACCCGCGCCCGGCCCTTGGAAGCAGCTCAAATTGAGGACTACGTATGACGGATCTCTCGAGACTTTGCCTTGTTTCTTGCATCAAGTGGACAGTTATATGCGAGAACAAGGTCAATTTTTCCCAACGGAAGATAGCCGGGTGCGGTACGTAGCTTCCCTCCTAACAGGCAAAGCGGCTGACTGGATGGTCCTCCAGTTTGACACCCGCTCTCGTGCGATTCGTTCCCTTAACAACTTCATGACTGCCCTGAGAAGGAGGTTTGAGGACCCCTTCCTGGGGGAAAGAGCCAAAACGGAACTCTTACAATTGAAACAAGGCTCTGCTACAGTTCGGGAATTTGCCGATGAATTTCAGCGACTGGCAAGTAAAATTGTAGGTTGGCCCGAGACCACCCTAATCCATCATTTCAGGGAAGCCTTGCATCCTGACATTCTGAACTGGTCTTACATGCGGGGCGATCCCGATACCCTTGAAGGCTGGATCCTATTAGCCGAGGAAGTGGAAAGCCGCCGCCGCTTTATTTCTCTCGTCCGTCAAAAGCACAAGGAGAAGGGCACCCAAAAGCCTCAACCCAAGGCACCACTGCTAGTCCCACGAAATCCCCCACGTCCGCTCCAGGAACGTGAAGCCCGATTTCAGAGGGGTGCCTGTCTTACATGCGGAGGAATGGGCCACTTTGCAGCCGTTTGCCCACGCCGCCAGGAATTATTTCGTCCCAGCACGACAACCCGCGCCCGAGGTCGTCCCCCACGCAGAGGCACCGCGGCCACCCGCAGCGCAGCTCCGGGAAGGCCCACACCCTCTGCACTCCATGCCGGGGACCCAGCCTCCCTACCCGCTTCCAACGACCCCGCCGGGTCTCGGATTACAAGTGCCCCATTGGGGGACAGCTTTCCCTCTTCGGATGAGGACAACCCTTGGATTTCTCCAGCCTTAAACCTGGAATCTCCCCTCGACTTGTCAAAAAACGGCTCCGGTCTGTGGTGAATGGAGCATCTCCACAGACCTCTCAGGATCTTCCTAGCAAACCGAATGCTCCTACCAAAATCAAAGAAGTGGACTCCACCGTCTACGTGGATGCAGTTTTACAACAACTTAACGGAGGTCCACAAATCCCCGTCAAAGCACTAATTGACTCCGGTTGCTGTCGCACTCTCATAAGCGAAACCACGTTTGCTGCACTCAGAGCCGACTCAGAAACTTTACCCGCCCCCGTCCAATTTGCTCAAATGGACGGGAGCCAATTCAAGGGGGGTCCAGTTGATCACCGCACCATAGGGGTGGCAATGGGAATTGGTTCCCACTGGGAACAAATAGACTTCACTATAGCCCCTATCCGATTTGAAGTGGTCTTGGGAATTAACTGGATTAAAGGACATAGTCCCAGTATTGATTGGGAAACAAACACTATCTCTTTCGCTAGTCCCACCTGCGACCAGCATCGGCAAAACTTTGCTCTGCCATTTCCGCCCGTTCCAGCATTAACCTCCACTACCCCAGTACCACCGGCTCTACCCGCTGTATACCGGGACTTTGAAGATGTCTTCGACCTTAAGGAATGTGATGCCTTACCCCCCCACCGGGCCTCAGACTGTGCGATTGAAGTAGTAAAGGACTGCACATTAACCAAAAGTAAGATTTACCCTATGAGCGCTTCCGAGCGCACTGTCCTCCGGGACTTTTTGGACAAAAACCTCGCCAGAGGGTTCATTCGCCCTTCGAATGCCCCAAACTCGGCCCCCGCGTTTTTCGTCCGGAAAAAAGAGGGCGACCTTCGCCTGTGCATTGACTTCAGAAAGCTCAATGCGGTTACCCAAACCAACGCCTATCCTATCCCATTAATATCGGATATTTTGGGACAATTACAGGAAGGTCGTGTGTTCTCTAAATTAGACTTGGTGGAAGCCTACTACCGAGTCCGTATCCGCGAAGGAGATGAACACCTCACTGCCTTCTCTAGCTGTTTCGGAATGTATGAATTCCTTGTAATGCCATTCGGATTAAAAGGGGCCCCGGGGGTCTTCATGCAACTCATCAATGAAATCCTACATGACCTTCTATATCGTGGGGTGGTAGTCTACTTAGATGACATTCTCATTTATTCGAAAACTGTGGACGAGCATGTGACTCTGGTCAGGGAAGTTCTACAACGCCTGCGTAACCATCAACTGTTCGCTAAACTAGCTAAGTGTGAATTTCACCAAAGCAAACTCACGTTTTTGGGATACATCATCTCCCACCAAGGTCTCCGCATGGACCCCGCCAAAGTCCAAGCCGTCCTCGATTGGACTCCCCCCACCAACCGTAAGCAAGTACAGCAATTTCTGGGATTTGCAAACTTCTATCGGGGATTCATCCCTAACTTCGCCCAAGTGGCTCTACCCATTACGGACCTGCTGAAAACTAAGGGAAAAGTAAGCTCGGCTGCCTTGCCCTCCGCAAAAATCCTATGGACTGAGCAATGCCAAGCCGCCTTTCTGGCCCTCAAACGCCTTTTCACTTCGGAGCCGGTGCTACGGCACCCAGACCCAAATCAAATGTTCATTGTGCAAGTCGATGCTTCCGATGTAGCCATGGGAGGGGCTCTCCTCCAACAAGGACCGGACGGTCTTCTTCACCCTTGCGCTTACTTTTCAAAAAAATTTGCGCACGCTCAATTAAACTGGCCCATCTGGGAGAAAGAGGCCTCTGCAGTTCATCATGCACTGACTTTGTGGCGGCAATTCTTAGAAGGGTCTAAAGTACCCTTTGAAGTTTGGACCGATCACAAAAATCTAGCTGCCCTCACGGGGTCCCATAAGCTATCGGCGAAACAACAACGGTGGGCGGAGTTCTTTGCTCAGTTCCGTTTCACCCTGAAGCACGTCCCTGGGAAGCAGAACGTTCTCGCGGATGCCCTCTCCCGTTTACCACAATATCCGGTAAAACTCGAAAGACCCACCAACTCTCTGTTCACCCCTATGCAACGTGGGGCCCTACCTATGCTGGCTGTGCAAACCCGATCCCAGCATCAACACACCTTCCCTAACTCGCAAGCTCCGCCAGCCCAACCGGCTGCCCAGCCGCCACCGCAACAGACTGGAGTTCCCGCCCCTCCTACCCCTCCGACCGCTCAGCCGCCTGCAGTCTGCGCGCCGCCGCACGTAAGCACTAGCCCTATAACTGTTTCTCAGATCTCCATGACCGATGGGGGGGCTCCCTCCAAAATCCCCATCTCCGAATCCTTTTTAACTGTCCTTCGGGACCAGTGCCTTTTAGAACGTTCCGCTCATACCCTACCTCCTGGTGTTTTGGAACAAGGGGGGTCCTGGTACAAAGACTCAAAATTGTATGTACCCAAAACTCTCCGGAAGGACGTTTTACATTTAGCTCATGGAGCCAAAACAGCTGGGCACTTTGGGTTTCTGAAGACCCTTCACTTATTGCGCAGACAGTTCTGGTGGGGGGGAATGCGTTCCGACATTGACTCCTTCATCCGCAGCTGTCCCGTTTGTGCCGCTGCGAAACGATCGCAGGGCAAACCCCCGGGACTGCTACAACCTCTTGAAACCCCCAGCAGACCTTGGGAAGTGATTGCTATGGACTTCATGACTGATCTCCCTCTCAGTGGGGGTAAAACTGTGTTGTGGGTTGTTACTGATTTGTTTTCTAAGCAAATACATTTGATTCCATGCGCAGGGATCCCCTCTGCTCAGAAACTGGCCCGCCTCTTCGTGACGCATATCTTTCGTTTACATTCGTTTCCGCGTAAAATAATTTGTGACCGCGGAAGTGGTTTCGTTTCTAAGTTTTGGAAAGCTTTCCTCAAGCTGGTGGGGGTGGAACAGGGATTGTCTAGTGCATACCATCCTCAAACTGATGGTCAAACTGAACGTGTCAATGCTGTACTTGAATGTTATTTGCGTTGTTATGTTAACTACCACCAGGATAACTGGGTGGAACTGTTACCTTTAGCAGAATATGCCTACAATAATGCCATGCATCAATCCACAGGTTTTAGCCCGTTTTTTGCTGTGTATGGACAAGATTTCAGTCCCATCGCTCCTCCAGATGATGTAGAGGGGGAGGGGAACCCCGACATTGCCTCCTGGGCACACGCCCTCCGTACCACTTGGCCCTGGCTCGTTAGCAACCTCGACCGGGCCAAACGTAAATACAAAGCGCAAGCTGACAAACATCGCTCCCCCGGGGGTGATCTGCAAGTAGGCGCTTTGGTTTACCTTTCCACCAAAAATCTCCGTTCCACCCAACCGTGCCATAAGCTCAGCGCCAAATTCATTGGCCCTTTCCCCATTACTCGGGTCATAAACCCTGTCACAGTGGAACTGGCTCTCCCCAAATCCTTAAGGCGTGTGCATCCTGTTTTCCACATAAGCCTCCTCAAACCCCATGTTGCTTCTCCACGGTGGCATCCGGACCCACCGCCTGCGCAACCCATCATGGTGGGGGGGGAAGAACACTTCGAAGTCTCCAAGATTCTTGACTCCCGTATTCACCATGGCATTCTGCAATATCTAATTCGTTGGAAACATTTCCCCCCTGCCTATGACGAATGGGTGCGCGCACGGGATGTCTCCGCCCCCGACCTCGTCGACGCCTTTCACATTGCTTACCCGGACAGGCCAGCCCCCTTGCGGACTGGGAGGGGGCCTTGAGGGGAGCAGAATGTCAGGCTGCTATCTCGGTTTCGTTATTGCCTCTGTCTCTGTGCTGTATTGTCTGCTCCCCAAGGTCACATACCTAGGCCTGGGAATTCAGCTCCTGGGAAACTGTATGCATGCGTGTAATCTCCCGCCTTTCCTGCCTTATAATATCTCCCAGCTAGTGAGCCTTTCATAGCTGTCATTTTATTCGTTTGCGCTGTATGCCTATTTGATCAGTAAAAGCCATCTGTTTGGACTCTATATGACTTTGTGGTGATTTCTGGTTCTGTGGGCCAAGGGCTGACACCACCATGGAAGAGTACAGCATGTGTGAGGGGAGGCTGTATCTCTCCAAATAAGCGCTTTGTTTTTCTGGAAGGTAGCATGCTCACCTGCCCTGACCTGGGTGGCCCAGGCTAGCCGGATCTCGTCAGATCTCAGAAGCTAAGCAGGGTCAGCCTTGGTTAGTATTTGGATGGGAGACCAACAAGGAAGTCCAGGATTGCTTTGCAGAGGAAGGCACTGGCAAACCACCTCTGATAGTCTCTTGCCATTAAAACCCCAAAAAAGAGGTCGCCATAAGTCAGCTGCGACTTGAAGGCACTTTACACACACACAGCATGTGTGCCATTCCACAAAGTGAAGATGTCTGGGGGTGCTGGGTGGGGGGGGAACCTACCTTAGCCATTTACAAAAATGTACCTTATCAATACCATTCACTGTTGACATACAGATAAATAAATAGCCTTTGTTTTTTGGTGTGTGTTTTACACACATGCTTCAACTTTAAAAGGTCAGATAATATTTGTATTATGGGCTCCGTTTCAAAATACTGCCAGTCACAAAACCGAAAACACAAAACCCCACAGAAGCACAAGAAACAGAGACATGTAAGTTACACAAGATACATTTAAAACCAGAACCTATCATTCGGTAACAAGACAAAGGTATTTGAGTGAAACACACTCGTACTTTTAGTTTAGCGCTTTTGTGAAGGAAAATCTGGTTTCTGAAACTAGCTCTCTACACAGATATGCAGGGGTGGTTTAGGGAAACCAAAAACAGCAGTCCACTCCACTGAAGAGCAGAGAGTTTTAAGGACATACTTGTAGTAAGCACAAGATTGTTATCCTGATGGAAACTGATAATTGGGAAATCTGGAGGACTTCTTTTACTATACACTGAAGCTCAGCAATTAGATTTATCAACTAAAGTCTAAGGTGGGTACACCTTAGGAGGAGGCTGAAAATGGGAGAAGGTACAGATTTTTCTGATGTGGGATAAACTGTTTCCCCCAGCACTTTCCAGACACCGTATGAACAACCTGCAGATTGAACGCTGATTACTTCTATGCAACCTGTACCCTGCTTCAGGTGAACTTTCCACTCTGCTGGGGAGGAGAGCTTGGAGCGGCGGACTCTGATCTGGAGAACCAGGGGGTTGATTCCCCACTCCTCCACATGAGGGGCGGAGGCGAATCTGGTGAACTGGATTTGTTTCCCCACTCCTCCACACGAAGCCAGCTGGGTGACCTTGGGCTAGTCACAGCTCTCTCAGCCCCACCTACCTCACAGGGTGTCTGTTGTGGGGAGGGGAAGGTGATTGTAAGCCGGTTTGATTCTGCCTTAAGTGGTAGAGAAAGTTGGCATATTAAAACCAAGTCGTCGTCTTCTTCTTCAATGGAGGGGGGGGGGGTTGTACAAATTTTTCGCAACTGCTCTGGAGGGAAGGCATCTTCCCGGCTTTCACAAGGGCCAGCAGGCCAACCCAGAGCAAGTACTTGGCTACAAGTAGAAAGATTTCTCTTCAGCCAAACTACAGGAGAAGGTTGAAGAAAAAGATGGCGAGCCAGCTCCCACCCACCCACCCCCGCGGGCTTGGAGCTAAGTTATATACACTTCAACATACCCTACCTATCACCAAGTACCTATCACTCTACCTATCACCATCTTTTTCTAATGGTCAGATTAAAATAGTTCGGCATTTCCACTTCTGTTATCAAGGGAGGGCTGCCAATTGATTACAGGCATTTTAAATCAACTGTCTCTTAGGTGATTGGCTAAATGTAAGATAATTTAAAGCTTAGAGGTACAGGATTCTCCTGAGCATGCAATAACTTACTGGTTAAAAGAACCAAGGACACTACTAGTTAAAAAGAAGAAGAGTTGGATTTTATATGTTGACTTTTTCTACCACTTAAGGAAGAATCAAACCCGCTTACAATCACCTTCCCCTCCCCTCCCCACAACAGACACCCTGTGAGGTAGGTGGGGCTGAGAGAGCTCTAAGAGAGCTGTGACTGGCCTAAGGTCACCCAGCTGGCTCTATGTGGAGGAGTGGGGAAACAAATCCAGTTCACCAGATTAGCCTCTGCCACTCATGTGGAGGAGTGGGGGAATCGAACCCGGTTCTCCAGATCGGAGTCCACCGCTCCAAACCACCGCTCTTAACCACTACACCACCCTGGCTCTCTAGAAGAGGGGGAGGTTTCATGTTTTCTTTCTATTCTTTCACTCACTCCAGCAAGCGCATTGCCGGCAGCCCTTCCTTAAAAGCATAATTTGGCTACAGGTCTCCATGCTCTGATCACACCCACGTTAAATCACTGTATGGGATCCTATAAGGATTTGCCTCTGAATACAACTTAGAAGTTTCAACCAGAGCAAAACAAAGCAGCAAGGACACTTGCAGGCACAAATTATGAGGAACATGCCTTACCAGTCCTGAAGGATCTACCCGTGTCCCCAAACTGCTTTCTGGCAAAATTCCAAGTGCTGATTGGTTACAGGGGCTAGATTCACCCACACAAGCCCGCCTGCCTGCCAATTGAACAAACATGAACACATGAAGCTGCCTTATATGGAATCAGACCCTTGGTCCACCGAAGTCAGTATCGTCTACTCAGACCGGCAGCGGCTCTCCAGGGCCTCAGGCAGGGGTCTCTCACATCACCTACTTGCCTAGTCCCTTTAACTGGAGATGCCGGGGATCGAACCTGGGACCTTCTGCATGCCAAGCAGATGCTCTACCACTGAGCCACGGCCCCTCCTCTAAGGTCAGCTTCATATGCTCTGCATTGTGTACCACCATCAGGAAAAAAAAATGACTGCACATCGGACTCAATCTTTTCTGTTGTGGCATCTTAATGATTAAATTCTGGCTTCTTAATGATTGAATTCTGTCTCCTCGGTGATTCGACTGGTAAAAAGCCAGATGAGAGCCCCCCCCCTACACACACACACACACGATTGTTTCTTCACCTTTCCTTGACTGGATTTTGTATCCACCCTTGGTCCCAATGCTGTTACCGTTCATCTGATCTTCCGCTGGTTTTTCCAATGTTTGTTCTCATCATTTTAGATACTAAAATAACTGACTGTTGGCAGCACTCATGGGAGCAGGTATGCTCGACGTTGTGGGATATATTTTTAAAAACAAATCCTTAACCCTCCTGCCACGCAACTCCTTCTGAAAAGCACGGCCTGGTTGAGTCAGAAAAAATCTACAGGAATTCTTGTTCAACAGGATGTCAAGAGTGTACCCCTCTTCAAGCTATTACAATGCTTTCCCAACCTTCTGCCATACATATCTCAGCAGAAAGATCATTAGCATTCTTTTAATTTTGTGTATACGCCAGCCCCGAACCCCAAAGTCAGCTGTCGTCGGAATTCTACAGTACTTATTTATGGCTTATATAACACCTTTTCAAAACTACAAAAAATAATAATAATAACACAGAAAACTGGACCAAACAAAGGCTGAAGGAGATGCTTCAGGAAAAAGCATCAGAGGTTAAGAGCAAAGGTCTGCTTCTCATGTATGGATGCAAGAAACCACTGAAAGAACTACAGCACTGAAGGTCTCTGGTAGCAAAACTGATGGCCAAACCAATCCCAGGGAACGCAGAGAGGAGAATCTTGTGGTGAGCAAACCAAGTGATGGAAATATTATGAATGCCAACAATCAAGATGTTTGTACATCGCTGCAACTATTGATTCATTTCCCCCCCCCCCAGGACTTTGCATGATAACAGAAGTTCACAAGAAGGCGCAAAAGACTTGTTATAACCATGGGACAATGAAAAGTTTTAACTCATTTGTTTGCAACAATCATACCCTGCCTTGCTGCCCAATCAGGGTCAGCGAGGGAGCCAACAATCAAAACAGGCATAATAAAATGCATCAAAACCCCAATTTAAATCCAAAGTTTAAAATATGGCAAATTAAAATATAAGGCAGGATACACAGGGAACACCAGTCAAAAGAGAAATACCTTCACCCACTGGCAGAAGACAGTGATAGAGGGTGCTCTATCACTGTCTTCTGCCAGTGGGTGAAGGTATTTCTTTTACTGGACAGGGAATTCCATCATTTTGGTGCCACAACCAAGAAGGCCCTTCCCCAGTTTGCCTCAGATCATTTGGGGGTACTCAAAGCTGGGCCCCTCAGGATGACCATAATGGTCAGGTAAGTTTATGTAGGAGTAGACAGTCCTTATGGTATGGTGATCCCAATCTGTAGACGGCTTTAAAGACCAAAGCCAGCACACTGAACTGGGCCCAGAAACAAATTGGGAGCAAGGGTAGGTGGGAAAAAGACTATAGGTCCTTATGGCCCACTATTATATTTGGAGATTTAAAAAAAATTAACCAAGCAGCCTTAATTTGGTTTGAATGTTCAGGAAAATTCACTAGTAGCTTAATACATACTTCCTTTACAATGTTTACATTTTAAGAAAAAACTGAAATACTGAAAACAGTTGAAACTGATTCTAGCCTGCGCATGACATACAACAATTGTTCACTAATCTATTTCAATCGAGCTTAACGTTCACTGACAGCACCCTCGGTTTCATGGTCGCTTTCTGTAGGAGCATTTGCTTGCCCCGGGCAAGTTAGAATTTTGTAACATTGACTGAGGTTAGCACTGAACAACTTAAAAATTAATAAAGGATTTCGACCTCCGTCTCTTGTCTTTGCATTGGCTGAGATCCACACTTCTATTCCCGTCCCATCTCAAGGTTCTGCTTACACGTCACTTATTAGTGACAAAATATGGCAACTTACCGACCCAATGAAAATACCTTGTTAAAAGTACATACCCAAAAGTCCCCAGGTAAAATGAGACATTACTAATTATATAACAAACGTCATAATTTATTGTTGGATCTTTTTTGCTGCTCTTTTGCATATTTTTAGGGCTTGTCAGTTACAGGAACCTCAACTTGTCAGTTACAGGAACCTCAATTGCTGCTCTTTTGCATATGTTTAGGATTTGTCAGTTACAGGAAGTCAGACCTTTCTTTTTAAGCTGTATTCCGCATTCTTTTAATGTATGTTTCTCATTGGCCTGAAGAAATTTGTTTTATATTTGCATGTTGCTATTTCTGATTAATTTTTAAGCATTATGCTATTCTATTGTTGATTTTTTAACTCGTCTGCCAGATGGCTTAGTTGTACACAATGTTCATATCCTACTGTGACTACCTCAAGAGCTAAAAGAAGAAGAGTTGGTTTTTATATGCTACTTTCTCCACCACTTAAGGAAGAATCAAACCGGCTTACAACCACCTTCCCTTCCCCTCCCACAACAGACACCCTGTGAGGTAGGTGAGGTAGGTGGGGCTGAGAGAGCTCTAAGAGAACTGTGACTAGCCCAAGGTCACCCAGCTGGCTTCATGCGTAGGGAATCCAACCCAATTCACCAGATTAGCCTCCACCACTCATGTGGAGGAGTGAGGAATCCAACCCAGTTCTCCAGATCTGAGTCCACAGCTCCAAACCACCACTCTTAACCACTACTCCAAGGTGGCTCTTTTTTTTTTTGTTACATTTTGTTAAATAAAAACATTTCTTTCTGCTTTCACAAGGACCACTAAGGTGGCTAACAAATTAATGCAAACGTAATAATAACGCATTTTAAAAACTTTAAAAACCAACGAAAACACATCATTTAAAAAAAAAATTAGAACCAGCGCTAAAATAACATACAAAAACATTAAAACAATTAAAACATTGGCCAGGAAGGAGGGAATCACTGAGGGAACACCAAACAAAGCAACTGTGCTTCCACTGGTGGAAGATGGCCACAGAAGGGAACCGAGGAGTCTCCCTGGGAGGAGAGTTCCAGGGTTTAGGTGTCATGACCGAAAAGAAGCTCTCCTGGGTTGGCCCCACACATAATCTCAGAGGTCGAGAGCACCCGAAGCAGCGCCCGCAGTGGCTGAGCTGTGCTGAATACAAGTTTTTAAAATAATGTTTCCAGTCCTGCCACTGTATCTGTTTACTGCAGCATTTCTACACCAGCGTGGCGAAGTGGTTAAGAGAGGTGGTTTGGAGCGGCAGACGCTAATCTGGTGAACCGGGTTGGTTTCCCCACTCCTCCACACGAAGCCAGCTGGGTGACCTTGGGCTAGTCACAGCTCTCTCGGCCCCACCTACCTCACAGGGTGTCTGTTGTGGGGAGGGGAAGGGAAGGTGATTGTCAGCCGGTTTGATTCTTCCTTACGTGGTAAAGAAAGTTGGCATATAAAAACCAACTCTTCTTTTTTTTCCCTCTCTCTCTCCAAAAGAACCCAAAGTGGCTTACAGCAAATTCCAGCTCACATAACCATTTAAATAATTAAGATAAAGAAAACAAGCGCATATCGGGAGGTTGTAAGCTCTCCTTCCCTGGAGGTTTTTAAGCAGACGTTAGATGGCCATCTGTCAGCAATGCTGATTCTATGACTTTAAGCAGATGATGGGGGGGCATCTTGGCCATCTTCTGGGCATGGAGTAAGAGTCACTGGGGGTGTGGGAAGGGAGGTAGTTGTGAATTTCCTGCATTGTGCAGGGGGTTGGCCTAGATGGCCCTGGTGGTCCCTTCCAACTCTATGATTCTATGATCCAATGAGCTGCCTACTGCAGACCTCAGGCTGTGAAAAGAGGGCTGAGAGCTGCCGTAGGACCCATGATTTACAACCAAAGGCAGGGTATAAGCGTATATTTACACAGCTTTCCCTTACACTGATAACAGGCGCAGGACAAAAGGACATGGCTGCAGATCCAAGGAGAACATCTGTAATGGTAAAGATGAAGACCAGGTCTTACGGCCCAGAGACCTTTACTCACTGAATGATTACACCAATAAACAACGTCTTCCTAATGGCACTATCGGCACTACGGTGGATATATACTGTTAGAGAATCTAAGGTGTGCACACATATATGCTATTTGGCCAGTAGTTAAATGAATTCATACAACGCTTCTCAAACTGTCTCAAGGATGTCACCTCCCCCTTCAATCCATTCCCCACATCAGGAACCATAAATTTTCAAACAGATGCATCAACCCATATAAAAAGAACAGTTTGCAAAGTCCCTGCAGGTTCTACCCGCTGATATTTTTGCCATAGTAAGTTTTTAACCCCTACAATCACTTCACGGGTCTTGAATGGTATTAACAATTAAGGGAATCCTTTTTTTTAACCCTTTATGGGCAGATGACATAACAGTAGCTGTTGACTATCAAGACAGACAGCACGGAAAATTTAAATCGGAAGAACCGGGAAAAGATGCAAACAGGCAAGCACTCAGGAGAAGACTGATGAGAGTAGACTGTGGTGATGAGGGGCTGTGGCTCAGTTGTAGAGCATCTGCTTGGCATGCAGAAGGTCCCAGGTTCAATCCCCGGCATCTCCAGTTAAAGGGACCAGGCAAGTAAGTGATGTAAAAGACCTCTCTCTGCCTGAGACCCTAGAGAGCAGCTGCCAGTCTGAGTAGACAATACTGACTTTGATGGACCAAGGGTCTGAGTCAGTATAAGGCAGCTTCATGTGTTCATGTGACTGTAGAGGACTTCTAGTGTGGGGGAAGAAGGCCTGTCCCCTTTTCCACAGCAGAGCCATCATTGTCTGCCCCTGGTGGTGTTTCCCTAGCCATCTTCCTTAATGCGGCCTTGGCACCCCAGTGCTAGGGGCTTCCTGAAAAGTTCTCCCCCTTCCAGTGGAGATTCAAGCAATCATGGAAGTGGTGGTGGAGGAGGAATGGTTGTGGTGCCAGAAGTTCATGCGGTCCCCAGGCACTGCTATGCATGCCATGACCAGTGAAATAAGTGGGAAGGCGGAGTCAAGCTACTACTTGTCTCCACTGCGTGCTTCTGCTCACTTCCCCAGTAAACGCACAGCTTCCCCCCCGCCCCGACAACTCTCTCAAGAGCCAGTGTGTAGGGGTTAGGAGTGGTGGACTCTAATCTGGAGAACCGAGTTTGAAACCCCACTCCTCCACATGAAGCTTGCTGGGTGACCTTGGGCCAGTCACAGTTATCTCAGAACCCTCTCAGTCCCACCTACTTCACAAGGTGCCAGTTGTGGGGGGGGGGGAGGAAGGAAAGCAATTGTAAGCCGCTTTGAGACTCCTTAAAGGTAGATAAAAGTGGGGTATAAAAACCAACTCTTCTTCTCTCACATGCTTGTTATTTTAAAAAGGGACAGCCAGCAGAAGTGCGAAGCTGGACTGGGCAGAACTCAGTCCTAGGTAGACGGTGCTCAGGGTGAAGGGGCTTACTTAGATCTTTCATTTCAACATAGCTTCATTCATAACTCAGATTAGCCTTGTTGCTCCAGGCGACTCCACTGATGGAAGCCACAACCCAAGGTTCTCACCTCATGCACCTCGAGCAGCAAGGCATTAACCGTGCTGTTCTTAAGCTCCCTGGGTCCTGTCGCCGCCACCTCTCACCCAGCCACAGTTTCTCCATTTCCTTAATCTGGCACCTCAGCAACCAGTGCAATCTACCTCGACTTGAACCTTGCCTCCTAACCTGCACTCCTCAGCCTATTTCCATGTCTGCACCTGAACCACCACACTGCTGGCCAAAGAAACCAACCCTCGCGTCACCCAAGGGGGAAAAAATGAGGCATCAAAGGGGTGAGCAGCAAAGATTCCCATAACCAGGGAGGCAGGGGCAGACAAGAAATTCACAGCCAACGTGAAAATCAACCCTCAAATCAATGTTTTAACTACCCATATTTCAGTACCTTCCTAAATATAGGCAACCTCTCACAACTCTGGGGCTTTGCCAAAGAGGGGCTTTGCTTTTCTTTATTGCGCTTCGCAGATATTGTGTTTCTTTACAGTCAGCAGCCATCAACATTGAGGCAAAACCCTATGCCAGCAAAAAAAATTACGATTCGCTGAAGGCTCAAATGATGGTTAGCATTTTTAATTAAGGTATGTACACTGGGGTTTTTTTAGACACTTAATAGACTACAGTAAAGTGTAAACATCACTTTTATAGGCACTGGGAAACCAAAACATTCAGTAACTTGCCTTATTGCGAGCCCGCAATATCTGAGGTAGGCCTGTATGTTCAAACTGAGCAAACTTGGAAATTTTTCTTCTTTGTATTCAAGAGCAAGTGCCAGGAAGTGACATCAGGGGAAGGCCCTGGCCTCTACTGTTGTTGGCCCTCCAGAGGAACCGGTTGGCCACTATGCGAGACAGGATGCTGGACTAGGTGGACCACTGCTCTGATCCAGCGGGGTTCTTCTGATGTTCTTATGAAGGCCACTGCCTCTGTGTCCTGTGGCTGGCCCTCCAGAGGAACCGGTTGGCCACTCTGTGAGACAGGATGCTGGACTAGGTGGACCACTGGTCTGATCCAGCAGGGCTCTTCTGATGTTCTTATGAAGGCCACTGCCTCTGTGTCCTGTGGCTGGCCCTCCAGAGGAACCGGTTGGCCACTGTGTGAGACAGGATGTTGGACTAGGTGGACCACTGCTCTGATCCAGCAGGGCTCCCCTGATGGTCATAACAAGGTTTGCTAGCAGGACAGTCAGAGGAAGCATTTGCCACCACCCTCTTTGCAATACTGACATGGCATTTGCAGAGGTCTAAACTGCTTATGGTGTTCTTTTAACCAGCTCTCACAAATCTGGCCACTAGAGCGATGGCTCACGGCCTGGTTAGGGTACAGAGCGGCACAGAGATCTCAGAACTGCAGAGAATTTGCAGGTGGCCGCTCCTGTCGCGCTAAGCTTTGGATGCCAGCCCCGTGCTGCTTCTGCCCACAAGAGCCTTTCACTGCCAATCGCTTCTCCTCTGTGCATGCAAAGGGCGGGAGAGAGGGAGGGAGAAGGGTCAGTGGCAAGTATAAATAGTCTGTGCACTCTCGTTAACCTTCTGTAACAGGCTGTAGCGACTATTAAATGAGAATGACAAAGACGCCTTAAGGTTAGCATTGCAGGCTTCTCCTGGCAGACTCCAAGAGGCAAGAATTCCAGCAGATCACGCTTTCCCATACTGCATCTCCATAATCCTGCTGTCGTTCCTAAAGCTCTCTTAACAAGGTGACTGCACACTCCAGAGGCATTAACTGACTAAGCACGGCCCTCTTTCCTTAGAGGCATGTTGCATCACCAGCTATCTCGTAGATCAGAAAGCAAAGATAAAACTTTGATGAGAAAGCTTGGGAGGTTTTTTGCCCTTTGAAATCAGAGAAGCCAAAAGAAAAAAACCCCAAATAAGTTGTGCTCAGACGTTTTCCGCCACATGGCCGTAATTTACATTTATCAGTAGCAGCCTAGAACTTACAATGCCCAAATGTTCCGCTTTTGTTTGGGGCTTAACTGACAATTACAAAACTCTGAAAATAAACCCCCACCACCCTTTTTGTGGTGCTGAACGTAACAACGACCTTGTGTTTCGAAATTCTGTGCAAAATTGCTACAGAATGTAACATACTGAAAAATCTAAGCTTCCCTATTTTAAAAAAAGTTTATAGCCTTCATGGCTGCAAAAATCAGTCTTGTGTGTAGGTAATGACTGATAAAATTCCCAAAAGAAAAACAGAGGCCTGTGAAGGTTTTCTACTGAATAGGAGATACTAGTTTCAATGCCCAGCCTGTTGCTCTTTCCCCCACAACTAGGAGATCTAAATAAGGAAATGTATGCATGTTTGAATTTGCATAATTTGCATGATTTTCTTTTTACAGGCGCAGATGTAGAGAGTTCACAGCTTCAGGACACTATTTGAAGGGCTGTCACTTGGAAGAGAGCAGGGAGCTGTTCCTGTTGGCAGAAGAGGATAGGACTCGCAATAATGGGGTTAAACTGCGGGCAGAGAGGTACCAGCTGGATATTAGGGGGGGGGAATTATAGTAAGAGTTGCTCGACAGTGGAATCGGCTACCTAGGGAGGTGGTGAGCTCCCCCTCACCGGCAGTCTTTAAGCAGAGGATGGACAAGCACTTGTCAGGGATGCTCTAGGCCAGTGATGGTGAACCTTTTAGAGACCGAGTGCCCAAACTGCAACCCAAAACCCACTTATTTATCGCAAAGTGCCACTGCAGGGAAGGGGGGGCTTTGAACGGCTCCGCGCTCCCTTCAAAGCCCCCGCCGCCCCTGCGCGTGCCCACAGAGAGGGCTCGGCGTGCCGGACTTGGCACGCATGCCATAGGTTCACCAACACGGCTCTAGGCTGATCCAGCATTAAGCAGAGGGTTGGACTAGATGGCCTCTATGGCCCCTCCAAACTCTATTATTCTAATACCGACATCCAAGTAAGCACATAATAAAAATCCTAATCGGCAAATACAGCAAGTGGGAAACTTTTCATTCCCAGTGTGTATCACTTTACTAGACGTAACACCTAAGATCTTAACACAAGGTTATCACTTATGTAATCTGCAAATATGAGAGCCAGAATACAGTAGTGGATGGAGTGTTGGACTAAGACTTCTGAGGGCCTGGGTGCAATATACTGATTCCACGTCTGTATTGCCAACTCAGACTGGCAGCGGCTGTCTGGGGTCTCAGACAGAGGTGTCTCACATCACCTCTAGCCTGAACCTTTTTTACTGGAGGTGTTGGGGGGCTGAACCTAGGGCCTTCTGCATGCCTAGCAGATGCTCTATCACTAAGCCGTAGGCCAGCCCAAGGGGTTCAAATCCCCACTCAGCCAAATAGCTCAGTTGAGGAATCTGGGCCAGTCACTGTACCACCTAGATGCAACACACCAGAGGGACAATGCCCACACTGGCCGACACGCCGTTCACCACACACAAACACAGCGCTATACACAACACATGCTCTATGTTAATAACCAGAAGATTTGGAAGACAGTTCAGAAAAGGCAGTTAACTATAATCAACACGTGCTTTTTAGTATACCATGTGTGGAGAAATGCTTTTTACATTGGAGGTTTGGTTTGCACGAAACCTTCACCTTGAGTGTTAAAATTCTCTCTTTCTTAGCAGAGAACAAGCAGGGGTCGGGAGTCAAGCCTCATCCAGCCCAATGTTTCGGAAACACTAACGGCTCCCTTGCTGGAGACAATGAGATGGGCAAGTCACACCTCCAGCTAGAAGACAAGGAAGCGAAATTTTGGAGGTTTAAAATACTAGAAAGTCTCCTCCTGAAGACTTGAGGAAAGGTTTCTTCGACCCGCGAGGGGTTGGAAAACGGAGAAAATAAAATCTTTGGCTCAGAGGGGCAAGTTCTCTTTGGCTGGTTCTATCTAGGAGGAAGGAGCTCTTGCATCTGTGCTCCTGCTGGCTACCATTGCCATGCAAAGGGCTGTATGGCTGAACAAAGAACCCAAGGTAATGAGAAACTTTTAAAACACTACAACTTCTAAGTGAAAGAGCCTGCCTTAGAGTAAGACCAGGTAGGGCATGTGCATAACGAGTGACAGATGTTGCAGTTTGGAAATACAAATGAGTCCAGGCTAAACATTCTTTCAAGAAGTAAAGCCTTTACTTAACAAATAATTAACAGGTAGTGCAGACCTCTCTCCTCATCTGCAGCAGATCCAGCAAGCACCAAAGGAAGGAACAAGCAAAACAGAAACTAGAAGAAACTTCTAAGGCCCAATGAGCTACTAGGCAACGTCTCACACACACACCCTCAACTGAATAACTTTGCAAATAAATTAACCCCATATATACCTCTCCACCTCTGCAGCATGTTATTCACAGTTATTGGTATCCTAATAGTGAGGGTCAGAGGAACTGTGTGTTTACACTTTTCTTTTGGATTCTTTGCTCAATTGGTTGTTGTTCTTGGATTCTTTGCTCAATTGGTTGTGAACAGGCAGAGACTTGGACAGCTGCTGGTGACCAAACACCTCAGAAGGCAAGATGGAACAGGGTCTGTTGGTGAGTGAGGTTGTTCCGCCTCATCTTGTTATGGCGGGGCTGCAGCTCAGCAGCAGAGTATCTGCTTGGCATTTAGAAAGTCCCAGGTTCAACCCTGGCATTTCCAGTTAAAAGGATCAGGTGAGAGATGATGTGAAAGTCCTCCACCTGAGACCATGGAGAGCCACTGCCAGTCTGACTAGACAATACTGATCTTGATGGACCAATGATCTGATGCAGTATAAGGCTGCTTCATGAATTAATGTGTTATTCTAAAGTTTGGTTTTAACAGGAAACAACGGAATACTTCAACACTGCCAAGACACTGCAAATTTGTGACTCAGTTTAACTGTAACTGCCCTACATGGAGTTTTTCAGAAGGGCAGGGCAATGCAGAAATTGAAGTGAAGCAGAAGCCTGAGGACTCTAGGTACCCAAATTCCAGCCTCAGGGCTACAAAACTTGTACAAAATTGCTCAAGAGCCAAGAATATGCGAAAACCACACTGCAGTTTTCTGCCCCAAGGCAAAAGATACACAGTCAAACCCTTCATTTCATACTTCCTTCTTTTTCAAACTCTAAATTACAGATCAAGAAGACCGAACTGCTGGAATAATATTTAAAAGCCTCTGCTTCATTTAATATTTATTTTGCCCAGCACAGACAGGTTAACAGGGTAAAAGACACACCATTTTACTTCAAAGAATGAGGGAGCAAAGGCAAGTGATAGATTGTACTCGGAATCACGCTCAGAGCTTCATATCATTTTGCACAAAATTCAAAAACAATGATCTTGCCACATGATGAACCCAGCTTACTTTACAGAATATTGGGAAGAGGGAGAGGAAGGAAAGCGGTCAAAGCAATATTCTTGCATAGTCTACTGAAGGGGGATACAGACAAATCAAGTCTCCTTGGAAAAGCCCAGCCCTCCCCCTTAGTCTGCACAGGGTCACTCCTCACATTTCGAAGAGGTACCACCCAAAGAAGTCCAGGGCCGCTGTGCAGAGGAAGGGAATGGCAAACCAACCCTGAAAACCCTACAAAACCACGCAGTGTCAGAAACAGCATTTTCAAGTCATGCCAGAAATACAACACATGGTCATCTCAAGTGCAAATAGTTGTGGATTCTGGAGCTGCTTCTGAAGTCCTGCTGTATACAGGTTCTTTCCTTAGAGTCAGGTACAGGCATAGCAACCCCCATCTACCTTCTGGCTCCTGCAGATGTACCCCATTTCTTTCATCAATGAACTCGGCAGAGCTCTTTCCTAACACCTCAGACAGAAAGAAACAGAAGGGAAAGTTGCTCAGCGTATTTGAAAATAACATAATATTTTAGTGCATGAGAAAAAGCCTACTCTTTTCTAAAAAGCCTTCAAATATTCTTCTCAGCCTCTAACCTTTTTTTTGAACAAGATCTAGCAGAATTAACAGATCTAGGGAACTCAAAAGCTTTCACTATTTGTGTTTGTGCATGTGTCTGCACATGCATGTGTGAGACAGAGAGATTAAAGAAGGTACCACCACTGTTTCTGGAATTTTTCTACAGACCAACAAAAAAGTTTTTGAACAAACCTGAAGCATCGACTTAGGTATAAATAACTTCGAAGCTTCAATTCCGCAAGCACCCTCCTGCTGTTTTATGACTTGCAGCACCGGGTGGTCAATGGGGGCTAGTGATTAAATGGTCCCATCTATGGGGCAGAAGGCTGGACTGAATGAACTCTGGCCCCTTCCAGCTTGATGAATCAGGTTCACAAAACCAAAGAGAAGATGCACAGTTCAAACCATATTGGGGAACAAATGAAATTATCACATAGGTCATTTATGCATGGGAGTTTTACCTGAGGTTCATTGCTCCCTGGACCCACACTTTCCTGTTGGGAATCCATACACCAGCAGTCTGCAAACTCAAATCAAGTCCCTGCCCCTTGAAATGCTGCTTTGTAACTGGCTGTAGGGAGAGAGAAATTCCCTTCTTCCCCCTAAACCCAGTCGCTGCATAAAAAAGCATTTTAAGAACATAAAACAAAAAACGGAGCTATCTGAAAAGAAAGGGGGGGGGAGAAATCCAAGCCTTGGTTTTAAAAAGCCTTCCTTCTGCTCAGAAAGAGCTCAGAGAAAGAAGGAAGTGGGAAGCATTTGAATCCCTCCCTCTAGACATGCTGCTTTGTAACTGGCTGTGAGCGAAACTAAGCTTGCATGTCCCGCACTGTGCCTTATGCACGGAGATTTCAAACCCGGTTCACCAGATTAGAGTCCGCTGCTCTTAACTACTACCCTACGCTGGTTCATAACCACTACACCGTGCCAGCCAAGATGCTGCATCTGCTACATCAACTGCAACGCTTCAGTATGTGCTAAGAGGCAGACTCAAGCCAAGAAGAGAGGTGGACAGGTTATGCGTGCTGCCTGGGAAGAGCCCAGGCAGCTCGAACCATCGATGCTGCCTGGGGAGTGGCACAGTGAGGGGAGTGGCACAGAATCGCACAGCTGGATTGAAAGGCACCATCCATCCTTTGGGCAGCTTGGAGCGCTTCTGAGGCTGGAATACACCTTGCTCTTCCTGCAGTCAGGCACAGGCAGCGCTGGGCATTCCTTGTGAGCAGGACAGGGGAGGGGCCATGGCTCAATGGCAGAGCATCTGCTTGGCATGCAGAGGGTCCCAGGTTCAATCCCCGGCATCTCCAGTTCAAGGGACCAGGCAAGTAAGTGATGTGAAAGACCCCTGTCTGAGACCCTGGAGAGCTGCTGCCAGTCTGAGTAGAAAATACTGACTCTGATGGACCGAGTCTGATTTAGTATAAGGCAGCTTCATGTGATCCTGCATTGAGCAGGTTGTTGGACTAGATGGCCAGTATGGCCCCTTCCAACAGTGTTGGCTGCGGACTCCAGTTGCCAACCTCCAGGTGGTGGCTGGAGATCTCCTGCTATTACAACTGATCTCCAGTTGTAATACTGTAATATTGGGGATGGGCGGTGGCTCAGTGGTAGAGCCCCTGCTTGGCATGCAGAAGGTCCCAGGTTCAATCCCTGGCATCTCCAGTTAAAGGGACCATGCAGGTAGATGATCTGAAAGATTCTGCTTGAGACCATGGAGAGCTGCTGCTGGTCTGAGTAGACAATACTGACTTTGTGGCTCAGTGGTAGAGCATCTGCTTGGCATGCAGTAGGTCCCAGGTTCAATCCCTGGCATCTCCAGTTAAAGGGACCAGGCAAGTAGGTGATGTGAAAGACCCCCTGCCTGAGACCCTGGAGAGCCGCTGCCAGTCTGAGTAGACAATACTGACTTTAATGGACCAAGGGTCTGATTCAGGATAAGGCAGCTTCATGTATTCATGTGACACAGCTAGATTCCCCCCCCCTTTAAGCCTATAAGAGGAATTTGCCTAAGAGAGGGGAGGGGCTTGAATGCCAAGCCATGCTCTGAAGCAGCCTTGCGTATGACCCTCACCCAGATAATGTGTCACTACTATGGCCTCTAAGGGGCAGGCTACAACTCTAACCAGAACAACCGTTTTTGTTGGCTGGTCATATGAGAATAATTAGACTGAACGGCAGAAAGTGCGGCCATAGGAGCTGCCCTTTCAGCAGGACCACCGAATCCGACTGCCAGATTTTAAATCCCTCTGAAGTTTACGAGCTCCGCATCAAAGCATCATGCCTGAATAACCGAGTCCACGCCAAAGGATAAGCTGATGCCTGAATAACCGAGTCCACGCCAAAGGCAGTGCCCCTTTAACATCTTCAGAAACAACAGACACTTTGAAGACGAGGACGCTCATTAAGGGCTCTCGTCTCTACCAAGTATCTGTCACCTGAATATTTAAGTAGCCCCAAAGGAGGAAAATAATTTCAGGGCAGCAGGCCACTGTCAATATTTCAGCTTTAAATAAAACATCACCCAAAGCCATACCAGGAAATACTGTCTATTATAAAAATGAATTTACCCTACGGGCAAAATAATGGCTGGTGGAGGCCAAGCTGAGTGCCTGTCCCTTTGTTATGGATAGTTTCAGACTGATTCTACCTATAGATGCTGACAAGAGAGTTGCCAGTAGGGTTGGGAAATACCTGGAGATTTTGGGGGTGGAGCCTGAGGAGGGCAGGGTCTGGGGAGGGACTTCAATGCCATAGAGTCCAATTGCCAAAGCGGCCATTTTCTCCAGGGGTACTGATCTCTATTGGCTGGAGATCAGTTGTAATAGCGGGAGATCTCCAGCTAGTACCTGGAGGTTGGCTACCCTATCCATGCCTTAGTCCTTACGGTGCATTTTTGATGCAGCAGACCTCCATGGCTGCTCCTCTGGTAGCCTGCTGCAGGGTGTGGCCACAGTAGGGTTGCCAGCTCCGGGCTGGGAAATACCTGGAGATTTTTTGGGGGCGGAGGCTGAGGAGGGCGGGGTTTGGGGAGGGACTTCAATGCCATAGAGTCCAATGGCCAAAGCGGCCATTTTCTCCAGGGGAACAGATCTCTGTTGGCTGGAGATCAGTTGTAATAGCAGAAGATCTCCAGCTAGTACCTGGAGGGTGGCAACCCGAGCTGACAGGGTCCTTGGGAGCGTGACGGCCTCCACTTACGCTCTGGACCCATGCCCATCGTTGCTTTTGAAATCTTGCCGGGAAAAGATTCTGGAGCTGTTAGTGAAAACCATCAACTCCTCCCTGATCGAGGGGGCCCTCTCCAGGCCTTGGAAGGAGGCAGTTATTAGCCCTCTGCTCAAAAAACCTCTCAGCAGCCTTTGAAAGTTGATTGTTCTTATCCAACATGAATATGGAGTTGGTACTAAGGGCACAGCCCTTCAGTGGTTCCTCTCTTTTCTGTCTGGCTGGACACAGGTCACCACGGGAGATGCAGGATCAACCGGGTGGAATTTATCTTGTGGGGCGTCGCAGGGCTCTGTTCTCTCACCCATGCTCTTTAATATACATATGAGGCCGCTGAATTAGATTGTTTAGAGCTTTGAGGTTGGGCGTCACCAATAAGCAGATGACACCCAGCTCTGCATTTCATTATTCGAGCCTCCAGATGTGTCGGTCTTGCATCTGAACAGTACTTTGAGGCTGTGCTTAGGTGGCTAAGAAGAAGAAGAAGAGTTGGTTTTTATATGCTGAATTTCTCTACCACTTAAGGAACAATCAAACCGGCCTACAATCACCTGCCCTTCCCCTCCCCACAAAAGACACCTTGTAAGGTAGGTGGGGCTGAGAGAGCACTGAGAGAACTGTGTCTATCCCAAGGACACCCAGCTGGCTTCATGTACAGGAATGGGGAAACAAATCACCAAATTAGCGTCTGCCGCTCATGTGGAGGAGCAGGGAATCAAACCCGGTTCTCCAGATCAGAGTCCACCACTCCAAACCACCGCTCTTAACCGCTACAATGCGCTGGCTCTCTAAGGCAGAACAAGCAAGCTAAATCCATATGTCTTCCATATAATATGTGTGCAATTATCAACCTGGTAAAACAATGTGTTTTACCAGGTTGATAATAAGACTGCTGGACTTGATGGATCTTGGTCTGATCCAGCATGGCTTTTCTGGTACTGCCCTTCATGAAGAACCTCCAGGGCCCTGAGGGTCAGGCAACTCTGTGGGGTGCTCCTTCCAATCACAAAACCCACCTTTCTTAGTGATTTTTAACCTATCTGGTTTAATCTATAGAAATGCTCATTTTGTTCACCGCAATATCGGCCACATGAACGTACAAAAGAAAACCTTCCCCAAGCATGAAGTGCCACACCGCTTACATTCCCAAAGAATACAACTTGGACTATCAGTGAAAGGTAATTAAAATGCATTTGGAGTTGCGGCAGAATTATAATGCTTTAGACACTGCAGATGAGCACATTGTGACAGAAGACAGTCATAGATTCAGTAAGATTCGTCTTCTTTGCAAGTGACGATATTCCCTTCAGCACAAATCATTTTTTCAAGGCCTCAATGCACACAGGGAGCTATCCAGAAATGGATACATCAGAACAGTAAAGTGTGAATAAGCAAATGAAAGAAAAGAAACATTCGCCCACATATTAGATCTAGCACAATTTCCTTTGGTATCAGTATTTAATTGTTCAGTTTTACAGTTTGTCACTGATGCACACCAAATATTGGCTGTTTAAGCCTTGCGAGGCAGTCTTTCAAAAGCTCTCAACAGAAGGAAAATTAGCTAATACAAATGACTGAACAGGTCATTTTACTATGCCCATAATTCAGCAATTGTATTATAACAGTGCATCTAGTTGTCACATTAACACTCCCAAACTTCAAACCATTCAACTTATCCTCCAAGGATGTGATTATCTCATTCAAAACCTTGTTACCAGGAGATCTTCATTTCCATGCACTGGTAATAGCTTAATATTACACAAAGATTACTTATTCTGTCAATTGTTTTATTTTATGAATGCAAAACAGTTGCTCAAACTGTTCTGTGATGATTCCCTACTAATGATCCAGTTCTTTGGGGGGGGGGGAATAGCATTATGTTATCTGTGACACTACTGAATGATAAACTGACTCCTTGAGGGGGGGGTCTGAGGAAAGACTGAGAATAAAAGAACCTCTGCCTTCAAGTAAACCATTTCCCTGAAGAAGGCTACCTTCAGCTATTTTGGGCTCAGTGCCCAACTCTTGCCCCCTGACCTGGATGGCCCAGGCTAGCCTGATCTCGTCAGATCTCAGAAGCTAAGCAGGGTCAGCCCTGCTTAGTATTTGGATGGGAGACCACCAAGGAATACCAGGGTTGCTGTGCAGAGGAAGGCACTGGCAAACCACCTCTGATAGTCTCTTGCCATGAAAACCCCAAAAAGGGGTTGCCATAAGTCGGCTGCGACTTGACGGCACTTTACACACACACCCAACTCTTACTAGATATAATTTTAACAGAGAATGGCAACCCTCACTGAGTTTTCAGATGCATCTTGCTGCAATCTACCCAAAATAAGACTAGATGCATCACTAGCATAGCAGAACTACAATCCCCATGTTATCATGGTATGTCTTATGAACGCTGTTTGTTCATACATTCCATATGTGTGTGTGTGTGTGTGTGTGTGTGTGTGTGTGTGTGTGTGTGTGTTAAGTGCCATCAAGTCACTTCCAACTCATGGAGACCCTATGAATCAATCTCCTCCAAAACATCCTATCTTTAACAGCCTCGCTCAGGTCTTGCAAATTGAGGGCTGTGGCTTCTTTGATTGAGTCAATCCATCCCTTGTTGGGTCTTCCTCTTTTCCTGCTGCCTTCAACTTTTCCTAGCATGATTGTCTTTTCCAGTGACTCTTGTCTCCTCATAATGCGAACAAAGTTCGACACCCTCATTTTAGTCATTTTAGCTTCTAGGGTCAGTTCAGGCTTGATTTGATCTGTAACCCACTGATTCTTTTTTTTTGGCAGTCCACAGTATCCGTAACACTCTCCTCCAACACCACATTTCAAAGCAATCTCCAAACTGTCTAAAAATAAGCCATTATATAGCTGCAGTATGAAAAGCCCCATGTGCTTCCGTTAAACACACTTTATTCACTTGGGAGAAGTCAAAGGTCATAAGCATATGCAGAACAAAGCAAAATTCTGGAGACTGCAGGCTAACGGGGGGAGAAGGGGGGGAAACATTTCACAGGGAAATACTGAGCGTCTATGGTGTTAGGACACGAGAACTTAACGCAAGGCAATCAGTAAGGATGCCCCAAAGCAAATATTTAAAAATGGGGAAAAAAGTATTAGAAGCAGTCAGAACATTTCACTGCTACTATTAAAAACCAACACAGCATCATAAAAAGGAATGATACTCCAGTTCCAAGCAAGCTAGCAGCTGCAGCACAAAATGAATTCCTCGCACCTAATTAAATTAAAGGTTTAAACATTAAATAAGGAGGGGGGTTCTACAAATGATAACAGCCAGAGCGGCACAGCTGAGGTCCCCCTCTGTTTTCAGCATGCCACCACTCCAAACCACTCTCGGCTGTTAGCAACCGAACATGGATTTTTTCCACCTGAAAGTGCTGAGATAAACAGCTTCGCCCAAACTCAAGCCTTTCGAGCATGTGAAGTCGTGCTACATTCTCACAGCAACAGCTAAAATAATCCATTCTCCAGCAACCCGATTTTGACAGATTCTCCTCGCTGCCAAACACAGTGTCATCCACACCGCAGGCGACAAAGGTTTCCCTAAGAACACAAAGCTAAAGTAAAGAGCGGTTTTCTCCTACTGGTTTCGATTCAAATCCACTGATCTTCTTTTCCTTACCAATATGTCCCAAAACAGCGAACGCTTACTGTAATGTACCAGATAGCACAACTGCATAGAAGGCATGCGAGGGAGACAGGTTTTCAATGCAGCCAGACTCCGGCTAGTTTCCGTGCTTTGTTTATCTGATCGAGTGCGTTCTCTGCTGTTACATCTTATGCACGTTCGACTATCAAGATTTAACAAGTTTGCAGGGCTTGCCGGGGCTCGGTGAACAAGGGCTTAAACGCCGTACGCTCATCATCCGGCTTCTCCGGCGCTCAGCAGAGAGGCTCCAAGCTAGAACAGCAGGGCAGAAGCATAACACCAAGCCGATTACAGAGATAACCACTCTGCTATGAACTGGCACTAAACAGAGCATGCCTCGAAGCCTTGCACACATCCCATTCCCCGCTCTGCATTCACCCACCCCCCACCCCTTGACATCTGGGGGGAACAGAACATCCATCACAGTGAATAATATGCTGCCAGAGAAATTGGGAAGTGAAGGGCATGAAGTCTTTAATTAGAAAAAGCACCACAAAGGCAGGCAGCCAGCCATCTGCAGACCAGGATCTGTGCGGAGAAGGGTAATCTCCTCCCACACTCCTGTGAGGGGCCGTGGCTCAGTGGTAGAGCCTCTGCTTGGCATGCAGAAGGTCCCCGGTTCAATCCCCCGCATCTCCAGTTAGAGGGACCAGGCAAGTAAGCTATGGGAAAGACCTCTGCCTGAGACCCTGGAGAGCCGCTGCCGGTCTGAGTAGACCACTGGTTCCCAACCGGGGGTCCGTGGACCCCCAGGGGTCCGCGAGAACTAAATTAAGGTCCACGAAACAAAGTTATAAACCCATAATAAATTATTATTTTCAATTAAAAGTTCCCTATTATAAAAACATATATTCAAATATTATTCTAAGTTTAATGTTTAAATTAAACTTGGTTAAAATTTGGTTTGTTTATTATTTCAATTCATAGCTCGCCCTCCTCGGCCAAGGCCAGGCTCAGGGCGACAACAGCAATAAAATCAAATAAATATGTCAATAAAACAAATACTAAAACACAGCACAGAAATCCTGTTAAAACCATAGGTGGCGCATAAGATCGGAAACCATTTGCTGAAAGGCTGATTAAAGTTTATTTTCAAATCCTCGGAATTTTTATTTTGAACCTTGGGGTCCCTGCTCCGAACCAAAAAAGTCCTAGTGGTCCCTGGCCAAAAAAAGGTTGGGAACCACTGGAGTAGACAGTACTGACTTTGAAGGACCGAGGATCTGATTCAGGATAAGGCAGCTTAATGTGTTCAATGTGAATACCAAGTTAGAAAAGTTGTTTGCGTACATCTCCGCCGATGTTCCAATGCACGGTTGGAAATACCGTGGACGGGTAAACAAAGAGCCGGCTCAGTGGGAAGACACTTCTACGGCTTAAGGGCACCAATCTGACGTCCACGGCTCAGGGAGCCCGGCCCACCCCACCCCACCCCTTTCTAGAGTGCCCCCCATGCAACAAGCACGACTATTTTGCCTGGTAACCCCACGACTCAGCCCAAATAGGAGGAGGAAAACCAGCTCTGAGATACGTATCAGCCTGCAGGCAAACGCGAGGCTCCAAGGAAACCGGCTCGGCCGCTGAGCAGGGATTAGCCCGAGCACGTGCCCTCCAAGCTGTGCCCAACATCTGGAAAAAGCAAGGCACCGAGACAACAACAGGGCCGCACAGCCAGTCCCTGACCCCAGAACCCCACTGCCGCCCCAGTGTGCCCCAGGTTTAGAAAGCTCCTTGCGCTCCCCCGTTCCTTCTCCCTCTAACTCTCCCCCAAAGGATCAACTCCTAAGAGGAAGCAAGCGGAAGGTAAGCACCCAGTGCTCACAAAGAGAGAGATCCCTCTCCTAGGCTAGTCACAGCTCTCTTTTTGGGCTAGTCACAGCTCTCTTAGAGCTCTCTCAGGCCCACCTCCCTCACAGGATGCCTGTTGTGGGGAGGGGAAGGAGACTGTAAGCCGGTTTGATTCCATTAAAGTCGGCATATAAAAACCAACTCTTCTTCTTCGTCTCCTAAAGTAAACGTGAACCAAAGTTCCCAGGGAGCAGACTGCCTTTATGCTCCATCTGGTTTTGTTAACTTGCAAGTCAAGGCACACCGGCTAGCTATCACCTGCTTGTGTACCCTTCCCTCCCTCCAACTTCTCCCAGTACAAAAGCACTCCCTCCCCACCAGTACAATCCACTGATCCTCCTACAGTTGGAGGGGGGCATTTTTTGGGGGGGAGGGGGAAACCCACTCTGCTCAACCCACACATCCCTCCTACCAAAGCCCCTCCACCCCTCCTCCAGGGACCTCCCCTGCCAACACCTCTGAGGCCTTCCTCCTCCCCAGCTGACCCTGCGGGTTCTCCACCCCCCACGGCCCTGCCAGATGTCTTGCCCAGGCGAGCCCACCCGCCTCGCTTTCCGCCTTCTGAAGCCATCCAGCTCCCACACAAAGCCGTTCTCGCCAGCACCGCTCCGCCTGCCCAACAACCCTGCGCTCTCTTCATCCCCACCAACAAGAAGGGCCATAGCTCAGTGGTAGAGCATCTGCTTGGCATGCAGGAGGTCCCAGGTTCAACCCCCCGGCCATCTCCAGTTAAAGGGACTAGGCAAGTAGGTGATGGGAAAGACCCCTGCCTGAGACCCCGGAGAGCCGCTGCCGGTCTGAGCAGACAATACTGACTTGGATGGACCGAGGGTCTGATTCAGTATAAGGCAGCTTGACGTGTTCGAGAAACCCCTCACCCTCAACCACCCCCAGGATTCCTCCTGGAAAGGACAATAAATTCTTCCTGTTTCTCCCCAGCCTCATCAGGGGCTTTGTCCAAGTCACTGCTCCCCCTCGCACCCCAAAAATCCCTTCCCCAGTCCAAAATTCCTATTAGGCATCTGCCAGGGGGCATCTTCTCCCACCCTCACCATGCCAGTGTCTTCAGGCTCCATGCCAAAAAGCACTCAATTCTTTCAGTTTAATTCCCTCCCCATCACACACACACCCCTGCAAGCCCCAGCTCCCTGGACCCTCTCTGCTTCCCAAACCCTAGCTGCTTCCTTTGCTACCTGCCCCTGGATGCCCCTCTTAACTCACCCAATCCCTTCCTTGCCAGCCCGACTCCCAAGGGCCTTCCCCTCCTACTTGAACCATATCCCTGACTCCAAACAGTTCTCCCCCTCCCCTGGGCTAAAAAGGTTGTTCTCTGGGGAGGGGCCGTGGCTTGGCATGCAGAAGGGCCCTAGGTTCAATCCCAGGCATCTCCAGTTAAAGGGACCAGGCAAGTAGGTGATGTGAAAGTCCTCAGTCTGAGACCCTGGAGAGCTACTGCTGGTCTGAGTGGACAATACTGACTTTGATGGACCAAGGGGCTGATCCAGTATACGGCAGCTTCATGTGTGTTTCCCCAAATCACCAGACTCACTCCCAACACAAAGTCCCCCTCTGCAAAACATCATGCCCCCTCCAAGTCCCACGCAAAAAGAGCTCCCAAAGCAACCCTCTTCTCAAATTATCCCTTCAAAACTAGGCCCCCCTTTGCAAATCGTCACACCCCGTCCCCAAAAGAGGTCCATACCCCTTGCCTATCAGCCCCCCATTTCCCCTCCAGATGGGGTCCCCCTTCTCAAGTTATCAGTACAAAAATTAGTCCAGCCTTTTGCAAATTTTAATTCCCTCCTCCTCCAAAAAATGGGGTCCCCTTCTCAACCAAGAAGAGGCCACCCTTCACAAGCCATCACACCTGGACCCCAAAAGAGACCTATCCCCCTTTGCCAACCATCACCGCTCCAGCTCCCCTTCTCAAGTTATCTGTCCAAAAAGCACCCCCTTTGCAAATTACCATCCTACCCCCACAAAAAATGGAGTCCTCTTCCTGAATTATCACTCACAGAAGAGGCCCCCCCTTTGCAAATTATCACCCCACTCTCTAAAAGGGGATCTCTTTTTGCCAATCACCCCCCCCCCACACACACACACACAGAGAGAGAGAGCCATGCCCCACAGCAAAGTCCCAGATTCTCTGAGCGCGTGCAGAAGCCAGCTGTGCGACTCCGAAAAGGTTTCCTGGAGAGATCAACGTGGCCAGTTTTCAGGTACCATTTTTTGGGGGGGGGGGTCCTTTTTTTTTTTTTTTTTTTTGATTGCAAGGAAAATACTGGGAGAATCGGGGGGAGTTTTGGGGGGGAGATCCCTGTTCTCCTCAAGGAAGGGCGTTCATTCAAAAGGGATATTCTGCAAGGGGGAGCGCTCGGGGCTTCCCCCCTCCTTCTGGGGAGGTCCTGATTTCGGGGACCCCCCCCTTTTTGGGAAGGGGGAGAGCCCCCTTCGAACCCCCTCCCTCCAATTATGCGTCCCCGAGTATGCAAAATAAAGAAGTGTGCAAAATAAAGAATTCTGCAAAATACAGAATTCTGCAAAATAAAGAAGTGTGCAAAATACAGAATTCTGCAAAATAAAGAAGTGTGCAAAATACAGAATTCTGCAAAATAAAGAATTGTGCAAAATACAGAATTCTGCAAAAGAATTCTGCAAAATACAGAATTCTGCAAAATACAGAATTGTGCAAAATACAGAATTCTGCAAAAGAATTGTGCAAAATACAGAATTGTGCAAAATACAGAATTGTGCAAAAGAATTCTGCAAAATAAAGAATTGTGCAAAATAAAGAAAAGGCAAGCCGACCCCCCACACACACACCAGTCACGATTTCTCGGCCAGCCCCCTCCCCAATCAAAACCACCCTCGTTAAGGGACCCCCCAGGGCGCCCCCTCCCCATGCAGGCAACTTCCCCCCCCTCGTTCCCTCCTTCACCCCCCCATTAGCACGTCTATCCCCCCCCCAAAAAAAGCAGCCCCCCACTCACCCCAGCACCACCAGCTCGCCGTATTTGACGGGCTCCTTGTTGGGCGCGCAGTGCTCCTCCTGGCCGGGAGAAAACATGGGGCCGCCGCCGCCAAACGCCGCTATAATCCCATAAGGAGGGAGGGGGGGGACGGAGATTTTGGAGGGGGGGGGAGAGGCGAGACGACGCCCGATAAATAAAGTCAATAAGGGAGGGGAAAAGTCCGCGCGCTGCACGGCCGCCGCGCGTCGAAAGAGCGAGCGGGCGGTCGGGCGGGCTGTTTCCTTCTTTCTTGTTGTTTCCGCCGCTCGATGCGCCTTTCGGCTTCCTGCGCCCGCCGGCGCGGAATCCCCCTCCTCCCGTTGCTGCTGCTGCTGCTGCTCCTTCCCCGACTCAACGTCCGCCGCGCGCGCCAGCCAGCCAGCGCTCGCTCGACGGCAACGGCCGCAACTGCCCGCCGGAGAGACCAATCTGCGCCTCGGACGCGGGGAGGAGGCTTCGTCATAGGGGAGGCGTGGAAAGCTCCGCCCTCCCTTCCCCGGCTTCTTTCGCGACACGGCCCCCCCCCGGGCTTCGCTTTAAGAGAGCGATGGTACGGTCCGGCCTGTTATGTAAACATGGAGTAAAGGGGAGGCGGGAGGGGCGGCTCTTAAAGGGCCCCCGCAAGAGATGGATCCGTGCCTCCTACCCTAAAGAAGGATTTTGCAAAAATTGTGCATAAAGTTTATAAAAAGTGAAATACAAGAATAATTTAATTATTTGTGTCTGATGGGCTGAGGAATCGTCTGCGATGTAGTGATGCAAATTTAATTATTCTTGTATTTCATAAATTTCATACACAATTTTTGTAAAATTCTCTTTGGGTCCTTTGGGGGTTTTTGGGTTGAAAAGTGCAATATTATAATAATTAAATTATTTGTGTCTGATGTGCTGTGGAATCGTCTGTGATATTGTGATGCAAATTTAATTATTCTTGTATTTCATAAATTGTATGCACAATTTTTGTAAAATTCTCTTTGGGTCCTTTGGGGTTTTTTGGGATGAAAAGTGCAATATTATAATAATTAAATTATTTGTGTCTGATGCGCTGAGGAATCGTCTGTGATATTGTGATGCAAATTTAATTCTTGTATTTCAAAAAATTTATACACAGTTTTTGTAAAATTCTGTTTCTTTGGATCCTTTGGATTTTCTTTGGATGAAAAGTGAAATAGAAGAATAATTAAATTATTTGTGTCGGATGTACTGAGGAATTGTCTGTTGTACAGTGACACAAATTTAATTATTCTTGTATTTCAAAAATTTTATACAGTTTTTGTAAAATTCTTTTTCTTTGGATTTTCTTTGGGTGAAAAGTGAAATACAAGAATAATTGCATTATTTGTTTCTGACGTGCTGAGGAATTGTCTCTGATGAGACACAAATTTAATCTTGTATTGCATAAATTTTATGCACAGTTCTTGTAAAATACTTTTTCTTTAGGTCCTTTGGATTTTGGATTCTTTTGATTTTTTTTGGATAAAAAGTGAAATACAAGAATAATTAAATTATTTGTGTCCGATGTACTGAGGAATTGTCTGTCGTATTGTGACACAAATTTAATTATTCTTGTATTTCATAAATTTTATACACAATTTTTGTAAAATTCTTTTTTTTTAGATCCTTGTGGTTGACCTCTGGTACTGTGTACCTTTGTTTTTCTGACATTCTGAGGTCTTCCTTTACCTCTTTCCTATCATACAGGGTCATTAAAAAAAAAAAAAAGAATTAAAAGATATTTTAAAAGGGGTTTTTACTTCTGCATCAACTTGCATAGGCTGCATTGGAAATTTAAGGCTATCTTCCTACACACTTGACACTGAGAGACACTGTCCTTCAGTGTTACTCCTCCGAAGATGCCGGCCACAGTTGCTGGCGAAATGTCAGGAAAGAAAATACCAAGACCACGGTTACGCAGCCCGGATAACCTACGAGAACCAATGAATTCTGACCGTGAAAGCCTTCGACAATATTTTAAGGCTAGAGTTGCCTATTTCACAGTATGGCCTAGTGGTTAGAGCATCAGATTAAGATGGCACCTAAGATAATAGGCATGCTTCTCTGATCCTGGAGAGAGCAGGTATGCATCATGACTAGTAACCCTTTTTACTAGTAGCCATGAATACCCCTCTCCTCCATGAACATGTCTCCTCCCCTCTTAAAGCCTTCCAAGTTGGCAGCCATCACCACATCCTGCCTTATACTGAATCAGACCCTCCATCCATCAAAGTCCGTATTGTCTAGTCAGACCGGCAGCGGCTCTCCAGGGTCTCAGGCTGAGGTCTTTCACATCACCTACTTGCCTAGTCCCTTGAACTGGAGATGCCGGCGGAGGGGGATTGCACCTGGGACCTTCTGCATGCCAAGCAGATGCTCTACCGCTGAGCCACGTCCCCTCCCAATTGGACACTATGGCAGTTCGCCTGGAGAAAAGGGCCGCTTTGGCAATTGGACTCTATGGCATTGAAGTCCCTCCCCCTCTCCAAACCCTGCCCTCCTCAGCTCCGCCCCAAAAATCTCCAGGTATTTCCCAACCCAGAGCTGGCAACCCTACCTCCAAAGCAGCCGTTTTCTGCAGGGGAACTGATCTCTGCAGACTGGAGACTGCAGTTGTAATCCTGTAATTGTCAAGAGTCATGCTGCCAAGAGTCATGCTTATTTCTGTTCAAGTGTATCTATTGGTTTTGCTAATTCACAGTGGGTAGCCGTGTTAGTCTGTTTGCAGTAGTCAAAAAGGGCCAGAGTCCAGTAGCACCTTAAAGACTAACAAAAATATTTTCTGGTAGGGTATGAGCTATTGGTTTTGCTGTTCAAGTGTATCTAGTGGTTTTGTTTCTCTGAGATGTTCAAGGTGTCAGGAGTCATGCTGCCCAGGCAGGCTCTTGACATGAGTTAGGCCCATTTCTGTTCAAGTGTTATCCTTTGGTTTGGTTTCTCTGAGCTGTTCAAGCTGTCCCCGCTCCTTTCCTCCCCCCCTGCTCTGACCTTGAGCCTCTAGCAGGCAACTTCAGTGTTATGGCTTGCTCACTCCCTACTTCCTACCAGGCACCATTATCTCCTAATTCCCAGGCCGCTTGGTTTTGCACCTGGGATGATTCTGTGCTTAAAGTTATGCTTTGTAGTTCGGTTTGCCATTAGCAGCTTTGAACCTGTGGGTTGCTTATGCTGTATCTGCGGCTCCTGAATAAACGTTTACCTGCTTTAGACCTGCCTGTCTGAGCGAGTGACTTTTTGGGATTGCCGAGGTTGGCTGGAGAACCTCACAGTAATTCTGGGAAAGTGTCATTGTGGGAAATTTCCGGGCGGCCACCAGGAGGCTGACAACCCTAGAGAGACTGGGCTGGGGACAACTATTCACACCCTAGGCTGGGCTTTTGTCCTTTCGTCTCCTCCCTTGACCAAGTTCATCCTGTTTTCATAGGCCTCAGCATTGTACTCTGAAGAAATAATCTGCCTCGCAGAGCTGGCAGCCTGGCTTGCTTGCCAGACTATAAAAATAAACCTCTATAAAAACAGCAGCATTTGCACTGCATTCCACAAGCCTGGAAGATTTTTTTGAGTGAATAAAAAAATCAAGTTATTGTATGAGTGCCAATATATGTACTACATCAGTGTGGTGTAATGGTTAAGAACAGAGTCTGATCTGGAGAACCAGGTTCGATTCCCCACTCCTCCACATGAGCGGCGGAGGCTAACCTGGTGAACCGGATTTGTTTCCCCACTCCTACGCACCAAGCCAGCTGGGTGACCTTGGGCAAGTCACACTCTCTCAGCCCCACCTAGTGCACAGGGTGTCTGTTGTGGGGAGGGGAAGGGAAGGGGATTGTAAGCCGGTTTGATTCTTCCTTAAGCGGTAGAGAGAGTCGGCATATAAAAACCAACTCTTCTTCTTCTAATGTAGGGTTGCCAGGTCCCTCCTCTCCTCCGGCGGGAGGCTGTTCTCGGAAAGCGCACAAACGCGCCAACACACGCACATCACTTCCAGTTTAGAACCAGTTTAGAACCGGAAGTGCCGCCTCGCAAAGGGCCTTTACCTCTTAGTTTGAGTGGTAAAGCGGCCTTTTACCACTCAAACTAAGAAGTATAAGGCCCCTCGTGAGGCGGAGCTTCCAGTTCTAAACCGGAAGTGACGCACGCGGTATGCACATGCACGTTTGCCCGCCGACCCTCAGGTGGTCGGCGGGCAGAGGGGTAAATTGCCGAGGGTTTGCCCGCCACCAGCGGGCACCTGGCAACCCTATTCTAATGCCAAAACACCAGCATGCTTTTTCAATACTAGAGAGGCTCCATGTTCAGGGACAGTCTACCTCTGAATAGTAGATGCCAGGTAATGGTTTGCAGAGAGCCCTCTTCGGCAAGATGTCTATGCTCCCTCTCCAGAGACCTGCTTGAGGCTGCTGACAAGTATAAATAAATAAATAAAGTCATAACAGCAAGCATAAAAGTATCCATATTAACGTTTGCATGCGTGCATGTAAAGTGCCGTCAAGTCACAGCCGATTTATGGCGACCCCAGCGAGGGCCTTTCCAGGCAAGCGAGGAGCAGAGGTGGTTTGCCATTGCCTTCCTCTGCAGAGTCTTCCTTGGAGGTCTCCCTTCCAAGTACTGACCCTGCTTAGCCTCCGAGATCTGATGAGACAGGGCTACACCAAGCTATAAAAACAATTCATTAGCCTACAGTGATATCCAAAAAACAGCCCTCGGGATACAAATGGACCCTAAAAACAGCTTTAAAAAATGGAACCTCTCAGTTAAAAGTCTGGGTGAAAAGTAGGGTTCTCAGGTCCCTCTTCGCCACCGGTGGCAGGTTATTGGGGAGGAGCCCGAGGAGGGTGGGGTTTTGGGAGGGAGATCAGTTGTAATAGCGGGAGATCTCCAGCCACCACCTGGAGGTTGATAATCCTAGATCTATGGCATTATACCCCATTGAAGTCCCTCCCCACCCCAAACCTCGCCCTCTTCAGGCTCCACCTCCAACATTTCCAGGTATTTCCCAACCAGGAGCTGGCAACTAGGGTTGCCAACCTCCAGGTGCCGTGTGAAATAATAGTATCAAGCTCACTAAGTTATATGCAAAAGTGTGATTATATTATATACAAGTGCAAGGAGCCAACAATGATAAGGATACATACATGAATGAAACTGTTGAAATTGTTGAAACTGACCATCTTGTTTGGTAGCTTGCTAGCTACATTTTATCTTTGTATATATGTTCATGTATGTATCCTTATCATTGTTGGCTCCTTGCACTTGTATATAATATAATCACACTTCTGCATATAACTTAGTGAGCTTGATACTATTATTTCACACAGCTTGTCTGTTTAGTATCGGTGCTTTATTTTTGCTAAGCCTCCAGGTGCCAGCTGGAGATCTCCTGCTATTACAACTGATCTCCAGCCGACAGAGATCAGTTCACCTGGAGAACATGGCCGCTTTGACCATTGGACTCTATGGCATTGAAGTTCCTCCCACAACCCTCCTGGCAACCCTAGTAATGCCCTCGGAGGCTGCTTTTCAACAAGAAAAAAAAATCAGGGGAAAGGAAAGTTTAGCTCCTCACAGTCAAGCATTAAAGGTAGAAAAGAGGTGCCACATTAAATCCAGCTGAACCTGTTGAGGGGGGCTGGATCAAATTGTTAAGCTTCTAGCTGAAGTAAAAGACTTTTTTTTTCTGGGCTTTAATTTATCTGCAATTGAAAATGACAGTTTAAAGTCTGTGGTCTCAGCCATTTCCATTCTTCTAAGACTAAAATAAATTATCTTAAACTGCTGGGCTCTTTGTTCTTCAGGGAGTTTTATTATTTTATCCCCCCTCCCAAAAAAAGTCACACTCTTTTTATGAACAATTTAAAGTGCAAATGTTTTAAAAGTCCATGTTTCCACTTTGGAGTCATTTATATGCTGTTTTATCTTGGCAGCTTTAATGAGTATCCTGAGCTTTTTGGCTTCTTCTCTTTGGGGAGCTGTTTCCTCCTGTCTGTATTCTTTCTTTTTGTTTAAAGGAACATTTTTTTCCCTTTGTCTTTCTCCACCTGCTGGATAAAAGTAGCTGATCAAACCGTGAAGATCCTGGAGGCTAAAAGACAAAGGAGAGATTACTTCAAGTAGGGTTGCCAACCACCAGGCTGGAGATCTCCCATCATTACAACTGATCTCCTGCCAATAGGGATCAGTTCCCCTGGAGAAAATGGCTGCTTTGGCCATTGGACTCTATGGCATTGAGGTCCCTTCACTCTCCATACCCCACCCTCCTCAGGCTCCACCCACAAAATCTCCAAGTATTTCCCAACCCGGAGCTGGCAACCCTAGCTCCAAGGGTTGTATATTTTTCCTTTCAGGATGGCACTGCTGAGATAGGAACTGTAGACTTGCATTGCTTGTTTACTAATAGGGTTTATTTATTTATACCCAGCGTAGTGTGGTGGTTAAGAGCAGTGGTTTGGAGCGGTGGACTCTAATCTGGAGAACCAAGTTTGATTCCCCATTCCTCCACATGAGCAGCGGAGGCTAATCTGGTGAACTGGATTTGTTTCCCCACTCCTACACAGGAAGCCAGCTGGGTGACCTTGGGCTACTCACAGCTCTCTTAGAGCTCTGAGCCCCACCTGCCTCACAGGGTGTCTGTTGAGGGGAGGGGAAGGTGATTGTGAGCCGGCTTGAGTCTTCCTTAAGTGGTAGAGAAAGCCGGCATATAAAAACCAACTCTTCTTCTTCTTCTTCTTCTACTTCTTTATAGTCTGGCTGCTTTGGCAATTGGGCTCTATGGCACTGAAGTCTCTCCCCTCTCCAAACCCCGCCCTCCTCAGGCTCCACCCCCAAAACCTCCATGTATTTCCCAGCCTGGAGCTGGCAACCCTTCACAATGCTCCTTTTGATTTTATATATTTACTTCATTTATACTTCGTTTTCCTGTCCAGTGGGGACCCACTGACTTACAACCTTCGCCCCTTCTCCTACCTCGTGCGATAGGATAGCCTGAAGGTGCTTGACCGGCCCAAGGTCACCCAAGAAGCTTCCATGGCAGAGCGGGGATTCGAACCTGGGTCTTCCCAGATCCTAGTCTGACACCACAGCACACTGGCTTTCAAGATTTAACCTCAGGATGGGATGTTCAAGCCAGCGCCAACACGGCAAGCAATCCATGGCTCGGCTTGCGTCGCCAAAGGTTTTATAGCTTTGCTCTGCCGGGAGCTATACCCAGCCATTCATTACCTCGGTGCCGATATTGCCCCTGTCATTTTCCTGTGATAAGGGTGGATGGGTGAGGGGGTGGGGAGAAGCAGCAGCTAATCTTCAAACACCAAGGGTTTTCCCTATCTTCTTTAGGGAGAAAGAAGAAGGATGAGATTTTATTAAAAACTGGGAGCTGAATTATTGCAGATTTATCTTCTTTATTAGGCCGAGGCAGCCGCTCGGCATGCTCGGCCGTAAGTCACAAACACATTTTTGGTAAACCATGTGAGAAATAAAGTGGAACCCGCAAGCCATCCTTCATCGCGCTTTCCCGTATTTTCTGCCTTTTACTCCCAATGCGGATGGGATTTGGGTCTGCAGACGACGTTCGGCCCTTCTAAATCAAACGAATGTCCCGTTCCCATAGGTGCACCAATATATTTCAGACAAGCCTGAAGCTCCAGGGCCTCCGCTCATCCTTCAGCATCTTTAGATACCTGGGACAGGGTACCAAAAGGAACATAGCATCATACGTTTCACTTACCTTTTCCCCCCCGGCTTCTGGTGGAATGCGAAGAAAAAGAAATCGATTTATGGAGCAGGACCGTTTGTACCAAAGGCGCTACGTCCTTTTGTTCTTTTGTCCCAACGTTCTTTCCTCCCAGCGCTAGACTCAAATAACTGGGTTAAAAAAAGAAGAAGTGGGTGAAATGGCCGCCGGGAAACTCGAACTGGAAAGGGGAGCGGAGTCAGCAAGGGGTAACATGGGAAAAGTGGGTGTTGAGTTTGGGATTCGCAGCAACGCTCTGAACCCTTCGCACCTACGGAGAAGACGTCATGGAGTTGGAGTGGGAGGGATCGCGGAGAAAGGGTTTCCGGAAAGTACGACTTTTTTGCGCTTTGGAAATGGCTCCACAACCAAACGGGGGGGAAAGGTGCGTTGAGTCCTGAAAATATGGCTTTTATATAGCCCCAAAAAAGTTTGGGACATTGGTGTGTTATCACCCAATGGGCATAACATCCAAATCACAAATGTAGAGTTGGAAAGGACCTCCAGGGTCATCTGGTCCAACCGACTGCACCATGCATGAAATTCACAACTGCCTCCTCCCTAGGGTCGCTAGGTCCCTTTTTGCCACCGGTTGGAGGTTTTGGGGGCGGAGCCTGAGGAGGGCGGGGTTGGGGAGGGGCTTCAATGCCATAGGGTCCAATGGCCAAAGCGGCCTTTTTCTCCAGGTGAACTGATCTCTGTCGGCTGGAGATCAGCTGTAATAGCAGGAGATCTCCAGCTAGTACCTGGAGGTTGGCAACCCCTATCCATGCCTTAGTCCTTATGGCGCATTTTTGATGCAGCAGACTGCTGCTACACTTTTTGTATCCCTGCGTGGAGCTGGTTGACGTTGATCAAAAAAATATTGCTGGCAGTCATATTTGAAGTGAGAATAAGCTGTTTTTGGGGACTGAAGAAGAGATTAATATAAGAAATCGAAACGGCCGTATCCCCATCAGTCTATATCTTCACTTCGTGGAAACCTTCGTGGGACCATTGTTGACTGTATACACTTACCTTTCAAGGGCTTGCTGAACACTTACCTTTTGAAGGACTGTATAACTTTTGGACTATATATGTTGTTCTTGGACTGCTTGTTGATGATGCACATGTCTATGTTGCTTGTGTCACACTTGTGTATATAATTTGTTGTGTTTTGTGTTATTGTGTAGCATTATAAATTTTTTGCACTTTGTTTAAATCTTTTCGCATCTATGCTGATTTCCAAACCTCAGGTACTAGCATAGAGGTGCCTTTTTCCTACACACAATACCTGGAGGTTGGCAACCCTAATTACTATTGATTATCATCGTCACAGATCATCACAACCACATGAGAGAAGGAAAATCTGGCTCCTCTATTCGTTCAAGACCCACCCGTTCCTTGCCTTTTTAATGTTTAGAGGACAGGAAGATGCCAGATGCCGGTCCTTCCTTCTCTCCTCTCCCTCCACCCTCTCCTTTCTCGGGTCAGAAATAGAGAAAATGTAATTTCCAGATGAAGAGGCTATTACTGCCGCTCACCCTCTTTGCTGGCCTCGCGCGCCCGCTGAGATAGTTCCGCATAAGTCACTGTCAACACGGCAGACAAACATTTTTCAGAAACAAAAAACGCATTAACCCTGTGCTGAGTTTCTCTGCCCCTGAGGTTATCCCAAAGTTGGCTCCCGCAAGTAATCAGAGGAATACAAACAAAGCCGTTCACTCTTCTTCCTTTTGCAGGGGCCCCGTTCAGCTCTGATCTGCAAAAGGGGAGTTTTAGATGTTGGGTATTTGGAGAGCTGCTAATGCTTTGCGACATGCGTTTTGATAAGCGGTTCTACTCTGATGTCCCTTTGAAATAATCCCAAGTCGGACCTTGCCCTGCTTCTGATCTTCTCGTCCAGAACTTCATAGGGTGTGTGCACTCATCCACATAACCTCATTCATCTGCGCATCTGGTGACATGATTTAACAGCAAAGAGAGTGTTTGTCCTTTTATTGGTTGACAATGCACTCTCTCTCACACACACACATACACATACATTTGTTGTGAAGTTGCATCCGACTTCATAGAATCATGGAGTTGGAAGGGGCCATAGAGGCCATCTGGTCCAACCTCCTGCTTAGACATGCTTCTCTGATCCTGGAGAGAATAGGTGTGCAGTCATGACTAGTATCCATTTTGACTAGCAGCCATGGATAGCCCTCTCCTCCATGAACATGTCCACTTGCCTCTTCAAGCCTTAACATAAGAAACATAAGAAAGGCCATGATGCATCAGACCAAGGCCCATCAAGTCCAGCAGTCTGTTCGCACAGTGGCCAACCAGTTGCCTTTAGGAAGCCCACAAGCAAGACGACTGCAGCAGCACTGACCTGTCTGGGTTCCACAGCACCCAATATAATAGGCATGCTCCTCTGATCCTGGAGAGAGTAGGTATACATCATGACTAGTATCAAGTTTGACTAGTAGCCATGGATAGCCCTCTCCTCCATGAACGTGTCCACTCCCCTCTTCAAGCCTTCCAAGTTGGCACCCATCACCACATCCTGGGGCAGGGCCGTTACACAATTTAACTATGGCACTTTCACACACTTTAATGATCATTTGCAAGTGGATTTTGCCAGTTCACACAGTAAACTCCAGCTTCAAAGTGCATTGAACATGTATTGAAAGTGCATTATTCAGCATGTGTGAAAGTATGCGTTGTGTGAAGAAATACTTCCTTTTATCTGTTTTGAATCTGTCTCTCTCCAGCTTCAGCAGATGACCCCGTGTTCTAGTAGTATGAGAGAGGGAGAAAAGCTTCTCCCTGTCCACTCTCTCCACACTATGCATAATTTTATAGACCTCTATCATGTCTCCCCTCAACTGCCTTCTTTCCAAGCTAAACAGCTCTCAGCGTTTTTACCACTCCTCATAGGGAAGTTGCTCCAGTCCTCTGATCGTTTTGGTTGCTCTTTTCTGCACCTTCTCAAGCTCTGCAATATCCTTTTTTAGGTGTGGTGACCAGAACTGTACACAGTATTCCAAGGGTGGTCTCACCATAAATTTTTACAAGGCCAGGATGATAGCAGCTGTTTGACCCTCGATCTTGGAGAAAGAAGAAGCGGCCTTAACCAAGGTCCTGATATTGCATAACCAAGTGGGACAAACAGCTGCACAAAAACAGCTTGCCTGCAGATCTAGGAACCTCAGGCTTCCTCAAAACCACACCAAGACTTCCTCTATGAGGCAATCAGAAACAGCAGACAAGCTCTACCCCAGAAAGGTTCAACTGTCACTACTGAATTCCTATCAGCGGAAGGAACACTAACAATTTGAGATATGCAGACGACACCACGTGACTGGCAGAAAATGGTGAAGACTTGAAACGGCTCCTAAAGCAGAGGCCATTTATGCATCATCAGTTTTGATGCTCCCTCAAAGCTCTTTTTTTAAATGAGACATTAAAAATGTCTATTCACAGTCCTGACGCAAAAGGAGAAATTCCACCCCCCCACCCCACCGCTCGCCTGCTCTTTTGTTCCTGTTCGCATAGCCATTAGCATGTGCATAGCTAACACGACGCTGTTATTTTGCATGGTTCCTTCAGGGGATTCTTCGCAGCAGGGGATGATTCTTCTCCTCCTCCTCCTCCTCCTCCTCCTCCTCCTTCAATAAATAAAAATAATACTCAGGTTCAGATCCCCAGTCTGTCATGGAAGCTCGCTGGGTAACCTTGGGCCAAGCACGCTCTCCCCACTAGGAAAGTGGCGACCCTGTCCATCACATAATGGAACGAGCCTCATCACGTCTCAACGTCCTCGTGCCGAGCATTTTCCCATCCCGACCAGCAGCAACCACTGACATGAAAGCAGGGAAACCCACACTGTAAGGATGCCAGGAGACAGGGACCATTTGGGGAGGGCCTGTGGCTCATTGGTAGAGCATCTGCTTGGAATGCAGAAGGTCCCAGGTTCAATCCTTGGCATCTCCAGTTCAAGGGACTAGGCAAGTAGGTGATGTGAAAGACCTCAGCCTGAGACCCTGGAGAGCCATGGAGATGGGCTTTGGATCAGTGGTAGAGCATCTGCTTGGCATGCAGAAGGTTCCCAGGTTCAATTCCCAGCATCTCCAGTTAAAGGGACCAGGCAAGTAGGTGATGTGAAAGACCTCTGCCTGAGACCCTGGAGAGCCGCTGCTGGTCTGAGTAGACAATACTGGCTTTGATGGACCAAGGGTCTGATTCAGTATAAGGCAGCTTAATGTGTTCATGTGTTCAACTGCATGCTCCACAATTCACCTTTATTTAAGGAGAGGGGCCATGGCTCAGTGGTAGAGCATCTGCTTGGCATGCAGAAAGTCCCAGGTTTAATCCCTGGCATCTCTAGTTAAAGGGACTAGGCAAGTAGGTGATGTGAAAGACCTCAGCCTGAGACCCTGGAGAGCCATGGAGATGGGCTTTGGATCAGTGGTAGAGCATCTTTGGTTTTCTTTCCTGACGTTTCGCCAGCAACTGTGGCAGGCATCTTCAGAGTAGTAACACTGAAGACACTCTGAGAGACACTGTCCTTCAGTGTTACTACTCTGAAGATGCCTGCCACAGTTGCTGGCGAAACGTCAGGAAAGAAAATTCCAAGACCATGGTTACACAGCCCGGATAACCTACAAGAACCAATGAACTCTGACCGTGAAAGCCTTCGACAGGTAGAGCATCTGCTTGGCATGCAGAAGGTTCCCAGGTTCAATCCCCAGCATCTTCAGTTAAAGGGACCAGGCAAGTAGGTGATGTGAAAGACCCCTGCCTGAGACCCTGGAGAGCCGCTGCCGATCTGAGTAGACAATACTGACTTTGAGGGACCAAGGGACTGATTCATATAAGGCAACTTCATGTGTTCATGTGCAATATGCTTAACGGAGGGTGGGAATCCGACACGGGGCTGCTGTTTTTTGGGCAGCAGCCCCATGTTTCTTGTCGCACCCTGCCATGCCTGCCCATAAAGCTTGGAACACGGTGAGCACCGTGGATCCAAATTTTGATGGTTGCCTTTGCAGACCAGACTGCCGTTTCAGATAAGGACATCTGCCAGATCAAATTAACGTTGCTGCTCCCCGGCAGCAGCTGCCCACGTCCTCCGAACTGGTTTCCCATTGTTAGCGTTGATGGATGGGTCACTAGGAACTCAGTGATGAAGGGGTCCATTTTTTTCTGTTAGCTTTTCCCTCCTCCTACACGCCCCTGGTGCCCACGGCTCATGGCTGGCACCAGCAGAGACAAAGCCGCTCATTTTCCTCCCCCTCCTCCTGGATTGGAAAACGCTCCGCTGTTCACAAGGAACAGTGTCAGCAAAGAGGTGGGCGAGACAAAAGGGACGGCCGTGCTGGACCCAAGGCGATAAAGCCAGGCCTATTCAGCCCTCGCTGCCCCCTCAGCACCCCCCACACCCTGCATGGATAGGGAACAACTCCCCACCGCCGCCACCACCTTTGCAGCTCTCTGTCTCTCTAACGCCAACTAGTATCCATTAGAAAAAACACCCTGTATTTTATGAGAGTTAGATCTAGGGTTCCCAGGTCCCTCCTCGCCACTGGCGGGAGGTTTTGGGGTGGAGCCTGAGGAGGGTGGGGTTTGGGGAGGGGAGGGACTTTGATGCCACAGAGTCCCATAGCCAAAGTGGCCATTTTCTCCAGGTGGACCGATCTCTATCAGCTGGAGATCAGTTGTAAAAACAGACGATCTCCAGCTGGCACCTGGAGATTGGCAACCCTAGTTACATCCAATGTATAATGCACCAGAAGACACCTTTTCAGTTCCCAAGATCTTGATTACCGCATCTCAGCCATTTTTTTCTTCACGCTTGTTGATGTTACACACATCCTGAAACTAAGGTTGCCATCCTCCAGGTGGTATGGAAATCAAACTACAAACTAGTGCCTGAAGTAGGAAGTTAGCAAAAAGAACGGCTTATGGCAAAAAAAGCAGAGAACTACTCAAAGCTTTAACCATAAATATCAATGTAATATAGAAACATGAGTATAAGAACAAAACATAGGAACAATGTCCCTGTTATAACAACATAGGAATGGTAAGGTCCAAGAATGCAAAGAATAAGATAGGTTTCCGGTTTTAAGTCCTATTTCGCACAGGCTTTTTCAGTTCTGGCAATCCCACGATGATCAATCATTATTCCTCAGAACTTGTGTTCTATAGAATACATATATACATCATTATAAGTGAAAAATGTTATGTACAGGGGCATAACAAATCAAAGCTAACAAGCCCATAAGTAAGTACATACATACCTAGGATCAAGGCATGTAGCCATATAATACAAGCGGATGGCGGATCTACGTCATCTGCTGAGGAACATATTCCCTCCCATATTTAAAGTCACACAAATTAGGAACAGCTGTTATACTTACAACATTAGTGTTCCCATAATAATACATAAATCAAATATGTTAAAGACTCTAACAGTAACAATAAGATAATATGTTAAAGTCTACAAGAGTAACAGCAAGATATTTAGTGTCTAAACAAAGATATGCATCTAAGAAATTATAAGAAACTGGATAATTCAAAATGGGTATTCAAGCCGTTTGGCACTAAGGTATCATATAAAAATATGAATCTAGCCTCCTGTTGGGCTAAAATACGGTCAAAGTTTTGAATCTGATAGAGTCTACCTCGGTACTGCCACACTACAAAAAATTGCATCTCATGGTCGGCATGTTTCATCTCTTTGTAATGGGTGGTGAGCGGAGCTTCTAAATTATTGTTTCTCACACGAGACCTGTGTTTTCCTATTCTAAGTTTTACAGGGCGTTTTGTCTTTCCTACGTAGAGTAATCCATAAGGGCAACGAATAATGTAAACGACCCATTTACTGTCGAAGGCTTTCACAGTCAGAGTTCATTGGTTCTTGTAGGTTATCCGGCTGTGTGACCGTGGTCTTGGTATTTTCTTTCCTGACATTTCGCCAGCAGCTGTGGCAGGCATCCTCAGAGGAGTAACACTGAAGGACAGTGTCTCTCAGCGTCAAGTGTGTAGGAAGAGTAAGATATAGTCAGAAAGGGGTTGGGTTTGAGCTGAATCATTGTTCTGCAAAAAGTATCAAAGGTAATGTGCTAATGAGGGTGTGGTATGTTAATATGGAACCACTGTATCCTGAAGTGATGTTAATGTGTGAAATCCAAAGCTAATCTGCATGGCTATTGTGGACTGTAGTCTTTGTTAGTCTGGAGATTTTCAGGACAGGAAGCCAAGCCTTATTCATTCTTAAACTCTCTTCTTTTCTGTTAAAGTTGTGCCATTGAAATTCATAAACATCAGCACAACTTTAACAGAAAAGAAGAGAGTTAAAGGGTTGTTACCCGCCACAATGGGGCGACCTGGAGGCGGGTTGATACCCTTGTGTATCTTTGGTAGTGTATAAAATACAGGAATTGTAGGGAAAGAATTAATTAGAAAATCTGCTTCCTGTTTGTTAATGTAATCTAGGGCCAGTCCTTCCTGTACTACTGTTTTAATGGCGGTCATAATGTGGTTAGTAGGATCGGCCGCTAATTTCTAGTACACACGGTTGTGTGCTAATCATCTAAAGTTCTCTTGGACATAATCGTTGCGATTCATAAGAACAATGGCGCCTCCTTTGTCAGCCTCCTTAATTATCAAATCAGATCTAAAACTATGGCTCGATCCTCCGGTGTTAGATTGTCCTGATAGGTTTTCTTTTTCCGTTCAAGTTTCTGTATATCTTTCAAAACCAAATGTTGAAAAGTAGAGATTAAATGCCCGCAAGAAGCAGGGGCAAAAGTGGATTTCGGTGGGACAAAAGTGGATTACAACTGATCTCCAGCCGATAGAGATCAGTTCACCTGCAGAAAATGGCCACTTTGGCCATTGGGCTCTATGGCATTGAAGTCCCTCCCCTCCCCTCCCCAAACCCTGTGCTCCTCAGACTCTGCCCCCCAAACCACCCGCCGGTGGCAAAGAGGGACCTGGCAACTCTACCTGAAACACTGTACACCATATACAAGGTATGAGCCATAAGCCATGTTTTAAGATACACAAGAGTATTTTAACATAAAGCCACACAGAATAAAAGGCTTTTATATTTATATAAAATATTTATATATATATTTATATATTTACCATGTATGACGTCTGTGTATATGTCAGGGTGTGTGTATGACCACAAACTGTGTGTGTATGACCACTGAGGAAGGCCTCTAAAAGGCTGAAGCGCTTCTGGTAAGATTTTGGTCATTTTAAGTACTAACATCAACTGTTATGTGTTGGTAATGTTTGTATCTGTGTTTGTGCTTTTCAGGAAGCCTGTATTTTAGGCCCCGTGTTTTTAAATACAATTGTGCATAATATATAATAAAAATAGGTGTATTGGTTGATCAACCCCTTTGGTTTCCCCTTTCCTCAAACATTATGCATCAGTGTTTAAGACAAAAGCCCTTTCTTCCACTTTGGAAGGGGACGAAATTCCCTGACCCAGATTCTCCTCGTTCTCCCCATCTCTTTACGAGCAACAAAAGAAAAAGAAATTGCTGTTAATTTTTTCAGTCGTGAATGCAATTTTTCTAGTTCCTTATCGTTTCCCTGTGCTGTATACTTACAAACCTATTGCTGGAAGCTGCACGAAGCACCTGCTCAGAATAGGGTTGCCAACCTCCAGGTAGTAGCTGGAGATCTCCTGCTATTACAACTGATCTCCAGCCGACAGAGATGAGTTCAACTGGAGAAAATGGCCTCGGTGGCAATTGGACTCTACGGCACTGAAGTCCCTCCCCTCCCCAAACCCTCCCTCCTCAGGCTCTACCCCAAAAACCTCCCGCCAGTGGTGAAGAGGGACCTGACAACCCTAAGAAAGAATGATGAGGGGAATAAAAGGGGAGAAAAAGGGAGGAAGAGAGATGATTTTCAGAGAAGGGGAGGGAACAGAGAAGGGAAAGGGGAGATAGATGGAGAAAAGAGAGGTGGGGGAAAGAGAGGGGGTAGGTTGACAGATAAGGGGAGGGGGAGAAAGAGAGGGAGAGAAGTCTGACAGAAGGGAGAGGGTGAGAAAGACGGTGAAGGTTATTAGAGAAGGGGGGAGAGGGAAAGAAGCATCGGATGGGATGGGATGCACCCTCCCTGCAAGTTTCTCGTGGGTTCCCACTTGCACTTTCTGGTTGTCCTGCACAGATATAGTTTTGCTGGTAATTTGGCCGCGGCAGTCCCTGATATATAATGGATAAAGTGGAGGGGCTGTGGCTCAGTTTGTAGAGCATCTGCTTGACATGCAGAAAGTCCCAGGTTCAGTCCCTGGCATCTCCTGTTAAAGGGACTAGCCAAGTAAAAGGTAAAGGTCCCCTGTGCAAGCACCGGGTCATTCCTGACCCTTTGGGTGATGTCACATCCTGATGTTTACTAGGCAGACTTTGTTTTACGGGGTGGTTTGCCATTGCCTTCCCCAGTCATCTTCCCTTTACCCCCAGCAAGCTGGGTCCTCATTTTACCGACCTCGGAAGGGTGGAAGGCTGAGCCAACCTCGAGCCGGCTACCTGAAACCGACTTCCGCTGGGATTCAACTCGGGTTGTGAGCAGAGCTTGGACTGCAGTACTGCAGCTTACCACTCTGTGCCACGGGACTCCTTATAGGTGATGGGAAAGACCTCTGCCTGAGATCCTGGAGAGCCGCTGCCAGTCTGAGTAGACAATACTGACTGTGATGGACCAAGGGTCTCATTCGGTATAAGGCGGCTTCATGTGTTCAATGTTTAGGAAAGACATTGGGGTGAAGGGAGAGCGAGATATGCATTCTGGACTGAGAACAATGAGGAAGGCAAGCCAAAACATTATTGCAAAATTGGTCAGGATTCCAGCTCCATCTGTAGGCAGTGACCTTTGCATAATTGGGGACTTGTTTCTGCGTGGGGGAAAGGACGGCGGGGTGGCTGCCGTGGTTTGGTCGCTGGCAGTCCCCTCTCAGCGGACTCGAATTCCCCACATGATTGATTGGCCGCACGCTTTTAACATTTCAAGATTTACAAGCCGCGAGAGTTGGCTCGAGGCCCTGCGAGTGGTGAGCGGCAAGCTGTTCCTTTCGGATCCCCGCCGCAGATGGATTGGGGGGGGGGGGGGTTCCAGGACGCATGGTTTGCGAATGGGCAACAGATTGACCTGGTTAGAGGCAAAGCAGCATGCAAACAAAGCTTGGATGGCTACTTTGTTCATGGTGCCCCTCTGCTCAGGGCCACTTTAAATCGTCCCTATCACACTGTATACATCTTTCTAGTCCTACCAAGCAAAGAAGGAAGAAGGAAGAAGGAGAAGAAGAAGAGTTGGTTTTTATATGCCAACTTTCTCTACCACTTAAGGGAGACTCAAACCGGCTTACAGTCACCTTCCCTTCTCCTCCCCACAACAGGCACCCTGAGAGAGCTCTAAGAGAGCTGTGACTAGCCCAAGGTCACCCAGCTGGCTTCATGTGTAAGAGTGGGGAAACAAATCCAGTTCACCATACTAGCGTCTGCCACTTATTTAGAGGAGTGGGGAATCAAACCCGGTTCTCCAGATCAGAGTCCACCGCTCCAAACCACCGCTGTTAACTACTACACCACGCTGGTTTGGACGTGTTCTGGTCAGGTTTAAATTGAACCCACAAAAGTGGGGAGGAACTTAACCCCCCCAAAACAGAATTAAGTACCCAGAAGGTCAAGAAAAAAGAAACCTTCAAGGCCAAAAGTTGTACAATTAAAAGTTAAACAATTAAAAGGTTATGTCAGTGCACAATGTCTATATAAATTTATTACAAGCTTAAAGCTAATAACGCATATAACACATATACAGCCCTGCAAAAGCCTGCCAAATAAATATACTCATATCTCACCATTAGACATAGAATCATACAATCAAACTCAGACCATATGCATTTCGGCCATACTGCCTTCTCCAGTGGCCTAAATCAAAGCTTCTTAAACTGTGGGTCGTGACCCCATGTGGGGTCACATTACTGAATGTGGGGGTTGCGAAAAATTTGGCAACAGTAAAAGGTTTCTGAACCTTTTATCAGTAAATGTTTGATTTGTATACCTATTTTATATACCTATATACCTGGGGGTCGCGTAAAAATTTCTCGGGCCAAAAGGCCTTTAGATCTGCACACAGTACTCCAGGTGTGGCCTGACTCATGCTATCTACAAGGGGACTATGACATCTTGCGATTTGGATGTTATGCCTTTGTCGATATGCCCCAAGATCGCATTAGCCTTTTTTGTCGCTGCATCACACTGGCTGCTCCTATTTAACTTGTGGTCCACCCGTACCCCAAGATCTAGTTCACACACACTGCTACCCAGAAGTGCATCCCCCATCCAGTAAGCGTGTCCCTCATTTCTGTTACCCAGATAAATTCAGGGATCATCTGACCTGGGCAGCCAATCTGTTCCCATCAGCAGCCATTCCACCTGGCTGCTCCACAGAGGGAGAGAAGAGACAGTGAAACCCCCCCCCTTCCTTTGGCCTGCCTGCAACCAACTGCCATTTGGCTCTGCTCTATCCCAGAACAGTATCCTGTAGCATCAACTGTTCCATCTGGTCATGACATCTGTGCAAAATTTTTATTGAATTCTGACTTTGTGTATTAGACTATTTTATTGCATTTTAATAAAATTTGTAATCTTTCTTTAGGCTCACAAAAAAAGGCAGGCTATAAATTAAGTAAACAAGTAAATAAATGGAATAGCTACACAAGTTATCTAAGAGTTATGGTCTGTTTGTGCTTGTTTGTCCCCTTCCGTTTACTACTCCCCGTGTCTTTTGTCTAGTGCATATCAAATTGCAGGTGTTATTTTGAATTGCAAACTGCCTTTAATATGACAGGGGGAAGGGTGATCTGTAAATGTAAGAAATAAATAAAACCATGCTGGTGGAAAGTAACATCAAGCTGCAACCGATTTATGTTGACACCGTAGGGTTTTCCAGGCAAGAGACGAACAGAGGTGGTTTGCCATTGCCTGCCTCTGCACAGCAACCCTGGACTTCCTTGGTGGCACCCTGCTTAACTTCCAAGATCTAACAAGTTTGGGCTAGCCTGGGCCTTCCAGGTCGGGGCAAAATAAAACCATACATGTGTGCAATGTAATTGGAACCATTATTTCTCAATCGGACAAATGCCCTGAAACTCCCATGATTCGGTGGTTCTCATGTTGGGAACCTTCATGTTATGCTCCTACTGCAGCATCAACTGGGTTGTTTGTGGTTGTGAGTTTGGCTCCAGTAAATGTAATGGACATGGATCCATCCTTCCTTCCTTCCTTCCTTCCTTCCTTCCTTCCTTCCTTCCTTCCTTCCTTCCTTCCTTCCTTCCTTCCTTCCTTCCTTCCTTCCCCAGCATGGTGTAGTGGTTAAAAGTGACGGTGATTGTAAGCAGGTTTGATTCTTTATTCTTTCTTTCTTTCTCTTTCTTTCTTTCTTTCTTTCTTTCTTTCTTTCTTTCTTTCTTTCTTTCTTTCTTTCTTTCTTTCTTTCTTTCTTTCTTTCTTTCTTTCTTTCCCAGCATGGTGTAGTGGTTAAGAGTGGCGGTGATTGTAAGCAGGTTTGATTCTTCCTTAAGTGGTAAAGGCGGCATATAAAAACCAACTCTTCTTCTTCTTCCTCTTTCTCTTCGTCCTTGCTTGCTTGCTTGCTGGCAAAACGCTCTATTTATTTTGCAGTGACTCCTTGTCTTTTTCTCTTCTCCCTTTATTCACCAGGGAAGAATTGGGCTCCAGAGTTGTCCTCTCTCTCTCTCTCTCTCCTAATGCCACCGACAGAGGCATGCGTGCTCTTCCCTGGCTTTTCATCTTTTAGGCCCTGTTGAGACCTGTGTGTTCCATAAGGCTAGGGCTGCTGAGTGACCATCATTGCTTAGGACAATTGCTGGCTAACAGTCAGGGACAAGAGAGCGATGCCCCCTGAATGGAAGAAAATGGTTAGAAGGTGTTTTCCCAAATGGGCAACTTACCTGCAGTATGAGGGATCTGAGATCAGTGCTCTGCAGGGGGGAGAAAAACAGGAACAGTTTGAATTTGGGAGCTAGCTGCGCTGGAAGGAACTGGAGAGCTGCAAGCGGGGGGGGGGGTCACACCGTTGCTCTCTGCTAATCTTATACCGGATATTGACTGGGCTGCTTGCTTACGAGTGTGCGTTTGCTTCCACGATGCTCAGCTTGCATATTTGTAAATTAGACTGATATTCAAAACTTTCTTCAAGTGTTTATTTTAAATGGCATTCTTTGCTTTTGCGAGTTTAGGTGCCAGGTTGGCTTTACCCTGGAGGAGAATAGTGTGGAGAAAGAAGGAAAATTTAACCATGTCATCCCTGGCTATTTGTTGTTGTTGAAAAAAAGCCACAGACGAGTTCCTTTATGTACCTGTTCAAAAGGAATAAAAGCAGTTTTTTTTGGGGGGGAGGGCTTTCCCCCCAGCAAGAACATGACAGAGAAAGAAGTGGTTAGTTTCTCTCCCTCTCTGCACATAGGGTTGCCAACCTCCAGGTAATTGGTAAACAAAACGTTAGCCTTCTGTATGAAGGTTACAGAAATAACCTCCAGGTAATAGCAGAAGATCTCCTGCTATTACAACTGATCTCCAGCCGATAGAGATCAGTTCGTCTGGAGAAAAGGGCCGCTTTGGTAAGAACATAAGAACATAAGAAAGGCCCTGATGGATCAGACCAAGGCCCATTAAGTCCAGCAGTCTGTTCACATAGTGGCCAACCAGGTGCCTCTAGGAAGCCACAAACAAGACGACTGCAGCAGCACCATCCTGACTTTGCCCCACAGCACCTAATATAATAGGCATGCTCCCCTGATCCTGGAGAGAATAGGTATGCAGCATGACTAGTATCCATTCTAACTAACAGCTATGAATATCCCTCTCCTCCATGAACATGTCCACTCCCCTCTTAAAGCCCTCCAAGCTGGCAGCCATCACCACATCCTGGGGCAGGGAGTTCCACAATTTAACTATGCGTTGTGTGAAAAAATACTTCCTTTTATCTGTTTTGAATCTCTCACCCTCCAGTTTTGCAGATGACCCCGTGTTCTAGTATTATGGGAGAGGGAGAAAAACCTCTCCCTGTCCACTCTCTCCAAACCATGCATAATTTTATAGACTTCTATCATGTCTCCCCTTAGCTGCCTTCTTTCCAAGCTAAGCAGCCCTAAGCGTCTTAACTGCTCCCCATAGGACAGTTGCTCTAGTCTCCTAATCATTTTGGTTGCTCTTTTCTACACCTTCTCAAGCTCTGTAATATCCTTTTTAAGGTGTGGTGACCAGAACTGTACACAGTACTCCAAGGGTGGTCTCACCATAGAGTGTGATTGGACTCTGTGGCGTTGAAGTCCCTCCCCTCCCCAAGCCCCGCCCTCCTCAGGTTCTGCCCAAAAAACCTCCCACTGGTGGCAAAGAAGAAGAGTTGGTTTTTATATGCCGGCTTGCTCTACCATTTAAGGAAGAATCAAACCAGCATACAGTCACCTTCCCTCCCCCTCCCCCAAACAGACACCCTGTGAGGTAGGTTGGGCTGAGAGAGCTGTGACTAGCCCAAGGCCGCCCAGCTGGCTTCGTGGGGAGGAGTGGGGAAATAAACCCAGTTCACCAGATTAGCCTCCGCCGCTCATGTGGAGGAGTGGGGAATCAAGCCCGGTTCTCCAGATCAGAGTTCACTGCTCCAAACCACCGCTCTTAACCACGACACCACACTGGCTCTCCAGCTTGACAAGGTGCAGAAAAGAGCAAGGTGCAGAAAAGAGCAATGTAGAGGAGTGGGGAATCAAGCCCGGTTCTCCAGATCAGAGTTCACTGCTCCAAACTACTGCTCTTAACCACTACACCACGCCGGCTCTCAGGGACCTGGCAACCCTAGAGATAAAACAGGTCCCTGAAAACGTGGGGGAAATGTGGGGGAAAACGTAGGGGGAGAGCGAGGTGACCTCTGACAGCCGGAAACGGGGTGCATAATCCGAACAAAGACCCGAAGTCATCGGAGGGGTGACGGCGAGGGAAACGGTCTAAGGCACCCTCATGTGCTCATGCAGCCTCGCCCTAAGCAAGAACTCCAGCTTGGGCCGGTCGTCGGCTTCCGAACAAGAAGCTGACTTCTCTCGCCCCTGCAGCTCTGCCAAAGCTATTTGCAACCATCGGGCCGAGGAGGCGAGCTCTTCAACAAAAGGCCCCCTTCACCGCTTGAGGAAGCTGGTGTGGCTAATCCCAAGGCACAGACCACAAGATATTTAAAGTTCTTGCCCGTAATTGACGGCAGCTGTTGCGGAGCAAACACCAGAGGTGGCGTTTAAGTAATGCGGAGCATTACACCCCACCATTGGCCAGCGAGGACCGGGCAACCCACGCTCGTACTGACGTTCCCACGCAGCAGAAGCAACCCCATACTTTCCGTGCCGCTCCGCAACAGCGGAGAAGAAGAAGAAGAAGAAGAAGAAGAAGAAGAAGAAGAAGAAGAAGAAGAAGAAGAAGAAAAGTTGTTTTTTTATACCCTGGTTTTCTATACCTTTAAAGAGTCTCAAACTGGCTTACAATCTCCTTCCCTTCCTCTCCCCACATCAGACTGCTGGACTTGAAGGACCTTGGTTTGATTCTTCCTTAAGTGGTAGAGAAAGTTGGCATGTAAAAACCAACTCTTCTTCCTCCTCCTCCTCCTCCTCCTCCTAAAAGGTCCTGGCAGTGCAGATTATCTCCGGGTGACGGGAAAGGCCTTTCTCTGCCTGAGAATCCAAGCCATTCAGAGTAGATGGCAGATCAACGGTGGGCTCAGCACCAGGCAGGTTTGTACCTGCGCCCCAAACGCAGCTTTTGGGAAAAGCCAGCTGCATGGCAGCTGAGATTCACTGACCAAGCAGCAGTAAAGGAAACAAATGGTCTTATTCCTCGGGGTGTTGTCTCAGTTCATTCACCCAGGCTCTTTTCTCCCCCGTCGCTCCTCGCCCATCGTCAAAGCCCATTTGGTTCCGCTTGTCATCTTTGTGATCGGATGTGGCCAACCATGACAGCAATAAGAAGAAAGATTACCAGACGCAACCTCTCGGGAGACCTCGGTGACCTATTCCCACCAAGCTAATGGCAACAGCAAAAGCGCCGGCTTTTCAGCTAACGGCTCTGGGAACGACTGTGATTTATCAATAGGCGACACTAGGAGAAACTAAATCGTTTAGTGACTTCTAAAAAGCAGGCCCAAAGAAAAGGGTTTTTTAATATATATATATATATATATATATATAATTTCTAGAGGCATTTTTTAAAGGAAAGACCATCAAACCTTTATACACCAAAGCCACTAGGTTGCCAACCTCCAGGTGGGGCTGGGAGATCACCCAATATTCCAGCTGATCTCCAGACTACAGAAATCAGTTCTGCTTTGGGTTCCCAACTTCCAGGTGGTGGCTGGAGATCTCCCGCTATTACAACTGATGGTCAGGCGACAGAGATCACTTGGAGGAAATGGCCACTTGGGGAGGTGGACTCTGTGGCATGATACCTCATTGAAGTCCCTCCCCTCAACAAACCCCACCCTCCTCAGGCTCCACCCCCACAATCTCCAGGTATTTTCCAACCAAGAGCTGGCAACCCTAGCAATGCATGCGCCCGTATTTTCCAGGACCTGTTTGTATTCGCTCCATTTCCCACCATTTGTGCCTGTATTTGAAACGTTCTCTAAATAAAAGCCATTCTGTTCTTATCAATTTAATATCTGATACAACCTCTGTTTGAGGACCATATATGAGATGGGTTTTTGGACCTGGGAGATGGTGCAGGGGGTCGCTCCATCCACCTCCTAAATGGCTGCTTTGGAGAGGGGTAAAAGGTAAAGGTAAAGGTCCCCTGTGCAAGCACCGGATCATTCCTGACCCATGGGGTGACGTCACATCTCGACGTTTCCGAGGCAGACTTTGTTTACGGGGTGGTTTGCCAGTGCCTTCCCCAGTCCTCTTCCCTTTACCCCCAGCAAGCTGGGTACCCATTTTACCGACCTCGGAAGGATGGAAGGCTGAGTGCACCTTGAGCCGGCTACCTGAAACCGACTTCCGTCGGGATCGAACTCAGGTCGTGAGCAGAGCTTTGGACTGCAGTACTGCAGTTTACCACTCTGTGCCATGGGGAGAGAGGACACCCTGGTATTATATTCTGCTAAGGTCCCGCCTTCCCCACACCTCTCCATCTGCAGCCTCTGCCTCCAAGGAACTAACCCAGTAAATAAAATTTTATTGTATTTTATCATATTTAGAATATGCGTATCCCAGCTTATCACCTTACACTCATGGCAGCTATACCTAAAACACCAATATTCAGAGCTCACCCATGTAAGCAAACTGACCGTTAGGGTTGCCAACCTCCAGGTAGTAGCTGGAGATCTCCTGCTATTACAACTGATCTCCAGCCAATAGAGGTCAGTTCACCTGGAGGAAAATGGCCGCTTTGGCAATTGGGCCCTATGGCATTGAAGCCCCTCCCCTCCCCAAACCCCGCCCTCCTTAGGCTCCACCCCAAAAACCTCCCACCAGTGGTGGAGAGGAGCCTGGCAACCCTACTGACCGTTCCCAGATTCAGAATCAGTGTAGCCTCTGAGCCGGGGGTTATGCCTGCAGAACAGCATAACAAACATGGAAATCCAGCAGGTTTCCTGCTAAATAAACCCAGCAGCACCCTAAAGACTAATAAAATTTATTTCCTTTCCTTTTATCCCTTAGAAGCTCCTTGATCAATTGATCTTGAGCAGCATATATCTAGTGTTGGAGGGATATAAGGACTGAAACAAATCTTGCCACTGACAATGTAGCCTTGGGGTCCCTGTCGCTTAGTAAAAAAGGCATTATGTCAGTCACAGAGGCATTGGATTTGTATATTAAAAGGGGGGAAATATAGTGCGATCGAAGTTCCTTGTAAAAGCTGCATTCCTAAAGGGCATGGGCTAATGAGTCAATAGAGCCAGAAGAGCAAGGGCAGGTCCTGTCTGAGTAGGGTCTATTCAGAATTCTGCCCTGCATTACCATAGAAGGGTTAGCATTCAATCTAGCCAAGCAAAAAGCTCTACAGAGACGAGGAGTTGTCAGATAATATGTATAGGCAGGCAGACCACGTGGAGGGGGTATTCCGAAGAACTGGGATGAACAGACGCGACGAGCACGAAAAGTAGCGCTGTTATAATCGAGCTCTTTAATGCGCTTTTTAATTTTGGTAAAAGCTTCAGTTTTCCCAAGATCTAATAACATATCCTGCGAGAAGCCCAACAACGCCAGTTTCTCATCTAAGATTTTTTTGCCATGAGGATTTAAAAGGGTCATGCTTCAGAGAAGCAAAATTTATTTCAGCATAAGCTTTCCCAAACCCGAGCTCGCTTCTTCAGGTACAGGAGCTCAGCTAGGGTTGTCGTATGCTTGCTGGGAGCAGGAGATCTCCATCCCCCAGTGGGCAGTGCCCAGCAGCTGGCAGGAGAAATTTGTTGGTGGTGATGTTGTTTAAGATGGCTGTGATGATGTGACATCACTTCCAGGAAAAAGTGATACCATGTCTCTCTAGGTATCACCAGAAACTCTACAGCAACCCCACCTGTGGAAGGGTGGCTGTTTATCTGCCACAGTTAAAATGCTTATAGCCTTTCTAGACTAGTACCTAGGGTTGCCAGGTCCCTCTTTGCCACTGGCGGGAGGTTTTTTGAGTGGAGCCTGAGGAGGGCGGGGTTTGGGGAGGGGAGGGACTGCAATGCCGTAGAGTCCTATTGCCAAAGCGGCCATTTTCTCCCGGTGAACTGATCTCTATCGGCTGGAGACCGGTTGTAATAGCAGGAGATCTCCAGCTAGCACCTGGAGGTTGGCAACCCTACCATGGTGGAAGAGCAGGGCAGAGCCCCGTAGGGTTGAAAAGACTTTTTCCCTACTGAATTTGCACAAGTGAACCATGGGACCACGTTTGTATACTTATTGTATATAGTGTATATATTTCTAGTGATGGTTTTGTTCAGTATCTGTTGTATCTTGTATCTGTACTTTCTGCATGCTCTAGTTAGTGAGGTATTCTCTTCATTCTTGCAATTTTGTTATTAATACGCCGTATTTGATTAATAATTAATGTTGTTGTTTCGATTGAGTATCTCTCAGTACGGCATCGGGTGATTGCTATTTTGGTTTAGTACCTGGAGGCTGGCAACCCTGCTAGTACCACATTCACTGGCTCTTGAAGACCAACCCATCTTCCAGTTATGAAGGGTAGTAAACCGGCTATGCAAATGCCACGCAGTTCATCGGGGGACTTTACCGTGGGCGTATTGGGAAGTTCTGTTTTGTTTTGCATCCTCTGCTCGGCTACAAGTGGAATTAAGGCCAAAGAGTTCCCGGCTGCCAAGGAAACTCTAGAGGAACCCTGTCATGGACTATTAATAGGGAGATCTGTACTGATGCTTGGCAGCAAACCACCAAAGCCGCAAAGTTGTGTTTAATTTGCTACTGGAGGGGAGAAGGAGGCTTGGCTGCTCCATTATGCTGAGGTGAGATTTCTGCATCAGGCCCTGGAAACTGGCCACAGCTCAGCTGGAGGTGGGGTGGGGAGGGAATTATCCTGTTCTTTGCAGCAGAGGTCATGGGCATTGCTAAAGCCAACAGCTGAGGCTGTAGAAGGAAGCCAGAGACAGCAATCGAGAATTTGGGGTGCTAAAACTCCTCTGCTGAATCAGAGATGTTCCATCTAGACATCAGGAAGAATTTTCTAACAGCGGTTCCTCAATGGAACAGGCTTCCTCGGGAGGTGGTGAGCTCTCCTTCCCTGGAGGTTTTTAAGAAGAGGCTAGATGGCCATCTGTCAGCAATGCTGATTCTATGACCTTAGGCAGTTCATGAGAGGGAGGGCATCTTGGCCATCTTCTGGGCATGGAGTAGCGGTCACTGGGGGTAGGGGGGGGAGGTAGTTGTGAAGTTCCTGCATTGTGCAGGGGGTTGGACTAGATGACCCTGGTGGTCCCTTCCAACTCCAAGATTCTATGATCTCCCAGGGAGTGAAGAATAAGCTGGAATGAATAGGGTTGCTAGGTCTCTCTTCGCCACTGGCGGGAGGTTTTTGGGGCGGAGCCTGAGGAGGGTGGGGTTTGGGGAGGTGAGGGACTTCAATGCCATAGAGTCCAATTGCCAAAGCAGCCATTTTCTCCAGGTGAATTGATATCTATTGGCAGGAGATCAGTGGTAATAGCAGGAGACCTCCAGCTAGCGCCTGGAGGTTGGCAACCCTAGGAATGAACTGCATATTAGGGAAGCAAGAACATATTTTAGGTCACCACCTGTATATATGATATATACCTATTCGTTTAGATTAGGCTTTTCTGGTTTTAATTATATGTTTTAACTTTATATTATATGTGTTTACATTATATGTTGTTAGCCGCCCTGAGTCTGGCTTTGGGAAAGAATAGGGTACAAATCATATCAAATTTAAAAAATTAAATAAATGTTGTTTTATGGTGGTTTCATGTCCCTGGTTGGTTTTATGTCTTGTTGATAATTTTCATATTGGTCCTTCTTTTTTTACTATTATTTTTACTTTGTGGGTTGTCTCGAGCTAATTTCTGGAAAGGCAGCATATATATTTTCTGAATAAATAAAGCCAAGACTCTAACAGTACAGTCCTAGATCATGATGGGTAGCCGTGTTATTCTGTCTGTAGCAGTAGAAAAGAGCAAGAGTCCAGAAGCACCCTTAAAGGCTAACAAAATTTCTGGTAGGGTATGCGCTTTCGTGAGTCACAGCTCACTTCTTCAGTACAGTCCCAGGGTTACCAACTCCAGGTTGGGAAAATCCTGGATATTTGGGGGTGGAGCCTGAGGAGGGCAGGGTTTGAGGATGGGAAGGACCTCAGCAAGAAATAATGCCATAGAGTCCACCGTCTAAAGCCTCCGTTTTTCTCCAGGGGAACATGTCTCTATAGTCTGGAGGCCAGTTGTAACTCTGGGTGGTCTCCAGGCCTTACCTTAGGGTTGTCAACCTCCAGATACTAGCTGGAGATCTCCTGCTATTACTACTGATCTCCAGCCAATATAGATCAGCTCACCTGGAGAAAATGGCTGATATATCAATTGGACTCTATGGCATTGAAGTCCCTCCCTTCTCCAAATCCTGCCCTCCTCAGACTTCGCCCCAAAAACCTCCTGACGGGGGCGAAGAGGGACCTGGCAGCCCTACCTTACCTGGAGGTCAGCCACCCTAGCAAGTTCGACCCTTCCAAAAGGATCTCTCCAAAATAGAAGAATGGGCATTAAAATGGCACATGAGATTCAATGTGAGCAAGTGTAAAGTGATGCATATTGGGGCAAAAAATCCCAACTTCACATATACACTGATGGGATCTGTGCTGGTAGCAACAGACCAGGAAAGGGATCTTGGGGTGGTAGTGGATAGCTCAATGAAGATGTCAACCCAGTGTGTGGCTGTTGTGAAGAGGCAAATTCCATGCTGGCCATAATTAGACAAGGAATAGAGAATAAAACTGCTGCTACCATACTGCCCTTGTACAAATCTATGGTGAGACCACACTTGGAATACTGTGTACAGTTCTGGTCACCACACCTAAAAAATGGATATTGCAGAGCTTGAGAAGGTGCCGAAAATTGCCACCAAAACGATCAGGGGACTAGAGCAACTGCCCTATGAGGAGCGGTTAATACGCTTAGGGATGTTTAGCTTGGAAAGAAGGTGGATATGGGGAGACATGATAGAGGTCTATAAAATTATGCATGGTATGGAGAGAGTGGAAAGGGAGAAGCTTTTTTCCCTCTTTCATAATACTAGAATGTGGGGTCATCTGCTGAAGCTGGAGAGTGAGAGATTCAAAACAGATAAAAGTATTTCTTCCCACAACACATGGTTAAATTGTGGAACACTTCCCCAGGATATGGTGATGGCTGCCAACCTAGAAGGCTTTAAGAAGGGAGTAGACATGTTCATGGAGGAGAGTTGTATTCATGGCTACTAGTCAAAATGGATGCAAGTCATGATGCATACCTATTCTCTTCAAGATCAGAGGAGCATGCCTACTATATTAGGTGCTATGGGACACAGGCAGGATAATACTGCTGCAATCGTCTTGTTTGTTGGCTTCCTAGAGGCACCTGGTTGGCCATTGTGTGAACAGACTGCTGGACTTGATGGGCCTTGGTCTGATCCAGCAAGGCTTTTCTTATGTTCTTATGAATTTGCCCATCCAACTTGGAAGGCTTGAAGAGGGGAGTGGACATGTTCATGGAGGAGAGGGCTATCCATGGCTACTAGTAAAAATGGATACTAATCATGATGCATACCTATTCTCTCCAGTATCAGAGGAGCATGCCCATTATATTTGGTGCTGTGGAACACAGGCAGGATAATGCTGCTGCAGTCGTCTTGTCTGTATACTTCCTAGAGGCACCTGTTTGGCCACCATGTGAACAGACTGCTGGACTTGCTGGGCCTTGGTCTGATCCTGCATGGCTTTTCTAATGTTCTTATGAATTTGCCCATCCAACTTGGAAGGCTTGAAGAGGGGAGTGGACATGTTCATGGAGGAGAGGGCTATCCATGGCTACTAATAAAAATAGATACTAGTCATGATGCACACCTATTCTCTCCAGGATCAGAGGAACATGCCTATGATCTTTGGTGCTGTGGAACACAGGCAGGATGGTGCTGCTGCTGTCGTCTTGTTTGTGGGCTTCCTAGAGGCACCCGGTTGGGCGCTGTGTGAACAGACTGCTGGACTTGATGGAACTTGGTCTGATCCAGCAAGGCTTTTCTTATGTTCTTCTTAAAATCTCCAGGAATTACCTAATGCTGAGTTGGCAACCCAATTAAATGGGCGGAAATGACACACAGTAGTACAGCCCAGAAATGGCTCTTCTGAAAAATAAGCATATGTTACATAACAGCCGCCCGTTAAGCACTCGTCAAACGTCCTCGTTGATTAATCCGGGCAGTGCGCTCATTGAGATCTGAAGAGGGCTGCCTGAGCGCCCACCACTCCAAGCACCTGAGGAACCCAAAGCTTTCCGCCCCCTCCGCAATGGATCTCAAAGGTCGTCCTCCAGTAGATAAATGACACCCTCCCCCCAGCACTGCGTTGGTCTTCCTCCTGCCAGCGGTGTGTTTCCTCTCGAGTCGCATTAATGAGATCCCTCCTACCACACAGACTGACTCCTCCCGCAGGGTGCGAGGGGAATGCTCCGCACCAGTCCTATTTGACATGCACGCAGGAAGGCGAAAATGGCATCCGCTCTTCCTTATCTGCCTGGCCAGGTGCCCGTAGCAGCGGGTACTTAAACAGCGGACGTGGCAGCAAAAGGAATCCCGGGCTAACAGCACAAAAGGGATCAAACAACACATTCTATCAATTTGGATGAGAAACGTTCAGGGTTTTTGTTTGCACAAGAAGAAGAGTTGGTTTTTATTTGGTGACTTTCTCCACTGCTTAAACCGGCTTACAATCACTTCCCCTTCCCCTCCCCGCAACAGGCACCCTGTGAGGTAGGTGGGGCTGAGAGAGTGTGACTAGCCCAAGGTCACCCAGCTGGCTTCATGTGTAGGAGTGGGGAAATAAATCCAGTTCACCAGATTAGCCTCCACTCCTCATGTGGAGGAGCGGGGAATCAAACCTGGTTCTCCAGATCAGAGTCCACTGCTCCAAACCACCACTCTTAACCACTACACCACACTGGAATTGTGGATGTTTTGGGGGAATGGTCCTGTGTTGTCCAAAGCGTTGGGGAAAGGGGGAAGGAAATGGCTTGTTCTCCTTGCCCTCCCCTAGCGGTGGTGGAAATTGATGTCAAGTTGCAGCCAACTTATGGCGACCCCATAGGGTTTTCAAGGCCAGAGATGCACAGAGGGGGTTTGCCATGGCCTGCCTCTGCATCGGGGGGCTGGACTTCCTGGGTGGTCTCCCAGCCAAGTACTAAACAGGGCAGGCCCTGCTTAGCTTCCGAGATCTGATGAGATTGGGATAGCCCGGGCCATCCTGTACTGTAACTGTACCAATATGTCAAAAGTATCCTGACGAACTGGCTCAAACCTTTCGCAGATATCCAAATTGCTTGCCGAAAAATCAGCTTACCTGTTCGCAACCAGCCAACTGATGGTGAGCCCAATTGGCGGGTGCTCAGGAATTCCTAGGACTGCCAGGTCCCTTTTTGCCACTGGCGGGAGGTTTTTGGGGTGGAGCCTGAGGAGGGCGGGGTTTGGGGAGGGGAGGGACTTCAATGCCATAGAGTCCAATGGCCAAAGCGGCCATTTTCTCCAGGGGAACTGATCTCTATCAGCTGGAGGTAAGTTGTAATAGCAGGAGATCTCTAGCAAGTACCTGGAGGTTGGCCAGCCTAGGAATTCCCAATACAAATGAAAAGGTATATGTGCCACTTTTTAAAGGGGGGGCAGGGGTAGACAGCTGCATGCTGCTTGCAGAACAAGCCAAGTCTCTCAAGTATCTAGCTATCAATTTACTGGAATGTACATTTGCAGTATAAGTTAGGAAGCTGGGCTCACGCACTAGGTCAAGAATCTGCTGTGACGGTTTTTAAACCCTTACATCTGTCTTCAGCCACAAAGGATTAAACATAAGACCCATTTTGCTGATCTTTGACACCCCTAAATAACAGTTAATATTGTATAGCAGAGCCTTTCTCTGGAATGGCTTGTCTCTTGAGCGTAGAAGACAACACTGATCTTTCATGTGGTCCTCTTACAATGACAAGATCTTTTAATCCCAGAACCACTAGATTCAAGTCCAGTAGCGCCTTAAGAAGAAGAGTTGGTTTTTATATACCAACTTTCTCTACCTTTTTTTAAGGAGAATCAAACCAGCTTACAATCTCCATCCCGTCTTCTCCCCACAACAGACACCTTGTGAGGTAGGTGTGGCTGAGAGAGTTCAGAGAGAACTGTGACTAGCCCAAGTTTCACCCAGCTGGCTTCACGTGGAGGAGTGGGAAAACCCTACTCCTTAGGCAGATCACGCGGTGGAGGGCAGGAAGGATCAACAAATGTAATGTGCAGCTTGGCCTTTAGGTTCATTATTGGGAACACTGATGGGGAAAGTGGGATTGATTCTAGTACCCCTTCGTCTTGTTGAGGGGATCTGATGTGAAGTTCCCTTTCACTACACCAGCATGGTGCAGTGGTTAAGAGTAGTGGACTCTAATCTGGTTTCGATTCTCCACTCCTACACATGAAGCCTGCTGGGTGACCTTGGGATAGTCCCAATTCTCTCCAAACTCTTTCAGCCCCTCCTACCTTTACAAGGTGTCTGTTTTGGGGAGAGGAAGGGGATGTATTGTAAGCCGCTTTGAGACTCCTTAAGGTAGTGAAAAAAAGGGAAATAAAAACCTACACTTCTTCTTCTAGCATGTAGCTTGGCCCTCAGCCCTTGTCCATCAGGAGAAATCAATCCCCAAACCTATCACCAGTTCCCGAGAATTTTTCTCTTACCTGGAATCCCCTTTGGCTATTTCTAAAACTCAGCTTTATGGCTCAGGTCCACGGAGAAAGAGTGACGAGACAGTGAACCTGGAGTGGGATTCTGCAGAGAAGAGATTAGTTGCGATTACAGAGGAGAGAGACGCACCCCTTAATCAGATGCGCTGGGGAGGCGTGGGACGACTCAGCATTAATTCTTATGCAGCAATTCAGCATTAATTTGAAACCAATTAACATATAAATAAGGATTTATGGGCATCATAACCGGGCTGAAGGAATATGTTACCGGGATTTACATAACACGGGCTACCTTTTGCCGGAATACAGATTTAACCAGGTCCCCCTCCCCCTCAATTTAACTTTGCTTATTGTTATTATTTGTTTCTCCCACTTCCCTTTTTAGAGGCTGGATTCAACTAGATTGGAGTCCCCAACCTTTTCGAGCATGTGGTCATCTTTGGAATACTGACACAGGTTGGTGGGCATAGCTACAAAATGGTTGCTGAAGGAGGCGGAGCCAGCCACAAAACGAAGGCCACGTGAGGCAGACAACTAAAGGAAAAATGGGAGGGAGGGAGAAATTCAACCTAAAAGTGAGGGGAAACCAGAGGGGTTGAAATATCTAATGAGCTATCTACACTATCTAATGAAATAACTAGGGTTGTGCAAAAAAAATTTTTTTCATAAATTTTGAGTTCGGGTTTATTGAGCCCGGGTTTTTTGGGTTTTTTTTTTTTCCGGTAAACCCAGAATAAGCCAAATACCCATACTGGTAAAGGTGTATTTCGGCTTTATTTCTGGGTTTACCGAAAAAAATGTGTGTGTGTTAAGTGCTATCAAGTCGCTTCCGACTCATGGCGACCCTATGAATCAGTGTCCTCCAAAATGTCCTATCTTTGACAGCCTTGCTCAGATCTTGCAAATTGAAGGCTGTGGCTTCCTTTATAGAGTCAGTCCATCTCTTGTTGGGTCTTCCTCTTTTCCTGCTGCCCTCAACTTTTCCTAGCATGACGGGCTTTTCCAGTGACTCTTGTCGTCTCATGACGTGACCAAAATACGACAGCCTCAGTTTAAAAATAGGTCCATTATATTCTGTGGGGATTTGTTTCGAAGCTCCTGTGGGGGCATTTTTGGAGGTAGAGTTCCCAAATTTTCAGGCTAGTGTCACCAAGCTTTGGTTAAGATTGGCTCAGGGGGTCTGATTTTATGGGGTCCTGAAGGGGTGGCCACCCTCCTCCATAGAAAAGCATGGTAAACTTTACAAGGCTTCTCTATGGAGGGGGCGACCCCTTTGGGACCCCATAAAACCGGACCCCCTGTCCCAAACTTTACCAAACTTTTGAGTTCATGCAAGGAGAGTCCCTTGCAGCTATGCTGCAAATTTGGTGACTCTACCTCGAAAAATGCCCTCCCCGAGAGAATTTTTAAAGCACTTACTTTTCATAGTCTGTAATGGACGCCTGCTTCCTCACCCAAGAATGTGGGAAAACTCAGTTTCCCATGAATGCTTGCAGTGGGCCCACACATAATCAAAGCAAAGCCCGGAAGTAGTCAGCGGGGTGACCGCAAGGCCATGCATCACAGGGTGCCTGTTGTGGGGAGGGGAAGGGAAGGTGATTGTAAGCCGGTTTGATTCTTCCTTAAATGGTAGAGAAAGTCGGCATATAAAAACCAACTGTTCTTCTTCATAAATGGCCTAGGAGAAAGGATGTGTTTGGCCAAGATGCATCCTTCCTGCTCAATCTTCATCTCAATGAGGTTGAGGCAGGAAAACCCCAAGCACCACTGTGTCTGCTTGTCAGAGGGATGGAGCCACTGCACTTGAGCGCCACCTCTACGGATGGCCAGAAATAGATATTGCAGCTCACTGATTCAGCAGTGAAGAAACTTTTGCTATAGATGTGAAGTGAAACAAATAAAGAACCAAAATCCAATTCAAATCATATTCATTCTCTAAAACGGATTGTTTCCGTCGCTGTCAAGACCTGAGTACTTTGGGGCTTTGTTTTCAATATGCGTGTATTTTCCGACCTTTAGAAGTCGCCTCCCTCTCCCCTCGCATTTCCCCCACATTTTGTGGATGCTTTTTTACCCCGAGTTTAATGTGTGCCTCAGTCCCAAATCGAAAACTGGTCCTGTGCATACTTGTCAATTTGGGGTTTTCTCCCCACGCCCATTCTCACTTCTCCCTCCCACTTGCCTTTCCCCTCATCTAACCCCTCTCCTCCAAGCTGGAATACTATGAGGCTGCTTATTTGGTCAGTTTCACAGCGAGTGTGGTCAGTTTCAGACCTCAGCCTGATCAAACAGGGGTTTTTTGTTTGCCACTAGCGAGAACTCTAGCGATAAGTTCTGAAGCTCCACATTTTCCTTGGTGATGTATAAAGGTATCCCCAGGTACTCTGGGAATTTCTTTGGGGGGGGGGAAGCCCCTGTGCGTAGTGATTTGAGGCTTTGTGTTGAAATACTGTGCATCGAGGGAACAGCATATCCAGCAGAAACTGCCCAGGCATAAAAGGCCACAGTTAATACAATGAATCCAGTTGAAATAATTTTGACGTTCAGTAGCAATAAAAATTATTCTCATCTGACTGTCATTCTCGTGCCTCCTTGTCTGCTTTCAGTGTCCCTCCCCCTCCCCACAACAAACACCTTGTGAGGTAGGTGGGGCTGAGAGAGTTTGGAGACAACTGTGACTAGCCCAAGGTTACCCAGCTGGCTTCACATGGAGGAGTGGGGACCCAAACCCGGCCCACCAGATTAGAGTCCACCACCCCTAACCACTACACCACGCTGGCTCTCTCACAACGCACTCTCTCAGTGAGCTGTGGCTACTTACTGGTGAGGATAAGTTCCCCAGGAGATGTTTACATTCAATCCATTACTGTTCCATGACATGTTCTTAGCAATGCAGTCAGAGAAGGGGTGCAGAATTAAATCCTGCAAATGTATTCCAGTTTGGAACAGTGGCTGTGTTTCATTCCTTTGTTTTTCCAAGCATCATCATGTGGAGTTGGGTTTTTTTCTTACCACGGATCAAAAATACACTCCAAGCCACTGGTAAATAACCAGGTTTTTTTGGGACGGCTCTGTTTATCTTTGCTTTTAAATAGGATGCCTTGACATCAGCAGCTGGTGGCGTGGCAAACGCCTCCGCAAAAATTACAGTGTGCCAGCGACACAGAGCGAAAGCTCACGGAAGTCTCCGGAAAGGCCCTTGGTAGCCTCTAACCTCTAATTAGTTACTTTGGTCCTGATTCAAAAAAATTTTTTATAAAAGCTTGCAAGGCCAGACACACAAATCCAAATCCAGAAGACGTTTATATATTGCAGAGGAGAAGAAGAAGAGTTGGTTTTTATATGCCGACTTTCTCTACCACTTAAGGAAGAATCAAACCTGCTTACAATCACCTTCCCTTCCCCTCCCCGCAACAGACACCCTGTGAGGTAGGTGGGGCTGAGAGAGGGTGACTAGCCCAAGGTCACCCAGCTGGCTTCGTGTGTAGGAGTGGGGAAACAAATCCAGTTCACCAGATTAGCCTCCGCCGCTCATGTAGAGGAGTGGGGAATCAAGCCCGGTTCTCCAGATCAGAGTTCACTGCTCCAAACCACTGCTCTTAACCACTACACCACACTGGCTCTCCAGCTCGACAAGGTGCAGAAAAGAGCAACCAAAATAATCCAAGGGCTAGAGCAACTGCTCTATTAAGAGTGATTAAAACACTTAGGGCTGTTTAGCTTGGAAAGAAGGTGGTTAAGAGGATACATGATAGAGGTCTATAAAATTATGCGTAGTTTGGACAGGGAGAAGCTTTTCTCCCTCTCTCATAATAGTACAATGCTGGGTCATCTGCTGAAGCTGGAGGGTGAGAGATTTTTCACACAACGCATAGTTAAATTGTGGAACGCCCTGACCCAGGATGTGGGGATGGCTGCCAACTTGGAAGGCTTGAAGAGGGGAGTGGACATACTCATGGAGGAGAGGTGTATTCATGGCTACTAGTCAAAATGGATACTAGTTATGATGCATGCCTATTCTCTCCAGGATCAGAGGAGCATGCCCATTATATTAGGTGCTGGGGAACACAGGCAGGATGGTGCTGCTGCAGTCGTCTTGTTTGGGGGCTTCCTAGAGGCACCTGGTTGGCCGCTGTATGAACAGACTGCTGGACTTGATGGGCTTTGGTCTGATCCAGCAGGGCTTTTCTTACGTCTGCTATGGGACAAGCTTCAAACAATTTCACAGTTTGGTGGTATATAAAACAACAAAGCTTCTCAGAAATGCAAGAATCGGATCAGCCTACTAATACTTTCCACCCCGCCCAGTTCTTGAACAAAAGAAAAACGGATCCAGGGGGACTGCCGGCCTCTCGCAGGCTACTGATTGCAAACCCAAGCAACTCAGAGTCGTGGGCCGCCACATCTCTTTAGGAAATGTTTGCGCAGTGAATCGACCACAAGAAAGGTTCCAGGGTTTTTTCTTCTTCTTTTCTCAGTTCAAAGGGCTAAGCTTTATGGAATCCAGAGCTCAGAGGAAGCGCACAGCGAGCTGAAAAACAAACAGATGTGCGCTACGTGGAAGGCGAGGAGTGGAGGCTTCCATTGCGGAGGGTGCGCGGCAGTGTGCTATGTTACACTGCGGTAACTGAGACTACGTTTCTCCCGCTGGGGAATGCAATGCACGCCATGTCCCAGAATAGGGTTGCCACCCTCCAGGGACTAGCTGGAGATCCCCTGCTATTACGACTGCTCTCCAGCCGATAGAGATCAGTTCCCCTGGAGAAAAGGGCCACTTCGGCAACTGGACTCGGTTTCTGCCTCAGAACCTGAAGGGACGCTATGTGGTGGACGGAGCGGATGTATTTTCAGTCCTGTGGGATGACAGGATCGGACTAATAGTATAAATGACAGCAAAGGAGGTTTTGTCCAAATGTGAGGCGGAATTTCCTGATGGTGAGGTGTGTTCGACACTGGAACAGTCTACCTCGTGAGGAAGTGGATTCTTTGTCATAGGCTTACCAGGTCCCGTAACTCCATTGGCGGGAGCTTTTCAGGACCGTTGCTGTGGCGTGTGACACACAAGCTCGCCTGGCGCGATGCGTGCATGCGTCTCGAGTGATGAGCGCACACGTCCCGAGTGACGCGCCTACGTCACTTCCGGGTCTACTCGGAAGCGATGCGGACGCTCTAGCAATCTCTGCTGAAACTTCCATAGAGTTTCTGCGGAGGTTGCTAGAGTGTCCTCGTCTCTTCCAGGTAAACCCGGAAGTGACGTAGGTGCGTCACATGTGCATGCATTGCCCGCCAGCCCTCAGCTGGTCGGTGGGCAGCCCGGTGGATTGGCGGGATTTTACCCGCCACCACTGGGCCCTTGGCAACCCTAGTCATTGAAGGTTTTCAAGTATCTCTTGGTTACCTACATGTTGGGGATATTATAGCTGTAGTTTCTTCCTTGGCGAGGGGTTGGACTAGATGACCATGGTGGTCCTTTCTTTTTTATTAAAATACGGCTTATAGACAAACATGCCCTGACCTGGATGACCCAGGCTACCCTGGTCTCGTTAGAGCTCAGAAGCTAAGCAGGGTCAGCCCTGGTTAGTATTTGAATGGGAGACCACCAAGGAATACCAGGGTTGTTGTGCAGAGGAAGGCACTGGCAAACCACCTCTGTTGGTCTCTTGCCATGAAAACCCCAAAAAGGGGTCGCCATAAGTCAGCTGCAACTTGATGGCACTTTATACACACACAATACGCAAACATATGCAGAAGCATATACAAAAAATGATTTCCAACAGCCCAAACAAATCAAAATACAAAAAAACCAAGAGTGATCCTACAATGCTACACAAATTAATCTTTAAAACACTTGCTATTAAAAAAATTGTTTTTAGTCTCTCGTAAAGTTATTTATGTTCTGACCTGGATGGCCCAGGCTAGCCTGATCTCGTCAGATCTCAGAAGCTAAGCAGGGTCAGCCCTGGTTAGTATTTGGATGGGAGACCACCAAGGAATACCAGGGTTGCTGTGCAGAGGAAGGCACTGGCAAACCACCTCTGTTAGTAGTCTCTTGCCATGAAAACCCCATAAAGGGTCACCATAAGTCGGCTGCAACTCGATGGCACTTTACACACACACAAAAAGTTATTTATAGCAACTTTTAAAAGGTAAAGGTCCCCTGTGCAAGCACCAGGTCATTCCTGACCCATGGGGTGACATCACATCCCGATGTTTACTAGGCAGACTTTGTTTTACGGGGTGTTTTGCCAGTGCCTCCCCCAGTCATCTTCCCTTGACCTCCAGCAAGCTGGATCCTCATTATACCAACCTCGGAAGGATGGCAGGCTGAGTCAACCTTGAGCTGGCTACCTGAAACCAACTTCCGTTGGGATCGAACTCAGGTCGTGAGCAAAGCTTGGGACTGCAGTATTGCAGCTTACCACTCTGCGCCACGGGGCTCTATATAGCAACTTTACCAAACAGGTTTTGCCGGATTTTAATAGCGGCGGCACAAAACGTAGCAGTGTCATCGGAGGCTCTAGGATTTTCATCGGTGAGCAGCTTTTTCGGTTCTCCAGATTACAGTCCGCCGCTCTTAACCACTATGCCACGCTGGTGTCGTCTCTGGCAGGGCTGACTCCCTAATCTAACAAGGCTGTACCTTGTGAAAGACCCCTGCCTGAGACCCTGGAGAGCCGCTGCCGGTCTGAGTAGACAATACTGACTTGGATGGACCAGGGGTCTGATTCAGTAGAAGGCAGCTTCATGTGTACCTTGGCTGCCCGTAGAGGTGTAGCCACAACCAATCCTGGGAATACGTTCCTGGTACCCGGACCCTGCCTGAAGGAAAACGGGTCACGCGGCCTGACACCGAACAACGTTGAAAACAAGAGCTGTTTATCGCCGGGCCCCAAGGGGCTCCACGTTCTTTTTCCTTCCGAGGGAACGTCTGGTCTGAAAACAGGAAATTGGCTGCGGAAAATGAGAAGGGGAAAAAAGATCCCGCTCCGGCCACTTCGTTGTAACTGGACCTGTTTATCCCAGCGCTCTCTCTCTCTCTCTGGGCAGGCTGTCAGACCGAACAGCGCCCCGTTTGTATTGCTACCTAGAAATCTAATCACCTGTTTATGTCTACATCCTTTCCTGAAATGGCATCAAAATACCACTGGCAGTCCAAACTGCACCCTTTAAATAACCCCCTTGGATTTTCTCTCTCTCTCTCTCTCTCTCTCTCTCTCTCTTGGCTTTGCTATTTCTCTCTGTTTAGAGGCGACTCCATTTGTCGGTTGTTGGTTTTTTTTCTGTTTGCCGCAGGGCCTTTTAAAACCTGAACAGACCCCCTGTGACACAGAAGCTGGCTGGATTAGGCCGCTTCTGAAAGTATTGCTTCGTATACCCCACCCTGCCCCGCCTCCTAAATCACATAGCAAAATCCTGAGCATCTCCACCAAAGTTAGAAGGAATGAACAGAAGAAAAAAAATTTCAGAGGATTTATAAGAAGAAGGGTCACTAGGGGTGTGGGGGTGGGAGGTAATCGTGAATTTCCTGCATCGTGCAGGGGGTTGGACTAGATGACCCTGGGGGTCCCTTCCAACTCTGTGATTCTATGATTCTAAGGAGGAGGGCGCAGTTGAATGGTGTTCATGATGCTGGAGAATGGGGATTAACGCTTTCCCTTTGCATGGTTCTTAGGTTTGCATAATCCCTCATGGGATTCTCAAGGCAAGAGGCCTTCAGAAGTGGTTTGCTATTGCCTGCCTTTGCATAGCGACCCTGGACTTCCTTGGTGTTCTCCCATCCAAATACTAACCACAGCTGAACCTAGTTAGCTTCTAAGAGGAGGAGGAGGAGGAGGAGGAGAGTTGGTTTTTATCTACCGATTTTCTCTACCTTTGAAGGAGAATCAAACCAGTTTACAATCACCTTCCCTTCCTCTCCCCACAACAGGCACCTTGTGAGCTAGGTGGGGCTGAAAGAGTTAGGAGAGAACTGTGACTAGCCCAAGGTCACCCAGCAGGCTTCATGTGGAGGAGTGGGGAAACCAACCTGGTTCTCCAGATTAGAGTCCGCCGCTCCTGTGGAGTAGTGGGGAATCAAACCCGGTTCTACAGATTAGGGTCCACCACTCCTAACCACTATACCGTGCTGACAAGATTGGGCTATCCTGGCCTATAAAGGTCAGGTCTAGCAACCCTGTCCCTGATAAAAACATTAATTCTAGAGCTTCTAATAATGCCAGCGGTGGGTTGGGGACATGGACTTATATTGTACATCGGTGAAAAAGGCCAAATTTTATGAGAGGCAGGCATTATTAGAGAAGAACTTGAAAACAAAATAAACTGCATCGTAATGCCCCTATTTAGGTCTATGAGTCATGTTTGATAGACTGTGTACAGTTCTGGTCACTGTATCTCAAAAGATCTCCATGACATCTTCTGGGCATGGAGTAGGGGGTAACTGGGGATGTGTGGGGGAGGTAGTTGTGAATTTCCTGCATTGTGCAGGGGGTTGGACTAGATGACCCTGGTGGTCCCTTCCTACTATATGATTCTATAAGTTGTTTCCGACTCATGGCTAGGCTGACCATATGTACCGTTTTGAACAGGACAGTTCAGTTTTTATCATATTTCCCAGCTGTCCCGTCTTTCTAATTAAAATGTCAATTTTGTCCTGTTTTGCTCCTCATTACACTTCCACCATTTGTTTCCTTCAGTTCTGACATTTCTTATGCTGCATGCAGGCATGGCTGGGTAAATTCTCATAGAAAAGTGATCCAGTCGGGATACACTAATATTACATAACCCCTGTCCCGTTTTTTGCCATCCCAATGTCCTGTTTTTGTCTCAAGGAAATATGGTCAGCCTACTCATGGCAACCATATGAATTAATGACCTCCAAAAAGCCCTATCTTTAACAGCCTTGCTCAGGTCTTGCAAACTGAGGCTTCCTTGATTGAGTCCATCCATCTCAGGTTGGGTCTTCCTCTTTTCCTTCTGCCTTCCACCTTTCCTAGCATGATTGTCTTTTTCCAGTGGGTGACCAAAGTATGATAGCCTCAGTTTATAAATACTGTACTGCTGAAAAAGATGCTGAAAATGGGTACCCGAAGTGATCAAGGGGTTGGAGCACCTTCCTTACAAGTAAAAGCTAAGGGATTTGGGGGTTTTCCGATTAGAAAAAAGACAACTAAGAGGTAGGTAGTGGATGATGGAAGTTTGTCATATTTTCCGGAGGATGGAGAGGGTGCATAGGGAGATTTTTTTCCTAGGGTTGCCAACTAAAGATAGGACATTTTGGAGGTCATTAATTCATAGGGTCGCCATGAGTGACACCTAGAGATTTCCAGCTATTGCAAATAATCTCCAGACAACCAAGATCAGTTCCCCTGGAGAAAATGGCTGCTTTGGAGGGTGGACTCTATGGCATTATCCACTGCTGAGCTCCCTCATCTCCCCAAACCCCACCCTCCCCAGATTCCACCTCCAAAATCTCTAGGGATTTCCCAACCCAGAGATGGCAACCCTACTTTTTCCCCTCTCTGCCACAGTACTAGAACTTGTGGGTACTCAATGAGATGGATTAGCAGCAGGTTCAGGATAGACGAGACAACGTGCTTCTCCACTCAAAGATAGGGTTCCCATATGCCCAGTTATGGCGGGCAATTGCCCGCCAATTAACTGGGCTTCCTGCCGCCCCTCAGCTGGTCGATGGGCAAAAGTAGGCCAGCTGGGGAGGCGATCCTCATTAAGGGATCAATGCCATCACTTCTGGGTTTACCCCGGAAGCGCCAGCACTCTCCTCCCAAAACTATGGTTTCCATCGTTTTTGGAGGAATGTGCTAGAGCGTCCTGTGGGGTGCCGGTGCTTCAGGGGTAAACCCAGAAGTGACGTCATTGCATGCTGCGCATGCGCAGGTCACTGCCCCAGGAAGCTTCCACCGATGGCATGGGGGATCAAAGAGCAATTGACCTGTGGGACTCGCTGCCACAGGATTGTTGTATGGCTGCTCATTTAGATAGATTTTAAAGAAGATTAGACAGGTTCATGGGAGGAGAGGCCCATCAGTGCTTTTTGCTGTGAGGAATAAATGTTCAGAGGCAAGAGTATTTCAACATACTAGCACTGATGGGAAGTGGCAACCACAAGAGGAGGCTTTGGCCTGTGTTCCCAGACTGTAGGCCTTCTGGCAACATCTGATGGCTAGGGTTGCCAGCTCTCTCTTCACCACTGGTGGGAGGTTTTTGTGGAGGAGCCTGAGGAGGGCCGGGTTTCAGGAGGGGAGGGACTTCAATGCCATAGAGTCCAATTGCCAAAGCAGCCATTTTCTCCAGGGGAACGGATCTATAATGGCTGGAGACCAATTGTAATAGCAGGAGATCTCCAGCTAGTAACTGGAGGTTCTTATATAAATTACAGCACACCTGCTTCGCCTTCAAAATATCAAATTATCAAATAATTTTTTTAACATGAAACCGATATTTAGTGTATGTATATCTATTAAGGTTCAAACTAGAAAATATACAATAACTGAATCATACAGTCTAGTAATTAGGAATGTTAGCGTCACATGTCCACAATACTGAGATATACAAATGCAAAAACAGTAAAGAAAACTGTACTTCGTTCTGTAGTTACACAGTATCAATGCCCAAAGTTCATTCACAGTTTCAATATCTCAATAGATATACATACACTATATATCGGTTTCATGTTAAAAATTTTATTTGATCATTTGATATTTTGAAGGCGAAGCAGGTGTGCTGTAATTTACAGAAGAATAACTATTCCAGCACCTATCGTGGGTAAATGGAAGTATACTTAGTAACTGGAGGCTGGCAACCCTACCGATGGCTCCCTGCAGGAAACACAATGCAAGACTGTGCTACCTGGAGATTTGGGGGTGCAGCCTGGGGAAGGTGTGGTTTGGAGAGGGGAGGGAACTCCGAAGGGTATAGTGCCTCTAAAGCTGCCATTTTCTCCAGGGGTAACCATAAAGAAACACCTCTGTACTGTTACCATAGGTTTAGAAATTAATACAGGAAATTACTGATATCAACAATGCAAAACAAATTGTATTAAATGCTGGAAGACAAATAATACTGAAGTGCTATATACAAAAGGTGAATGGTCAATGCAATATATACAACTATTTGTGTGTGTGTGTGTGTGTGTGTGTGTGTGTGTGTGTGTGTGTGTGTGTGTGTTAAGTGCCGTCAAGTCGCTTCTGACTCATGGCGACCCTATGAATGAAAGTCCTAAAATGTCCTATCTTTGACAGCCTTGCTCAGATCTTGCAAATTGAAGGCTGTAGCTTCCTTTATTGAGTCAATCCATCTCTTGCTGGTTCTTCCTCTTTTCCTGCTGCCCTCAATTTTTCCTAGCATGACTGTCTTTTCCAGTGACTCTTGTCGTCTCATGACGTGACCATATATATGGTCAATGCAATATATACAATTTATATAAGTCATATAAACTGTATATATTGCATTGATCATTCACCTTTTTTATATAGCACTTCAGTATTATTTGTCTTCCAGCATTTAATACAATTTGTTTTGAATTTTCTCCAGGGGAGCTGATCTGTGCAGTCTGGAGATTAATTGCAATCCTAGGAGAACTCCAGGCCCCACCTGGAGGTTGGCAACCCTAATGCCAAAAGACTGCTGATTCTATGACCTTGGGCTGTTCATGGGAGGAAGGGCATCTTGGCCGTCTTCTAGGGGCCACTGGGGGTTTGTGGGGGGAGGGTAGTTGTGAGTTTCCTGCACTGTGCAGGGGGTTGGACTAGATGACCCTGGTGGTCCCTTCCAACTCTATGATTCTATTATTCTACCCGCCCCCCTCCCTCCAGGTTCCACTCTTTTTATTTCAGTTTTTAATCTAATAAATACATCGGGGAATTAATTTGTTTTATCTGCCATTCCTTTCTCTCTCTTGTTGGGAACGATCTCACACACTGTGATATCAGCTGCCTTTGCTTTGATTCATCTAGCTATACGAGCGGTCTAAAATTATTTTTCTGTCTGTTTCATCCATGCCTTAAGGGGGTTAAATTGATAAAAAAACAGCTTGCTTCTGTTAAACAACTAAAACACAAAAGAATTGTGGGCTTTTCCCCTCCACAAAAGGGAAAACATTCCTTTGTTCTGCAAGCAAAGAAGTTCGGCGGATCAAGAAACAGCTCTGGTTTTGCGTTCCAAACGGGCTTGCGTCTCTAACTGCGAAGCTGCTTGAAAGAATAACAAGTGCAGAGCCCGGGAGACTTCACCATATGTGCCGAGAAGATCCAGGGAGATCCCCTATGAGTTATTGTGAACCTGTACTTGGGAAACCGAGCAGCTGTTAACAGAGAATGGTTTTTAAGATGCCTGAAGGTAATTGATTTATGCACCACTTTCTCTCCTGTCTCTCCGTATGTTCAAGGCAGCTATCATTCTTCTTTTGAAACACTAGTACATTAAAATGCAATAATTAAAAACAGACAAATATATAGCCAGCTTCTAACCCCATACACTGTTCAAGAAATCGTTCCAGACTTTCTATTCCTTTGCTCCATCATCAACCAGAAGGGAGACAGCAGCCAAGAAATCAGAAGGAGATTGAGACTGGGAAGGGCAGCCATGACAGAGATAGAAAAGATTCTGAAGTGTAAGGATGTGTCACTGGCCACCAAGATTAAATTAATTCATGCTATCATATTCCCTATTCCAATGTATGGGTGTGAAAGCTGGACAATGAAGAAAGCTAATAGGAAGAAAGTAGATTCCTTTGAAATGTGGTGTTGGAGGAGAGTGTGACGGATACCTGGACTGCCAAAAAAAACGAATCAGTGGGTTCTAGATCAAATCAAGCCTGAACTGACCCTAGAAGCTAAAAGGACTAAACTGAGGCTGTCGTGTTTTGGTCACAGTATGAGACCAAAAGACAATCATGCTAGGAAAAGTTGAGGGCAGCAGGAAAAGAGGAAGACCCAACAAGAGATGGATTGACTCAATAAAGGAAGCCACAGCTCTCAGTTTGCAAGATCTGAGCAAGGCTGTTAAGGATAGGACGTGTTGGAGGACATTGATTCATAGGGTCGCCATGAGTCGGAAGTGACTTGACGGCACTTAACAGACACACTTGGGACGCTGAGCAGCTGTTCTCAGAGAATAGTTTTTAAGATGTCTTAAGATAATTTATTTATGTACCACTTTCTCTCCTGTCTCTCCGTATGTTCAAGGCAGCTATCATTCTTCTTTAAAAATACCAGTACATCAAAATGCAATAATTAAAAAAAAGACAAAGATATAGCCTGCTTCTAACCCCATGCAGACTGCTGGAACAGCATGGCCTTCTCCAGATCATCAGAAGCCCACTGCAAAAGGCTGATGCTTAAAACAGGAAAAGCTTATACAAGCGGCAGACGTCTGCCCTTGGTAGTCTCAGGACACAGCTAGAAAAAGCTGTCGCAAAGGGTTTTAATTAAGCCTAATAATAGGGTTGCCAACCTCCAGGTATTAGCTGGAATTTCCTGCTATTACAACTGATCTCCAGCCGATAGAGATCAGTTCACCTTGAAAAAATGGCCGCTTTGGCCTGCCTGACATCTGATGAATGTTGATCCTGTTATGATAGAAAAAAAACATTGTAGATTTACTACTTGAAGCAGATACTCTATATACTTACCTGTGTTTACACTTGTGTGGATTTGATGTAAAACTTATCTTTTTTGTATGCTTCTATATATCACATGGCTATGTTTGTTGTACTTTTTACTATGTTGTAGATTTAGATATTGGAATATATTTGTGATTTACTAGTTAATATTGTTTTGTGTGTGTTTGGATTGAACTACTGAATACAGAGAAATGTCTAACTTTTGCCACTACCTGGAGGTTGGAAGAAAGTTAGGCTCTGTGCTGTATAGTATTGTAAGAAAACAAAAACAGCACACAAATAACAATGCAATATAAATATATTATAAGTGCAATAGTGAAAAGTGAATAAATAAGGAACAAACAATAAACACAAATATACAACAAAGTACAGACTAACAAGAAGGACCTTTCAACCAAGGTAAGTAAAACATTAAACAGTCTTATAATGCATAAATATTTTTCGTTTCAGGGTACATGTTCCAAGATAAGTAATATTTATAAAAATCAATAAAGACAGACTGGGAACAAAGTCCACAGCAAGAACAGCCGGAGAAGAATGGACGTGTTGTCTAGATCAGTGTCCACGTTTCGCCAGAGGCTTCATCAGCTGATCATATTCTCAAAAGAAATAATAATGCACACAAGTCATAACCATATTAGGCACGACTTTCCAGCAGCCTGACAGGCTCTTCAGTAAGACCAATGTCAAGATGTTGGCAGGTTGGGGACCCTATAGGCTGGCTCTGCTTCCTGCAGCAGTGGGGTTGCCAGCTTCCAGGGGGTGGCTGGAGATCTCCAGGTGATAGAGTTCAGTTCCCCTGGAGAAAATGGCTACTTTGGAAGGTGGACGCTATGGTATTATACCCTGCTGAGGTCCCTCCCTGCCCCCAAACCCTCCCCTCCCCTCTCCAGGACAGGAGGGAGTTCAGCTGGGTATAAAGCCACAGAGTCCATCCTCCAAAGCAGCCATTTTTTCCAGGGGAATTGATCTCTGTTGTCTGGAGATCAGTGGTAATTCTGGGAGATCTCCAGGTAGGGTTGCCAACCTCCAGGTACTAGCTGGAGAACTCCTCTATTACAACTGATCTCCACCCGATAGAGATCAGTTCCCCTGGAGAAAATGGCTGCTTTGGCCATTGGACTCCATGGCATTGAAGTCTCTCCCCTCCCCAAACCCCGCCCTCCTCAAGCTCCGCCCCAAAAACCTCCCTCCGATTGCAAAGAGGGACCTGGCAACCCTATCTCCAGGGCCCGCCTGGAGGTTAGCAACCCTACCTCCATCCAAGCCAGGCTCCTCCACCAGGCAACCAATTTAAAAGTGCTGCAAACCCTTAGGAACAAATGACTCCCTGCCTTCTGTGTAAATACTTACTTTAATTAACAAGTAGCTTCCAGTGTGCATAATTAATGGCGCAGAGCTGTTGGCTCGGTGGATTGCCTAAATTTACTCTCGGCCCACTTCTGCCATCTCTGGAGGCTTCTGGGCAGTCCCAAACTCTGTTCGCGTTAAGGACAGCAAAGCCACAGAACAGAAATACCCAGCCTCCGGTGCTGCCCGCCCCCCAAGCCCCCTACCTGTACCAACGACGCTTGCTGGTTTTGTGCTGCTGCGTTATACTCCCCAATTTCCCCCAAACCCTATCGCATTTGCAAATGGTTTTCAGCTGTGAGCGCACTAATTTATATCCATTCCGCAAACAACTCCTCTACTAATGTGGTAGTTAATAAGCGATGATCACCCCCCCTAATTGCAACCGCTGATTTTCCATTGAACCTCTTAGATCGATATTCCACAGGCTTAGGAATTTCCAGATTTTCAGTATGGCTAAAAGGATGGAGGCATATGGGGTTGCCAAACTCCAGGTGGTGGCTAGAGATCTCCCACTAGTACAACTGATCTCCAGGTGACAGAGAATCAGTTCCCCTGGAGAAAATGGCTGCTTTGGCAATTGGACTCTATGGCATTTGGACTCCCCTCTCCAAACCCCGCCCTCCTCAGACTCCACCCCCAAAATCTCCAGGTATTTCCCATCCCGGAACTGGCAACCTTAGTGGTAAACGTAGTCAGTGTGATGAGGGGTTAAGAGCGGTAGCCTCTAATCTGGAGAACTGGGTTTGATTCCCCACTCCTCCGCATGAAGCCAGCTGGCTGACCATGGGCTAGTCACAGTTCTCTTCGAATTCTCTCAGCCCCACCTATCTCACAATGTGTCTGTTGTGGGGAGAGGAAGGGAAGGAGATTGTAAATCAGTTTGATTCTCCTTCTTCCTCTTCTAGCCCAATGTCATCAGCTCTCAGAAGCAAAGCAGGGTTGGTACTTTGAAGGGAGACCCCAAGAAAGTCCAGGGTCGCTATGCAGAGGCAGTCGATGGCAGACCACCTCTGTTCATCTCTTGCCTTGAAAACCCTACAGGGTTGCCATAAGTCAGCTATGACTTGGGGCGAAAATGCATGGTCGCTTTAGCCTCCTTTATTCCCTGTTTCAGCCAGGATTCAGCCAGGATCGAACGCATGCATTTCACCGAACGTGTGTTCGATCCTGGCTGAATCCTGGCGGAAACAGGGAATAAAGGAGGCTAAAGCGACCATACGTTTTCGCCCTTGAAGACACTTTCCACCACTGTACCTATTTAAATTCACCCGTGGGAGATATTTCTCCTTTAGAAAGCAATCCTAAATTAGGGCTGCCAACCTCCACGTGAGAAACAAAAAGTAATGATTGTGAAACAATTCTCCGTCTAATGAAGCGCATGGACCAATTGGCCTTACCAGTTAAACAAGCTTATTACTATATCATGCGTAATCAAGTTTATACCAAGTTTTCAAATAACAATAGCATTTTGTATCACATATCTGTCAGGATCAGGCGTCTGTCCCTAGCATCCCATAAGCAAATGCATCCAGGCAGGTAGCTGAAGCAGTAATACTTTATTAGGAGCAAAAGACAGATTAAAGGACTGACTGCCTACATGCAGGTGAGGCTGGTAATGGCGAAACATAGGCAGGTTACATGTTTAAAAGCACTACAGGCTGTGAAGGTAAACATGGCAAAGCATCCCCGAGATAAGCGATTCCCAGGAAGGAAGACCAAACATCAGAGTGCAGCTGTGGCAAAACAGGACAAGTGAAACTGTACACAGAGGTTACAGGCATGAGAACCAAGGATTTGATGTGTAGCCAGAAACTGGCCTACTCATGTCAGGAGCCTTTATTCCTGCTAACAGCAAAAGCTTGACAATATCAAAGTAACTACAGCGAAGTGCCAAATGAATCTTAACAAAAGAAATATCTTAATACATGTTGTAAATAAACACAGGCCATTTATGCTTGGTAGTTAGCAGCACGTTCCAGGCTGAAGTGCCCCGCATACATTTTTTTAATCTTTCACGCTGAGCAGTCATTCAGGAAGTGACTTCGCATTTCTTAAGAGCCCTTAACACGACCTTTTGTGTCTGCTTCACCCCCGCCTCGAAGAATCCCCTCAAGGAAGCATGCAAAATCACAGCTGCGCATCGGTTGCTAATGGAAGGAACGAAGGAGTAGGAGAGTGTGGTGTGTGTGTGGAATTTCTCCTTTTGCATCGGGACCGTAAATAGGCATTTTAAAGGTCGCATTTTTAAAAAGAGCTGTGAGCGAGCATCAAAATTGACCCTGCATAAATGGCCAGTCTTGGCTTAATCTTGTCTTTAAAAGTACAGCTGTGACGAGCCCGCCCGGCTTTGGTACTCGTTTCGTTCAAGCTTTTTCAAGGGGTATGTACGTTTTTGTTTGATTCCCTTCATTAATAAGCCGTGTTTGCCCAGAGTGTCTAAATTTTTGTCGTTTCCTCAGCTCTGTGGCGTCCTTCTTTTCATGCTTTTTACGTTCTTCTTGCTGGGAAGCACACATTCCCGCACACAGACGTGTTCCCAACTGGGGTTTTCTCTCTCTCTCTTTAAAAATGATTTTTTAAGTTGAAGATTTGATGCAAGGAATAGCTGCTCTCTCTGGCCCTCAATTCCCCAGTATCTTGCTGCAATCCACCACAATCGGGCAAGCGACTTACTTCAGAGGAGGTCTTTTACAGTGATTTTCTTCAGCCCTTCTGGATTTCATTCATGAACCCTCCTAACATTCAGCCTGTCCACCAGTGGGCCCACAAACTATTCCATAATAAATTTAACAGGAACACCTGAACAATTCAGTCAGTAAAGCTAATAAAATATAAACCGTACGCACCTAATTTATTGAAAAAAGCACGAGGGCTATTTGAAAGGGAGGGGGGGACTAATATTATTTATTAGAAACACTTATAAACCCACTCCTCCGTCCTAACGTCCCAACAGCCAATTACAGCACACTTAAAACAGTATAAAACCGTAATATGCTACACAATATAAAAAACGGCAATGGTAAGCAATCTTCATTTTACAACCCAATAAGTACCAGCAGCTGCACATGAAAAAAATATATTAACCAGCATCGTAAACCAGTCCCACAGGTCAGAAGCGATGCAAAAATCTCAGAGCTTAGTAGGATTGCCAACTCTGGGTTGGGAAATTCCTGGAGGGCATCTTGGCCATCTTCTGGGCACTAGGGGTGTGGAGGGGGGAGGTAGTTGTGAATTTCCTGCATTGTGCAGGGGGGTTGGACTTGATGGCCCTGGTGGTCCCTTCCAACTCTATGATTCTATGGAGGAGGAGAAGGAGCAGAAGCAGAAAAAGCAGAAGCAGCAGAAGCAGAAGAAGGGTTGGTTTTTATACCCCAATTTTCTCTACCTTTAGTGAGTCTCAGTCTGGCTTACAATCGCCTTCCCTTCCTCTCCCCATAACAGGCACCTTGTGAGGAAGGTGGGGCTGAGAGAGTTTGGAGGCAACTCTGACTAGCCCAAGGTCACCCAGCTGGCTTCATGTGGAGGAGTGGGAAAACCAACCCGGTTCATCAGATTAGAGTCCACCGCTCTTAACCACTACATCACGCTGGCTCTCGAAGGAAAGAGACCTCAGTAGGGTTGTGATGCTATAGAGCAGGGGTGGCCCCTTGAGAGCTCTTATCCACCGGCGAGCCAACCGAGGCAGCCACCACCCCACTACCCCCAATCCGGGCTGGCGAGGCATGGCCCAGCCTGACCAAGGGACATTGATGTCATATCCGGCCCTTGTAACAAATGAGTTTGACACCCCTGCTATGGAGTCCACCCTCCAAAGTGATCATTTTCTCTCATCTCCAATCTAATGTGATCATGTGACCATAAAAAACTTGCCCTGTACCATGCAGGAACATTAGTCTATGTAGCATAAGACTCGGATTGACAATGGCTCTCCAGGGCTAGGGTTGCCAATCTCCAGGTGGGAATTCAAACACAAAAATCACCTGTGCGGTGCAGTATAGCAGATAAGTAAGAACCAGCACACAGCTCAAATTTGCAAAAAGTATCCAACAATATATTAAATATACAATACCGTGACGACAATGGTGAGGTGCAAGCAGGGAAAACTCAAAAATGTACAAGAACAACTAACACAAAAAAGGAAGTAACAGTGTCTCCAAAAAAGTGTCACAACGGACTTTCCAAAGCACCAGAAGATCCAACGGTCTTTAAAAGGTGTCTAAGCAGACTTTAGAATATTGACGAATTGTGAGGTTCTCGTGGACTACAAGGAGGTGGGGGGAAACGACCCCAGTACCACGGAAGAATAAGAGGTGGAAAACGTCTTCCGGAACTGTAACGTTTTTCGCGATTATTGCTTCTTCAGCCTTTATAATAATACGGAATTCTTAAGCGCCACAACCAGGCTGCATCTTCTCTCCAAGGTAACATTGACTGTTACTGAATGAATCTCCAGGTGGGGCCAGGAGTTCATGAATTACAAATGATCTCCAGAAATCAGTTCCCCTGGAGAAAACGGCGGCTTTGGAAGACAGACTCCATGTTGTCACATCCTTCCTGAACCACCTTCCCTTCCTGGGCTCCATCCCCAAATCTCCAGGAAATTTCTCAGCCCAGAGTTGGCAACTCTACTCCAAGCAGAGAGCTGCATTTCCCAGACTTGCTACTGGATAGCCTTTAAACCGGAAGCGGCACCACCACTTTGCCGGGGATGCTGGGGGCACTCTGGCATTTGGGGAAACTCTATGGTTAACCATAGAGTTTTGACCAAATGCCAGAGAGCCCGACTTTGCTGGCAATGCACTGCCGTCATTTCCAATATCCACAGGAATTGATATCAGTGCATCGCCCGCGATGTTGGCACATTGCCTGTAAGAGCCCCTGACCAACCAGTATGTCCCCCCACCCCCTGCCTATTATCGAGGGGACCAGGCTACCCTGAGATATACAGTGGGATCTGGTAGAGAGGTGCATTTGAAATACTGCAGATCAATAAATAACTATCCAAGGAAGTCTTTGGGTTCCCCCCCACCCCACCCGCAATGCAAACTATGGGGACAGGAGGTTTTCACTCCAAAAGATTATATCAAATCTTGCAGGTAGGGTTGCCAGGTCCCATCTGCAGATTTTCAAAAACATTACTTTGGCAGCAGCTGCCACCACAGCACAAGGATCTTCGCTGTGTGAGTGAAGGTAAGCTGGGGCAGTAAGGTTGCCAGGTCCCTCTTTGCCACTGATGGGAGGTTTTTGGGGCGGCGCCTGAGGAGGGCGGGGTTTGGGGAGGGGAGGGACTTCAATGCCATAGAGTGCAATTGCCAAGGCGGCCATTTTCTCCAGGGGAACTGATCTCTATCGGCTGGAGATCAGTTGTAGTAGCGGGAGATCTCCAGCTAGGACCTGGAAATTGGCAACCCTACCTATAGTCGAGGACAGTGACATTTTCCATCTTAGCTGGCTTCCCTATCTACTACCTACCCACCTTTTCCCATTTTTACCTATTTTCTATACCCCACAGTGGTTAAGAGCAGTGGCTTGGAGTGGTGGACTCTGATCTGGAGAACCAGGTTTGATTCCCCACTTCTCCACATGAGTGGCGGAGGCTAATCTGGTGAACTGGATTTGTTTCCCCACTCCTACACAGGAAGCCAGCAGGGTGACCTTGGGCTAGTCACAGCTCTCTCAGCCTCACCTACCTCAAAGGGTGTCTGTTGTGGGGAGGGGAAGGGAAGGTGATTGTAAGCCGGTTTGATTCTCCCTTAAGTGGTAGAGAAAGTCTGCATATAAAAACCAACTCTTCTTCCTTGCCTAGGGTACCCTATCTGTTCCTTTCTCTTCCCTTTTCCCTCCCCCCTCTTTGACTGGTTCTCCATTACTGTCATAAGGTTTTAAGGGCGCCATTGGTATTTTAGCAGAAATTGAGGGTTTTAACTATAAATGACATGTAATATGATTTTAATATTGTAGCAACTTGCTTTTAGCTGCCTTGAGAAGCATAGAAATTGGAAATAAATGAATTAATTAACAAACACCCACCCCAGCGACTGAATGCAGGACTGCAGGAAATATCGCTCATTGTTGCTTTGGAGTGAATCTTTCAACAGCAAACAGACGTTGTTGATTCAGACATTACATATAAGCCAAGGCTGGTAAATAATGCAAAGCCGGCTCTTTTGATCGTCTTCGTCTCCCTCAGAAAATCAATTGCGGGATTCTAAAAATATATCGTCCTTATATAAGCTAATTGATCTACTAATGCCCGTTGTTTGCTTTAATGCTTTGAGCAAAGGCAGAACAAACTGCCGGGGAAACCGTGCTTGCGGAAGGAGTCGGCACTAGAATCCGAAAGGACCAGGCCTCCTTCCCCTTCAGCAAGCCGCTCAGAATGGGGTTGCCAACCTCCAGGTAGTAGCTGGAGATCTCCTGCTCTTACAACTGATCTCCAGCCGATGGAGATCAGTTCCCCTGGATAAAATGGGCACTCTGGCAATTGGACTCTATGGCATTGAAGTCCCTCCACTCCCTCAACCCCGCCCTCCTCAGGCTCCACCCCAAAAACCTCCCACCGGTAGCAAAGAGGGTCCTGGCAACCCTAGCTCAGAATCTAGCTGTTGGATGAACAGGGTCAGCCTGGACTAAGGTTGCCAGCTCTGGGTTGGGAATAAGGTTGCCAGGTCAGGGTTAGGAAATACCTGGAGATTTTGGGAGCGGTGCCTGAGGAGGGCAGGGTTTGGAGAGGGGAGGGACTTCAAAGCCATAGAGTCCAATTGCCAAAGTGGCCATTTTCTCCAGGTGAACTGATCTCTATCATCTGGAGATCTCTAGCCACCACCTGGAGGTTGGCAACCCTAGTTGAGAATTACCTGGAGATTTTGGGGGTGGAACCTGGGGTGGGTGGGGTTTGGAGGGGGAGGCATACGATGCCATACAGTCCACCTTCCAAAGCAGCCATTTTATCCAGGGGAACTGATCTGGGCTGTCAAGAGACCAGTTGTAATACCTCCAGCCGCTACCTGGAGGTTGGCGACCCTAGTCTGGACCCTTCTCAAAATACTTGGTCAACAGCACGGTTGTAACCCATGTGAACTAATTAGTTTAGCCCAATAGGGCTATTTATACTGAAACAGTATAAATACAGGCAGGGAAAGGGCTAGAACTGAACCTCCTCTAAGGGAGGCTCAGAAGATGGTATTGGTATGTATGGCTTTACAAATATATTATTCTAGAATGTGAATTAGATACTTGGAACTAAATCAGACTTCTTTAACTGTTATATTTTAAGTATTGGATTTTAAAACTGAATAGTATGTATACATTGTTACTGAATTTTAAGACTTTGTAATACTTGCATATACACATAGTTTCATTGGAGCACATCAATAAAAAGACTTACTTTTTAAGTGAGTAAAGTAGTTGAGTCCTGCTTAGTAGGTGACTAACTGAATAAGATAACATACCACTTCACAGGAAGGGGTCGATTCTAAGAGCATAGTCACTCGAAAGGCACTGACCCGCTTCAGTTGGCGAGCCAGCCAGGAGCCCAGACATGGGTACGAATTCTAGTTTCACTTTCACACACATTTTAACCCTTGGTCACAAAATTCCTCTAGGATCCTAAAGCACTGCTTAGGAAATGGCTCTTCAAGTGCAATTTGCTCTGCTAAATGATTTAGCTTATCAAGCAGGGATTCAGCTTGTGCATGGTCAACAATTGGTCTTTAGAATGACAAGTGGTCCACAGGGAGATCGTTATATGCGTGGGGCTTGGCATTACAGGACAATGTCAACCACCAGTTGCCTTGGCAAACCCAACTTTGACTTTAAATCAGGGTCCAATGGATCCTCAGGATGTAGTCCTGTTTTAGTCACTTTCAAGCTGAAGGCATAGTGGGTCAAAATAATGCAACAGCTATGGAAGGCACAGCCAGACATGGGCCTTTTCATATAGACTGGCAACCTGAGCATCCATTTGCAGTAGGCTTTTTACCCATCACTGCAGATGAAAATGCTGCTTTACCAGCAGCACAAAGGGAAGCTGAATTGACATTTTTAAGCAGAGTAACTACTAGAATCATTCAACACAGAGCACTAGGACTGGGAGCACAAGCCCCAATAGTACCTCATGGTATTGCAACCATACCAGTGAGTCATCTTCGTGGAGTAGTTGGAGACACTCCTGCTGACATAAAGAAAGTTGCAATCTGGCTTTCAAAGAAGACAAAAGCCCTAGATGGGACAATGCCTATAAATACTCCTGAATTAAGGGCAAGAGTAGTAAATGCTCTCATTGCTGACCATCCATCATTGTCTTTGAGAACAGAGGAGGCAGGTACCTGGCCTCAGGTCATCGGATACCTCTACAAAAAAGCACATGGAGTAGTTCCAGTGGTAGAACTTTCCAGAACCTTAACAGAGATGGTGAAAAATGAAGGTTTGATTACTGCTTTTGATATAGGGATGATGTTAAAAGAAGGGATGTTTCTCTCACAGACAGCACTACAGCCAATTACAAAGCAGTGTGTCAAGGGGCGGGGATTCAAATACTTCCTTCTTCCAGGGAGGTCCTTCTGAGCAGAAGGATTTTAGAAATGAGGGTTGGGTTTCTCCCCCCCCCCCTTCCATTCTTTTTATGGAGCTCTGTTTTGTTTTTGTTTTTGAAAATACTTTTTGATCTGGCACTTGGGTTTGGGGGGGGGCTTCTAAGCATTACAGCCAATCACAAAGGGGCATTTCAAGGGGCGGGGACTCACCGGCTTCTTGTTTTGAGCTTGGAGACTGCTGGTGTATAGCTTCGCGAGAAGAAAGTGTGGGTCCAGCGTAGGGTTGCCAACCTCCAAGTACTAGCTGGAGATCTCCTGCTATTACAACTGATTTCCAGCTGATAGAGATCAGTTAACCTGGAGAAAAATGGCTGCTTTGGCAATTGGACTCTATGGCATTGAAGTCCCTCCCATCCCCAAACCCCGCCCTCCTCAGGCTCCGCCCAAAAAACCTCCCACTGGTGGAGAAGAGGGACCTGGCAACCCTAGTCCAGCGAGCAAAGAACCTCAGGTAAAACTCCCATGCATAAGTGACAGTCTCCTTGGCTACAAGCATAGCTTTGGATTCTGTGACAAGACAGCTCTGCTAGAAGAAATTCAGCAAAATTATGCACCAATTCCATGACACCTGCTTGCAGAGGGTTTTGGTGCCAACGAGACGGAGCCCCATCTAGTAAGTACCTGTTTAGCACCGGTCTGTTGGTTCATTCTGAATAACCGGGGCATCTGCTTCACGCAACACCACTTGCTTCCACTTTTGCAAAGCAACCATATGCCAGCACAGATGAGCGGAGAATAAACTCTCTCTTCACTCCAAAGAAGAGCGCTTGGTAAATATTTAGAGACTGATTTACAGATTGCTGGATGATTACGACCAGGGGAGCGTGCGGAGCGAGCGTCTTCTCTTCGCCGCTGTTGAAGGCACCGCCTGTGCCAGAAACACAGAAGGAAAGAGAAAGCTTCATTCCCTGTTTGTGCTACTCAGTTGCTACATGAAATTAAACAATGCCCACTCTCTTTGTGGAAAAACAGAGCAGACAGTGAAAAATAGGCGTGTGTTGCTCTAGCATAGAATCATAGAGTTGGAAGGGACCACCAGGGTCATCTAGTCCAACCCCCTGCACAATGCAGGAAACTCATAACTACCCCCCACACCCCCAGTGACCCCTACTCCAGGCCCAGAAGATGGCCAAGATGCCCTCCCTCTCATGAACTGCCTAAGGTAATAGAATCAGCATTGCTGACAGATGGCCATCTAACCTCTTCTTAAAAACCTCCAGAGAAGGAACACTCACCTCCTTCATGTAATCCTCCACACACAAGTAAGGTTGCCAGCTCCAGGTCGGGAAATACCTGGAGGTTTTTGGGGCGGAGCCTGAGGAGGGCAGGGTTTGGAGAGGGGAGAGGCTTCAATGCCATAGAGTCCAATGGCCAAAGCGGCCATTTTCTCCAGGTGAACTGATCTCTATCGGCTGGAGATCAGTCGTAATAGCCAGAGATCTCCAGTTAGTACCTGGAGACTGGCAACCCTACATACAAGTGCCATATTATTTCCTACCAGGAATTGCTTACAGGTGTGAAGGAGTCACCATCCTGCTTCCCAGGGCTGTTGTTGGGATAAAAATGGAGAAGGGAGATCTGTGTTGTCTATGATCCTTGGCCCAGGCTAGCCCAATCTCATCAGATCTCAGAAGCTATGCAGGGTCGGCCCTGGTTAGTACATAAGAACATAAGAAAGACCATGCTGGAAGCCCACAAAGAAGACGACTGCAGCAGCATTTTCCAGCCTGTGTTCGACAGCGCCTAATATAATAGACATGCTGTTCTGATCCTGAAGAGAATAGGTATGCGTCATGACCAGAATACATTTTGACTAGTAGCCATGAATACCTCTCTCCTCCATGAGGATCTCCTCTTCAAGCCTTCCACGTTGGCAGCCATCACCACATCCTGGGGCAGGGAGTTGCACAATTTAACTATGCGTTGCGTGAGGAAATACTTCCTGTCGCCTGCAGATCAGTTGTAATAGCGGGAGATCTCCAGCCACCACCTGGAGGCTGGCAACCCAAGAAGAGGGGCGGGGCTAACCCCAATTGTACACAATGAGACTCCGTTGTACTTTTGCGGCAGGCCTTCCAGAGCTGCAAACTGCTCCAGGAGGCAGCCAACTTCGGGCTGACTGAGGAACAAACGCAGTGTGAACACCGCATCTGGGAGAAATGTCAGTCTCTTGCTCAGCTATTATCTCCGCAGAAGACTAGGGCTTATCCAGGAATCTCCAGCAAAGAAAGCATTCCACTGTTATCATCCCATTCGGAGACCGCTACCCGTTCTCAGCACGGCTTGCTCTGTGCCATGGGGGGGAACCATCCTTCCAGGTAAAGCGCAGAGCTCAGCAGAAGAGAGGGAATCCCTCAAGCCTCCTCCTAGCAAACACTTTTGGCCATTTATGCAGGGTGGACTTCGATGCTTGCTCAAAGCTCCTTTTTTAAAGCCGGGCTTTAAAATGCCTATTCACGGTCCCGATGCAAGAGGAGAAAGTCAAACAAATTCCACTCCCCCAACTCGCCTGCTCCTTCGTTCCTTCGTTTGCATAGCTTCGTTTGCATAGTCATTAGCAATCGTTGTTTGCGTAGCTAACTGGCGGCTGTGATTCTTCATGCTTCCTTGAGTGGATGCTTCCAGGTGGGGACGGAGCAAATAAAAGAGGTTTCATTAAAGGGGCTCTTAAGAAATTCAAAACAGGTATGCCGGCTTCGCAGTGACTTCTGGAATGACGGTTCATTGTGAAGAACGAAAAAATATATAGGTGGGGCACTTCAGCCTGGAACGCGCTGCTAATTACCAAGCATAAAAGGCCTCTGCTTTGTAGAAAGTAAATTTCACAGCTCTCTTTCTCTCTGCCCTGTTCACAAGAGCCCTGCTGGATCAGACCAAAGCCCCTCCAGTCCAGAGTCCCATTTCCTGCAGGGGCCACCCAGATGCTTCTGAAAGCTCCCAAGAGAACCATGCAAGCAACAGCCTCCCCCAGCGTTGCCCTCCATCAATGGGTGGAGGTTTTATATAAGAACATAACATAAGAACGTAAGAAAGGCCATGCTGGATCAGACCAACAGGTCCTTCCAGCAGTCTGCTGTGGGGAGAGGAAGGGAAGGAGATTGTAAGCCAGTCTGAAACTCTTTAAAGGTAGAGAAAACCAGGGTATAAAAACCAACTCCTCCTCCTCCTCTTCCTCCTCCTCCTCTTCTTCTTCTTCTTCTTCTTGCCTTTTCTCCTTCAACAAGGCAAAGGTCCCTGTTTCAAACACTGGAACAAAGTGGAGGTGGAAGGGTTATCTCTCCCTTTCCTCCTCTTATGGGGAGGGCATGGCTCAGTGGTAGAGCATCAGCTGGGCATGCAGAAGTTCCTAGTGGACCTATCTTCGGCATCTCCAGTTGAAAAGGACGAGGTGACGTGAAAGACCTTCCGCCCAAGATCCTGGACAGCCGCTGCAGACAAGAACGATCTTGATGGGCTAATGATCTGATTCAGAATTAGGCGGCTTAGTGTGTTCATTGTGCTCCTTCCCCGCAGGGCTCCGAGGCAATCCGAGGCCGCCATTTGCATGGTATGGCTGGAATGGGATGTGTGATCTTCTTCTCATCCGTCGGGGCCCCAGAGGGCTTGGCGTTGAACTCTGACGCATGCAAAGCATGTGCTGTACCACTGAGCAGTAGGTCCTCAGAGGAGATCAATGCCCTTCTTGTTGCTGAATTACATTTGTGGTGCGCCTTTTATCCTTGGGGCTTCAGAAAAGGCCATTCAAGTTGTCTCCCGGTTGACACGACCCTCCGAGTCGCTCCGGGAAGCACCTCTTTGTATGTTTCCTTCCCGAACATTTATCGAGTTCGGGCTGGCGTCCGTGCCAACCGTCCCCATGTGTCGCTGATCTCCACGTCTCTCTCTCTCCACTGGCCTCCTATTGTCGCGGTTGTCGGTTCTGGCTGCTCGTGCTGTTCCTGCGAGCGGAGTGATCTACGCGCCTCGATTGGGCCCAAAGGCCTGCCGGGCTTTTCCAACTGGAACCGTCAGTCGGTGAAAACCCGCTCCTGGCAAGGCCGGTTGCTCGAAGCGACACCCTGTGAAGCGTTAAAAGACGTTTTGTGACTGATTTCTCCATGTAAAGAACCTTAAGCTATGGTGGAGATTAAAAGCTCTGGCTTTTAACCGGTCGAGGTGACCCAAATTCTCTGCTGAGAAGAACTATACTTACCTTCCATTGTATATTCGATCTCTGCCCAATGTATAGAGGAGCATTGAAATTCGGGGAGGGTCGTCAAAGGAAATTGCTCAGCCAGGAGAGTTCATGTTGGGGAGGGGCTGTGGCTTAGTGGTAATGTGCTTGGCATGCAGAAGGTCCTAAATTCAATCCCCGGCATCTACAGTTAAAGGGACTAGGCAAGTAGGTGATGTGAAAGACCTCTGCCTGAGACCCTGGAGAGCCGCTGCCGGTCTGAGTAGACAATACAGACTTTGACGGCCCAAGGGTCTGATTCGGTGGAAGGCAGCTTCATATGTTCATGTTCAAGAAGAGGGATTGCTCTGTGCCAGACATAATTCATTTATGGGATTCATTGCCATAGAGCACTTCACCACACCAGCGTGGTATAGTGGTTAAGAGTGGTGGTTTGGAGCGGTGGACTCTGATCTGGAGAACCGGCTTCGATTCCCCACTCCTCCACATGAGCGGCGGAGGCTAATCTGGTGAACTGGATTTGTTTCCCCACACCTACACATGAAACCAGCTGGGTCATCTTGGGCTAGTCACACTCCCTTAGCCCCACCCACCTCACAGGGTGTCTGTTGTGGGGAAGGGAAGGGAAGGTGATTGTAAGCCGGTTTGATTCTCCCTTAAGTGGTAGAGAAAGTCGGCATATAAAAACATCTTTGAATGGCTGCTGGAAAATATATTTTTTTTTGCAATTTCAGTTTTTTATTGGGATGTTTGCATGCATTACACTACTTAAGAACTTGATGCAAAGAAAAGGGAGAAAGAGAAGAGGGAAAAGTCAGAAGAGTTTTATCGCCGTTCATAACAATCAAAAGGATATGTCTTATCCAGAGTTGCCAAGGCAGACTTACCCAAATGGCATCCGTTGATGCCGCAACGTCGTTTCCAGCTGCATAATCAAAAGTGACATCACTATGTTGCTGGTAGGGATGCCAACCTCCAGGTGGGTCCTGGGGATCCCACAGAATTACAGCTCATCTCCTGACTACAGAGGTCAGTTCCTCTGGAGAAAACGGATGCTTTGGAGGGTGGAATCTATGGCACTGTACCCCACTGAGTAGCCTCACTGAAAACTCTGTGGTAAAAACTATAGAGTTTCGGCTGACTCCTAGAGCCTCCTGTGACATAATGACATCACTTCCAGCTTTCCAGCCAGAAGAGATATTGTGGCATCGACAGACATCATTTTACTCCTCCCCACCAGCGCAATTTGGTGGTGGGGGCAGAAGCACTGGGTAGGAGTTTGCCCAAACTAGTCTTATCTATAACTTTTTCACTCTACTACATAATAAAACTGCACCACTTTACAAAACTTATTTGCACAATGTGAGTTATTTCTTTGTACACTTTGGTAGTATGTTAATATTGTTAGTAAGGCTAGATTCCAGATATGATTAAAGCAGTCTTTTACAGAGGGGGGTTATGTTTCATATGAATAGACTTCAATATTCACTTTAGCAGCTGTAACTAGTGTTAAGACTAATTTAATGTTTGAAGCAGCAACAAATCCTTTTCCATACCCTAATAGAATTATCTTAGGATCCTAGGGTTGGGGGAGGGATAGGGTTTCCAACCTCCAGGTACTAGTTGGAGATCTGCTATTACCACTGATCTCCAGCCGACAGAGATGAGTTAACCTGGAGAAAATGGCCACTTTGGCAATTGGACTCTATGGCACTGAAGTCCCTCCCCTCTCCAAACCCCGCCCTCCTCAGGCTCCACCCCCCAAAACCTCCTGCCGGTGGCAAAGAGGGATTTGGCAACCCTAGTCCACCTTGAGTCCAGGTGAGAAAGTCAGATTATAAATAACGTAATTAACGTAAAATATGAAATAATCTGGGAAATGCACCTCTGGAGAGAGACGGTAAATCCCTCAACAATGCAAAATTCGAAAAAAGGAGCCTCGTTCTCATTCGCACCTTGCAATAAAGACATTGTGTGGTGTGATGGGGGGAAATGCTAGCATCGATAAAGGCCAGTGATATCCCTTCCAATTAATACGGCTGGCATTGTAGTCATAACACCGCTATTAAATTATCCAAGGTTCTGCGGGGTAGTAATTGGGGCCATGCCGGTGCGCTCGCGTTTCCTTGGGATAATGAGCACCTCTCTCTTAATCCAATTAGCGTGGTATCACGAAGAGGCAGAGAATGAGGACATTATCTCCAGGAGCGCGAGAAAGGAGCCAGGGCTGGTCTGAATGAAAGCAGGTCACTTGCGGACAAGACGCTCCACGTGGCAAGTTTGGCACCCACGCTTCAGCAGCAGCAGAGGCAAATGTGGGGCTTTTCCGCAAGGGGTTTTTCGTCGGTTCTGGCCCCGCGCTTAGGGTTGCCAGGTCGCTTAGATTCAGTGCCCGGCTTGGAAGCGGGGACCAGTTTGAGTGGTAAAAGGCCCGCTGCGATGCGGTGCTTCCGGGTGTAAACCATCAGGGATGCGATCACGTTGACACAGCTGCGCGCACGCAATCCCTGCCTCAGCTCTGCCCCCAAAACCTACCCATGCTGCTTCGGTTTATCTCCTGATTTTCACACGCATTTTTGTGACTTTAGTTTTCACTTTGTTTCCCCCCCCTCCTGGTTCTCCTGGCAATTGGATTCTATGGCATTGAAGTCCCTCCCCTCCCCAAACCCCACCCTCCTCAGGCTCCACCCCGAAAACCTCCCGCCGGTGGCAAAGAGGGTCTTGGCAACTCTACCCTAGGGTCTGGCAGGAGACAGAAGAAGTAAAGCTGCTTTGCCCTTTTGGCCCACACGGATAGCGATGGGCTGTGCCCAGTGATTTTACACGATGGAAGAAAACAAACCCAAATGTACAAAAGAGTGGCGAGCCAGTGGTTGTGCGGGGTCCCCTCCTCTTTGCTCAGACCTACAACCTTCTCTTGAGGCCCTGTTTCATTTCCGATCCCAATGTTTCCCCAAGGCACTCGGAGATCAATGCACGCACGTGGCTCTCCCCGGGAGTCGACTCTGGACGGTTCATTTACTGCACAGGAGACGAAAGAAAGTATCCGGCAAACATGAACCTCCCCAGAAAGTAGGGGTCTTTGGTCCCCTCCCTCCCCACAGCCTGGCAAAGCCATTAGCTTAGGGAAGGTATCTTTCATTGGACACACGGTGCTTCATGTGAAATGTGTGTGACTTTGTTGGCTCGGTGGAAACTGAACCGCTGTGATACCAACCGGCGTGGGGTGGGGAGGCGGCCGCTGCTTCCCCGCGGGTGTCTCGGGGAGCAGGTAAAGAATGCTGAGAATTCAGCAGAAATTAAGTCTTACAAAGCAGCTCTTTGATTCGATTACAACAGGCTTCATTTATCTTTGTGGGCACAAGACTCTTGTTAAATGAGGGAGCGGGAGGAAGGGGGGGCTTTGCGGCTGGATCTTTCCCAGATCACGCCTCTCTGCCGGAGCCCAAGCCCGGCATGGGATTCTGCCCCAGCCGCTTGGCTCGGGCCACTGAAGGGTGTTGGGAGCTAAGCGCCGACTCTGATTTCTGACTTCCATCCCGGCCCGCTCATCTGTGCTTGTACTGTATTTACCTAAAAGGAAGACAACCCTGCATGCGAAATGACACCACCACCCCGCCAATAAAAAAGGTTATACACAAAACCTTTTTATTGCCACCCATATCTGTAACTTGTATCAGGGAAGCCAACGCGGAGTAGTGGTTAAGAGCGGTGGTTTGGAGCAGTGGACTCTAATCAGGCGAACTGGGTTGGTTTCCCCACTCCTACGCATAAAGCCAGCTGGGTGACCTTGGGCTAGTCACTGCTCTCTGAGCCCCACCTACCTTAAAAGGTGTCTGTTGTGGGGAGGGGAAGGGAAGGTGATTGTAAGCCGGTTTGATTCTCCCTTAAGTGGTAGAGAAAGTCGGCATATAAAAACCAACTCTTCTTCTTTGGATGGCTGCTGGAAAAAAATAAATATTTTTTTGCAATTTGAGTTTTTTATTGTGATGTTTGCATGCATTACACTACTTAAGAACTTGATGCAAAGAAAAGGGAGAAAGAGAAGAGGGAAAAGTCCGCATATAAAAACCAACTACTACTGCTACTACTACTACTACTACTACTACTACTACTACTACTTCTTCTTCTTCTTCTTCTTCTTCGCAAATTTAAGATGACCCTCTATTTTTCATGATGGCATTCCTGGGCGGGGGGGACAATCCTAATCTTTCATTCAGGTAAATAGGTTAACTATGCAATCATCTGGACAATTTTTATTTATTTTCTCTATGAAGAAGAACAAGGGTTGGTTTTTATATGCCGATTTTCTCTACCTTTTAAGGAGAATCAAACCAGCTTACAGTCTCCGTCCCTCCCTCTCCCCACAACAGACACCTTGTGAGGTAGGTGAGGCGGAGGCCTCCTAAAACCCCGCCGTCCCCAGGATCCACCCCCAAAATATCCAGGAATTTCCCAAATTCCTGGAGCTGGCAAACCTAGTCCAACGCATGCTCCTGAAACAGTGCCACCATAAGGAAACCGAAGCAGAGGAAAACATCCATATAGAACCAGCCCCTGCTGGCTTTCCAACATCTAAATATGGCTCTTTTAAATATATATATAAATCAGAAGCTTTTGAGGTGAGCTGTCATTGGCTCAAGATGATTTGGTCCCAGAGGCAGAGATTGTAGAAAGAGCAAAAAAAAACAAACCCAGTTGTCACCACAGTACAAGGATCTTCATTGTGTGACTGAAGATAAACTCCGCCTCCTGCAGGAGCCATTTTGCGGCCGCCATTTTGTGGCCACGCCCACCATGCTGGGTCCGAATTCCAGAGGCGCTCATGAGCTCAAAACGGTCGGGAACCCCTGATCTATAGGGCAACAACACATCAATACCCAATGACATATAAATACAGCCCCAGAACTCTGCGCTGATCAGTAGGGTTGCCAGCTCGGGTTTGGGAAAAAGCTGGCGATTTTGAGGGCGGAGCCTGAGGAGGGCGAGGTTTGGGGAGGGGAGGGACTTCAATGCCATAGAGTCCAATGGCCAAAGCGGCAATTTCTCCAGGGGAACTGACGTCTGTCAGCTGGAGATCAGTTGTTATAGCGGGAGAGCTCTAGCAGCTACCAGGAGGTTGGCAGCCCTACTGATCACCCATGTCTAGCTGGGGTCCTGCACCAGTCTGTGCAGCTTACTCAAGATAATTATTAATCCTGCCCTACTCAGGATTAAAGCATTTTGCTGCCATCCAGGGAAGTGGCTTTTCACTGACGGCTTCTTTCACCCGCGCGGGTTCCAATGTCTGAATATTTATTTATTCGTACAAAACAGCAGCTTCTGTTATCTGGAAAAGATATGACCTTTGTAAAGGGCAAAACACGAGAAAAGCTTGTTTCCTCTTCTAATTTCTCTCCCTCCCTCTCTCTTTTAGCAGTCTCTTTTCAACCCTGACCTCTCGGAAGAGCAAAGAAGAAGGAAAAAGAACATCGCCGAAGTTTTCTTGCTGCTCATCGGCCGCTTTCAGATGAGTTCCTGACCAGATTCCAGACGGATCGGCACAGTTAAGAACCTCAGAAGAGCCCTGCTGGATCTAGTCCAGCATCCTGTCTCACATAAAGGCCAACCAGTTTCTCTGGAGGGCCAACAACAGGGCACAGAGGCCGGGGCCTTCGTTAGAACATGTTGTTGGCCCTCCGGAGGAACTGGCTGGCTGTTGTGAGAGACGGGATACTGGACTGGACGGACCACTAAGAGCCCTGCTGGATCAGACCAGTGGTCCGTCCAGTATCCCGTCTCTCACAACAGCCAGCCAGTTCCTCTGGAGGGCCTACAACATAGAGGCCAAGGCCTTCCCCTGATAAGAATGTAAGAACATAAGAAGAACCCTCTGGATCAGACCAGTGGTCCATCTAGTCCAGGATCCTGTCTCACACAATGGCCACCCAGTTGCTCTGGAGGGCCAAACCATCAGGACATAGAGGCCAAGGCCTTTGTTAGGACAGAAGAAAAGCACTGCTGGACCAGACCAGTAGTCTACCTAGTATACCATCCTGTCTCACACAGTGGCCAACCTGTTCTTCTGGAGGGACAACAACAGGGCACGGAGGCCAAGACCTTCATTAGAACATCAGAAGAGCCCTGCTGGATCAGACTGGTAGTCTATCCAGTCCAGCATCCTGTCTCACACACTGGCCAACCGGTTACTCTGGAGAGCCAACAACAGGGCACGGAGGCTGCAACCTTCATTGGAACATCAGAAGAGCCCTGCTGGATCAGACCAGTGGCCTGTCCAGTCCAGCATCCTGTCGCAAACAGTGGTCAACCGGTTCCTCTGGAGGTCCAGCAACAGGGCATAGAGGCCTAGGCCTTCCCCTGATAAGAACACAAGAGCCCTGTGGGATACGACCAGTGGTCCATCCTGTCGCACACAGTGGTCAACCAGTTCCTCTGGAGGGCCAACAACAGAGCGTAGAGGCCAAGGCCTTCCCCTGCTGTTGCCTCCTGATAATGGGATTCAGAGGTTTACTGCTTCTGAAGGTGGAGGTTCCCTTCAGTCACCATGGCTAGTAGCCGCTGTCTTCCATGAATCTGTCTAATCCCCTTTTAAAGCCATCTATCCCGCTGACCATCACTACATCCTCTGGCAGCGAATTCCACATTTTAATCACTTGCTATGTAAAGAAGTATTTCCTTGTGTTTGTCCTGAATTAACTGTCCTGAATCAACTGTCCTGAATCAGCTGCCCATCGCCGTCATTGGATGTCCTTGATGGCTGATCTGGGGTGTGCAATTTTACACCACTGTAGGAAACATCTGGTCCCATACGCTCTTTCTGCGCATTGTTCAGAACATTCCTTGCTCTGTTTGGGTTGCTTCTGTTGCCTGCCAGTGTGAAAGTTTGCCATGAATGGGTCTTAGATATTAAATGGGACTTCATTGTGTACCTTTTGCTTAAATGCACTCCAATGTTACTCTTTCAACAGCCGAGTTCCTCTGCTATTCATTTCAGCAAGCCCTTTTGTATTCTTCAAGCCCCAAAATAATCTTCCTGTCCTGTTTCTCACAACTCTAGGTAAACAGGAAGGCCCACAAACCAGTCTCCCTTAGCAATGAGTGGCCCGTCGAGTCCTTTAACAGTCTAAGCCTAAGGGAGGCCTTGAAACAGATTTGAGCCAGGTCAGACTCCTATGCAACCATTATTGTAACCCCTTGACTGGACTGCTGCAATACTCTCAATGTGGGGCTCCCCTTGAAAAGCATTTAGAACAGGGGTGTCAAACATACGGCCCGTGGGCTGGATCCGGCCCCTTGAGCGCTCCTATCCAGACCCATGAGCCAGCCAAGGCAGCCACCCCCACCCACTCCCGAGATGTCGATGATCAAAGACTGTTAAATAAAATAAATTACTATAGGAGTGTTTCGGTGCCACAACTGAGAAGACCCTTCCTCTGATTGCCACCCAGCTAGCCTCATACGGCGGGAGCACCCAAAATAGTACCACCAGCTAAAGAAGTTGGGTAGATTTATAGAGGAGTAGACGGTCCTTCAGATATGCTTGGCTCAAGCAATATGTGGCTTTAAAGGTCAAAACTAGCACATTCATCAACACTGATCCCCTGGTTTACATTAAATACAGAATTTGACTTATCCTGTTTAACATCTATGAAATTGGCACGCGTCCCCTTTAAACACTGAAGTACGACTCTCTTTAGTTATTTCTTATCGGCAGCTGGTGCATATTTGGAAACCGAAGGTGAAATGCCTCTGACATTATTGACTTGGATGAACCCACGGAGGTCCGACTAACCATTAGTAAGGTAGGCATGATTATGTTAGATAAGGATTGTACGTATAGGATTGTTATATTAATTTTTTGTATATTTGTTAGATTTGCATTTAATGAATGTTAAATGTTGAATAGAAGTTGTCGTTTATTTCACATGATGTCGTTTATTTCACGTATAACGGGCATTCATTAATATTTTTATTAATACAGAAACAGTATGGATGCTGCGGAAGACCCAACCCATTAGGAACCAACTCATCAGATTGGACAGGTTGCAGGGCTCCAGACCATCAGTTACTAGGGGGCATTTTAAGTATGGGTCCTGCTCGATGTGTCCCTTTAGTCTACCAGTGAGAGAGGTAAAGCGACCTCCTCTAATTTTAAGTACACTTTAAGACATTTCAGTAACTGCAGATCCCGCTTTGCAGTTTATGCCATCAGATGTCCGTGTGGACTTTTGTACCTAGGTAGCACCATTAGAGCCATTGGGATACACATAAGAGAACCTAGATCTGGGATCAGAGCCCATACTAAAGATGCCCCTTTTGTAGATCATTTTATTAAGAAAATAATTTTATCGTTTTTTGTTTTGTGGTTATACCAACCCCGTCCTTTTCAGAAAGTCAATATTTAAAAATTATTGCTTCAACAAGAGATGAGGTTCATTTATTTATTTAGAACATTGATCCCCCAGGGTTTAAATACAGAATTTGACTTATCCTGTTTTGTTTAACATCTATGAAATTGACATGTGTCCCCTTTAAACACTGAAGTACGACTCTCTTTAGTTAATTTCTTATCGGCAGCTGGTGCGTATTTCAAACCGAAGGCGAAACGCCTCTGACATTATTGACTTGGATGAACCCATGGAGGTCCAACTAACTATTAGTAAGGAAGGCATGGTTATGTTAGATAAGGATTGTACGTATAGGATTGTTATATTAATTTTTTGTATAGTTGTTCACTTTGCATTTATATGAATGTTAAATGTTGGATAGAAGTTGTTGTTTATTTCACATGAAGAATAGAATATAACGGGCATTAGTTAAATTTTTTATTAATACAGAAGCAGTATAGATGCTGCGGAATAAAAATATATATTTAAAAGAAGATTCACAAGCTGAGGAAATGTACATGAAACGTGATACATACTCGAGCAACACGTCCTTGTAATCTTCGTACATGGTTTGAATCCGGCAAGGAATCCCTTTGATTGTAGCATCATTCTTCTCTTGGAGTAAACTTGGACTTGTTGGAATTCATTATGTTGCGGAAAGTATACTTACTGATCCATTACTTTTGAACAGTGGAACTTGTTCATATGTTCTTCATTGCTTTTCGCATTTGAACTTATGGGGCACTAGTTTTTGGAAGCCCACGGACATCCACAGGACTTTAGTTTATTTGATGGTTTATTTGTTTCTGGTTTGGGTTCCTTATCTCCCACCTAGGAGCCCCGTGGTGCAGAGTGGTAAGCTGCAGTACTGCAGTCCAAGCTCTGCTCACGAACTGAGTTCGATCCCGACGGAAGTCAGTTTCAGGTAGCCAGCTCAAGGTTGACTCAGCCTTCCATTCTTCCGGGGTCAGTAAAATGAGTACCCAGCTTGCTGGGGGTAAAGGGAAGATGACTGGGGAAGGCACTGGCAAACCACCCCATAAACAAAGTCTGCCTAGGAAACGTCAGGATGTGACGTCACCCCATGGGTCAGGAATGACCCAGTGCTTGCACAGGGGACCTTTACCTTTACCTTTTATCTCCCACCTAGAGTGAGAGTGAATTTTGTTTATGTGTGATTGTAACACTTATATTATTTATTTTTGTATAGGAAGCATATATATGTCGATATAAACTATATGAGAAGGTATAAATACTGTGATTGTGATTATATATATTGAGCCTCAGTGCTATCTTGACTTTAACTTTTAGTACCAGCACTAAGGGTGTTTATTTGCAATAACCTCATAGTACTAGCTGGAGGTCTCCTGCTATTACAAGTGATCTCCAGCCGATAGAGATGAGTTTACCTGTGAATGGCTTCTGTGGAATCAAAAAATGGCGATGCCCATTCATTCCCACCAAAGCCTCCCGCGAGGTCTGCTTCGTACAGAACTCACTCCCAGGGGATCTTCTTCCATAGCGGGGGGTGGGGGAATGAAGGGTTTCTTTCCCTTTTTTTGTCTGTAACTAAATGAAAGAATGCGCCATGCCACAATCCTTAAATATTATTCATGCACAGATAAATGAGGTTTTTAATTAAACGGCATGCTCTAATACTCTACCCAACAGATACGGTAATCGCTGTCTTTAATGCTCCCACCATACCCAAGCTCTAATGACCTGATAACCGCAGTAATTCTAATCTACAGGATGTACGGCCAGTCAAGGCTGTTTCTGACATCCCCTGCCAGAGGAGATGCATGAAAGCGCCTTAGTGTAGCTGGTAGGACTCACAAAGGGTCTGACTCGGGGAGAAGAATGGGTTTGAGCTGAGCAGTGCTTTCGTCAACAGAACAGTCTCTTCTGCACTTCAGCCCAGCGCCAGTTCAAGGTATTTTGCTGCTCCAAGCCAAGTACCAGGGAGCCAGTGCGGTGTAGTGGTTAAGAGCAGTGGTTTGGAGCGATGACTCTAATCTGGAGAACCAGATTGATTTCCCCACTCCTCCAGATGAAGCCTGCTGGGTGACCTTGGGCTAGTCACAGCTCTCTTAGAGCTCTCCAGGCGACAGAGATCAATTCACCTGGAGAAAATGGCTGAATGCCTCTTTTATGAGGAACTTCGATCACATTGTCTCTCTCCCCTTCTAACATATAAATCTAATGCCTCTATCGCCCACATAATGCCTTTTTTATTAAGTGACAGGGATCACAAGGCTACATTGTCGGTGGCAAGATTTATTTCAGTCCCTATATCCCTCAAACATTAGATTACACTGCTCAAGATCAATGGATCAAGGAGCTTCTAAGGGATAAAGGAAAGGAGAAAATGGCTGTTTTGAAGTCCCTCCCCTTCCCAAATCCCACCCTCCTTAGGCTCCACCCTCAAAATCTCCAGCTACTTCCCAACTCAGATACAGCAACCCCAACATCACTTCTGTCTGTGTTACCAGAAGTGACATCACCACATCATGGGATGCTCTAGGATTCCCCTGAATCTCTATCGTTTTACCACCGAGTTCCAGGAAAATCCTAGAGGACCCTGCTACGCCATTACATCACTTCCAGTTATGCAGCCAGAAGTGATTTTTTGACATTACAGGATGCAGTTTTGGTAAGTCTCTCTCTCCCCCCCCCCCCCAGTCTCCCGGAGGGTTGCTAACAACCCTAGACAGGAGGGGATATAGAAACAGCTGGAAGGAAGCTAAACCTTTCTGGGGCATTGGCACTCTCCTCATTGTGCCAATGATTATTGTGAAACCAAAATGTGTGTTTGAAGGGCCAAATTCATACACAGAATCACATGTATGGCAGCCTGTGGATTTTCACACTCCGTGACACTTCCCATCCCGCAATTCCACACATGCACAGTTCAGAGTAGCCTAGGCTTGTCTTGGTACAGCAAGGATAAGGTTTCTGAAGTCCTTTACATACTAAAACCGGGTAATATAAATGATTAATAATATTGCCTGACTAGGGTTGCCAGGTCATAAAAACATAAGAACACAAGAAAAGCCCTGCTGGATCTGACCAAGGCCCATCAAGTCCAGCAGTCTGTTCACACAGTGGCCCAACCAGGTGCCTCTAGGAAGCCACAAACAAGACGACTGCAGCAGCATTATCCTGCCTGGGTTCCACCGCACTTAATATAATAGGCATGCTCCTCTGATCCTGGAGAGAATAGGTATGCATCATGACTAGGATCCATTTTGACTAGTTGCCATGGATAGCCCTCTCCTCCTTGGACAACTCCACTCATAAGAACATAAGAAAGGCCATGCAGGATCAGACCAAGGCCCATCAAGTCCAGCAGTCTGTTCACACAGTGGCCAACCAGGGGCCTCTAGGAAGCCCCCAAACAAGATGACTGCAGCAGCATTGTCCTGCCTGTGTACCACAGCACTTAATATAATAGGCGTGCTCCTCTGATAGTAGAGAGAGAATAGGTATGCATCATGACTAGTATCCATTTTGACTAATAGCCATGAATACCCCTTTCCCTCTTCGCCACTGGCGGGAGGTTTTTGGGCCGGAGCCTGGGGAGGGCGGAGTTTGGGGAGAGGAGGGACTTCAATGCCATAGAGTCCAATGGCCAAAGCGGCCATTTTCTCCAGGGGAATTGATCTCTATCGGCTGGAGATCGGTTGTAATAGCAGGAGAGCTCCCGCTACTCCCTGGAGGTTGCTGTACAAAGAGGCAGCACGTGGCTCAAAATAATAAGCATCAGTATCAAAAAACAACCATTGTGTTTGTCTTGCTGTCAAATGTATTGAAAATAGACCACCAAACAAATGAAAAGTGTGTCAAAAACACACACACAATAGCCTCGCAGGGCTAGCCTCGCAGGGCTTAAGGCAGTGCCAATAGGCTGAAAATATAGGAAAGCCGAACAGCTAAACAAAAATAAAGCCTCCCGGGCTGAATATAAACCAAAAAAGATATGGTGATAAGCAATACACAACAACAGTGGTGGTTGTAAGCAATACACAGCAATGGTGGTATTACAATCACACTACCTGGAGGTTGGCAACACTATGCCCAACTCTGTTAAATATGATCTTCTTTCATATCACAGGCTCAGTTCTAGCCAACCGAGATGCGAAACGCACCGGCCTTCCCGATGCCAGAAAGAGCCTGCAAACACAAAAAGAGTTCCCCCGAGACCCCCTTGGAGGTTTCATTGCCCGGTGGGGTCAACTGCCGGGCCCGCCTGAAAACCGCAGTTTGGGTTTGCTTTTTTCACGACGTACCGATTCCTCCGCATCTATCTTTGCATCTTAGTCCGGCACTTAATAACAATTGTTCCTCTTTTTGCTGTCCTCAGAAATACCAAGAGAATTCGTCTCCTCGCTCTCGGGTTTGCATAATCCATCTTTGCCACAGAAACTCATTACTCCGTTGGCCACAAAGGCAGCGAGGGAAGCGCTAATGAGTTACCGCTGGCCATTGGCTTGGAAAAAAAACCTACACGCAAAGGGGAGAAAATGCGGCAACATCACTGGGAAGACACCAAATCCTTTTTCTCCCCCCGCCCCCTTTGTTCGGTTCCCCCAGCTGTCCGCCTCACAAAGCAGATAAAATACCAGTGATTAAGACCAGAATAGCTGGGATGTCTGTCTGAGTGGATCACATCTGTTCACAACACACAAGACAGAACATCTAGATTCGACTCCAGCAGCCCCTTAGAATCAGAGTTGGAAGGGACCACCAGGGTCATCTAGTCCAGCCCGCTGCACAATGCAGGAAATGCCAAACTACCTCCCCCACACACACACCCCAGTGACCCCTACTTCATGCCCAGAAGATGCCCAAGGTGCCCTCCCTCTCGTGATCTGCCTAAGGTCATAGAATCAGCCGGTTTTTATATGCTAAGAGATGGAAAATGACTGAGACACCAAATAAGACTGAGTGGATAGAAAAAATGATGGAACTAGCTGAAATGGCAAAACTTACAGCGTTAATAAACCAAAAAAGAAGATATTGAATTTGTGACAGAAGGGGAGGCATGGACAAAACATTGTATGAATGAATTTAATTGTGATATTAAGGGATATATTTTGATCTAATTCAGATTCGTTGAAGTAGATATGGGTGATTTACTATAAAGAATTAGACAATAAATACAAAGAGAGTAACAATGATAATAAAGAGACAGAGGAGGGGAGAGGGGAAGTTGAAGAAATATATATTGGATATGATAAGAAAATGTTGCTATATTATATAATTGATTAATGGATATATGTAATTGAATATAAAGGAATTTGGGAAAAAAATTATTTAAAAAAAAGAATCAGCTTGCTGACAGATGGCCATCTAGCCTCTGCTTAAAAACCTCCAGGGAAGGAGAGCTCACCACCTCCCAAGGTGCTAGAAACCAACAGGTTTTTCAGGGCAGAAGCTCTGAAGAGTCAAAGTTCCCAGATAAGATGAAGGGAGCTTTGGCTCTCAAAAGCTCATATCTGGGATATCTTGTTGGTCTAGGGTTGCCAACCTCCAGGTACTAGCTGGAGATCTCCTGCTACTACAACTGATTTCCAGCTGATAGAGATCAGTTCACCTGGAGAAAACGGCCACTTTGGCAATTGAACTCTATGGCATTGAAGTCCCTCCCCTCCCCAAACTCCACCCTCCTCAGGCTCTGCCCCAAAAACCTCCCGCCAATGGTGAAGAGGGACCTGGCAACCCTATATCTCCCCCAGCATGATCCTCCCCCATCACAATGCTTTTTAAAAAGGATCTGGATCAGATGTTTTGATTCAGCAAAGAGAGCCAGCATGGTGTAGTGGTTAAGAGAGGTGGTTTGGAGGGGTAGACTCTGATCTGGAGAACCGGGTTCAATTCCCCACTCCTCCACAGGAGCGGCGGAGGCTAATCTGGTGAACTGGATTTGTTTCCCCACTCCTACACACATGAAGCCAGATGGGTGACCTTGGGCTAGTCACACTCTCTCAGCCCCACCTGCCTCACAGGGTGCCTGTTGTGGCGAGGGGAAGGGAAGGTGATTGTAAGCCGGTTTGATTCTTCCTTAAGTGGTAGAGCAAGTTGGCACATAAAAACCAGCACGTCTTCTTCTTTAGTTCATGTTGTCTGAAGAACGTTTCCAGCATCTCAGCCGCTGGACCAAAAGGGAACTTTTAACAGAGACATTGTCAGTCCTGCAGTAATCCAGCCGTAACGTTTTAGTCCAAACGCAGCAAATTCACTGTGGGGAGACGTCTCTTTGCCAACGACCTGGTGCACTAACTTTTGACACCCAGCTGACCTCCGTGAAGACCGGGAACAGATGTTCAACAAAGGCAGCAGATGTTCAGAAAGGCTGGGGGGCTGGGGGGCTGGACAGGGGAATATGTCAAGGAGTTGTGACCCTCCTCTGAGTTTTATCTATGCGCCCCACACCAGCTGTGGTGGTCCGATGGCAGTCACTGGAGCTCCTGCTGAGACGGGTGCAAACTCACAAATCAAACTAACGGCTGCCCTCCATTTGACATCATGGGGCATCTTCAGGGTTGCCAATCTCCAGGTGGGAAAACCTGAAAACAAACAGTAGGCTAAGCTGTATATGTTGGCGAACAATGGAGCTGCCAGATCTCTCTTCGCCACCGGTGGGAGATTTTGGGGCAGAGCCTGAGGAGGGCGGGGTTGGGGACTTCAATGCCATAGAGTCCAATTACCAAAGCAGCCATTTTTCTCCAAATGAACTGATCTCTATCGGCTGGAGATCAGTTGTAATAGCAGGAGACCTCTAGCTTTTACCTGGAGGTTGGAGCAACCCAAGACAGCACTATTACAATATAATGCAAATAAGTGAATTTTATAAAGTGCTAAAGTGAATAAATATATACAACATGTACAAATAGGAGTACAACCAGATACAAAATTTTACAAAAAGCAATCCAATAAATATGACTGTCCAAAGGATATCACCGCAAAGGTTTGTATCAAGGTCTCTGTCCTTTTGGAGACCTTGATACAAACCTTTGCGGTCCCTATGAGACGACATCTACTGAGGCACATATATATATATATATTTATTATTGATACAGGTCACCGAAGAAGCCATATGCGAAACGTGGTCCCGATCTAGACGACACGTCTGACATCTTTTTCCTGTGGCTTTGCTCCAATAACTGAAACCTAAAAATAATTTGAAAGAATCAAAGACTTTTACATCAAATGATATCCTAATTGGTCATACACTTGGACTTACCTGTTGAATTAGGATCCGTGATATCCTTTGGACAGTCATATTTATTGGATTGCTTTTTGTAAAATTTTGTATCTGGTTGTACTATTTGTACATGTTGTATATATTTATTCACTTTAGCACTTTATAAAATTCACTTATTTGCATTATATTGTTATAGTGCTGTCTTGGGTTGCTCCAATTATCCTTACAGCACTGAGCCTTTATTTCTTGTGGTTTACCTGGAGGTTGGCAACCCTACTTTAAAACCCTACAGGGTCGCCCTAGGTCGGCTCTGGCTTGACGACACTTTCCACCACCGCTCAAAATGTGGTGCCGGCCACACATGAAGATAGCTTCAAGGAAGGGTTAATTAATACAGTATTTGTGACGAATTCAGCAAGGCCTAGAAGTGGTCTGGTCCGTCTGATGTTTAATCAAAACTTTATGCAAAAAACGTAGCGCTCAGTTAATTTGCCGCTATTGGAGAATTCTTGAAAGACGGTTCATCCAGCTGTTATTCCAAACGAGATTTGCAAAGAGCTCGCTGGGAAAATCATAGCGGGCAACGCTGCTCCCAGATCAATTAAGCGTTGTGAACGGTGCTTTAGTGAATAAAAGCCATCCTGTGCAAGCAAACATATGAAAGAGGAGGTAGACGCTGTTACCGCACTAGGTATTCCCAGCGATGTATCAAGAGTTTGAAAATGTTATACAAAACATCGCTTTAAAAGCGTTTTTGGATGCCAGGGCTAAAAAATGGTTGGAAGACGTTTTCACAGCTAAAGGGGCCAAAAAAAGTGCGAACAGTATTTTTTTTATGACACTTTCAAACTCTTGATACATCGCTGGGAATACCTAGTGCGGTAACAGCCCTAATACGGTGCCACCTAACTGACCATGAGGGCCTTTTATTTCAGCTAACAGGGAGAAAATGACACTTCCGGACTTCCCAGAATTAGACTTCCAGATGTTCTGGAAGTAGCAAGGGTCCTGCGGGACAAGACCAAAGGTCCATGGACACAGGAAGCCAGTTGGTATGGAGGCTACCCAGATATTTGTGGGAAGTCCAAAAAAAAGGCATAAAGGTTGCAGCCTTCCTATGTTGCCCCCCCAGTAGAAGTTTTCTCACAGGAGAATAGCGAGACCTCCCATCGATGGCTGCAGAGCTGGGGAAACCAATAGCTGGATGGAAAAGCATCTTGTTTCCCTTCCTGGCTGCCTCCTCCCCTCGAGAGACCATTGGAGGAACTATGGGTTGCCAACCTCCAGGTACTAGTGGGAGATCTCCTGCTATTACAACTGATCTCCAGCCGATAGAGATCAGTTCAGCTGGAGAAAATGGCCACTTTGGCTATTGGACTCTATGGCATTGAAGTCCCTCCACTCCCCAAACCCCGCCCTCCCCAGGCTCGGCCCCCAAAACCTCCCGCTGGTGGTGAAGAGGGACCTGGCAACCCTATTTTAAAGGCAAGAGACATTGTGCGGTTGTTTGACATTGCCTGCCTCCATGTTGTGATCCGGGAGCCAGCATGGTGGAGTGGTTAAGAGCGGAGGACTTTAATCTGGAGAACCGGGTTCAATTCCCCAGTCTTCCACATGAAGCCGGCTGGGTGACCTTGGGCTAGTTACAGTTCTCTGCAAACTCTCTCAGTCCTACCTGTAGGGTTGCCAACCTCCAGGTACTAGCTGGAGATCTCCTGTTATTACAACTGATCTCTAGCCAATAAGGATCAGTTCGCCTGGACATAATGGCCGCTTTGGCAATTGGACTCTATGGCATTGAAGTCCCTCCCCTCCCCAAACCCTGCACTCCTTAGGCTCCGCCCCAAAAACCTCCCACCGGTGGCGAAAAGGAACCTGGCAACCTTACCTAACTACCTCCCAAGGTGTGTGTTATGGGTAGGGTTGCCAAGTCCCTCTTCAGCACCAGCGGGAGGTTTTTGGGGTGGCGCATGAGGAGGGCGGAGTTTGGGAAGGGGAGGGACTTCCATGCCACAGAGTCCAATTGCCAAACAAACCATTTTCTCCAGGTGAACTGATCTCTATCAGCTGGAGATCAGTTGTAATAGCAGGAGATCTCCAGCTAGTACCTGGAGGTAACCAACCCTAGTTCTGGGGAGAGGAAGGGATTGAAAAATCATTTGTACAGATCATCACAGACCACCGTGCTTTCAATAAAGAACAAAAAAATTTTTACTGCTGAATATCTACCTCCATCCCTAAACGTGCGAACAAAAAGAATATCCTTCAAGGACAAAGCAAGGATGTGACACCTCCAGAAGACGGGATAAACTGCAGTTGACAAATGAAAAGAAAGCGGTGTATGAGGGAACGCATTAATTTTGTGCCTGTATCTGATTTCCTTCAGTTCACAGCAAAAAAAGAGAGATTTTTTTGCAGTAAAGTTCGTGCTCAGAAAAAAAATATATAACCTTGCATCTCGGATAGAAGAAAGAAAGAAAGAAAGAAAGAAAGAAGCATCTTTGCAGGGGACTTCTGTTATCACCCCGTGTAGTAGTAATCAGCATAGGATGTTATCGCTGCAGATTTTGCAAGCTCGGCAGGATCGCGCAGGGGTACAAGATGAATGGGGAGGTTTTCAGACAATCCAATTGTCTGAAAGGAGAGGAGGAGGAGGAGGGATGAGAGGCTGGGGGGGGGGAGGTAACAGCGATGCACGCGGATGCCTCCATAGCCTTGTCAACACCTAATTTGAAAAGAGACTGTACAATGCTAGACATAGAACCCAATCTGTACTCTGCAAAAACAGTCTGCTTGTGATTCCTACATCTCCCATTTTCCATTCTGGAGTTATCGCTGAGCAGTTGGGTTGCCAACCTCCAGGTAGTTAGTCAAAAAGAGCAATCACTATGGCTATTTACAAAAACCATTGAGACCTGCAAATAATATTTTTCCAAACTTATTATTTTGTGCAGAAACAAAGCACTAATAAGAAATTTATTTTGTGTAATTTGGTCTCAATGGTTTTTGTAAATAGCCATAGTGATTGCTCTTTTTGACTAACTTTAACTGTGCAATCCAAGTATTTTTATAAATTGTAACCTCCAGGTAGTAGCTGGAGATCTCCTGCTATTACAACTGATCTCCAGCCGATAGAGATCAGTTCACCCGGAGAAAATGGCCGCTTTGTCAATTGGACTCTATGGCATTGAAGTCCCTCCCCTCCCCAAACCCTGCCCTCCTCAGGCTCCTCCTCAAAAACCTCCCGCCGGTGGCGAAGAGGGACCTGGCAACCCTACTGAGCAGCTAAAGACTCATGAACACATATGAAGCTGCCTTAAACTGAATCAGACCACCAGTCCATCAGTATTGCCTATTCAGACTGGCCGCGGCTCTCCTGGGACTCAGGCAGAGAGCCAGCGTGGTGTGGTGGTTAACAGTGGCGGACTCTAATCTGGAGAACCGGGTTCGATTCCCCACTCCTCCACATGAGCGGCAGACTCTAATCTGGAGAACCGGGTTGGTTTCCCCACTCCTGCTCATGAAGCTTGCTGGTTGACCTTGGGCCAGTCACAGTTCTCTGTGAACTGCGAGGAAACCAAAGGGGTTGAGCAAAACACGTCTCTATTATAACAACCAATAAATCTATTTTTATTATATATTGTGCACCATTGTGTTTAAAAACACAGGCCCTAAAATGCGTCGATAATATTTGTAACTGTGTTTGTGCTTTTCAGGAAGCCTGCGTTTTAGGCCCTGCGTTTTTAAATACAATGGTGCACAATATATAATAAAAACAGATGTATTGGTTGTTATATTAGAGATGTGTTTAGCTCAACCCCTTTGGTTTCCTCCTACTTATAGAATTATAGAGTTGGGACCAACTCTATCTAGTCCTACCCCCTGCACAATGCGGGAAATTCACAACTACCTCCACATTCTCAAGGCATCCTCAAGGGATTGTAAACAGCCTTGGAGAAAAGGAGGGGTTTGCGCAGAACTGCTTCCATCCTTTTCAATGTGTGTGTGTGTGTGTTAAGTGCCGTCAAGTCGCTTCCGACTCATGGCGACCCTATGAATGAAAGTCCTCCAAAATGTCCTAACTTTGACAGCCTTGCTCAGATCTTGCAAATTGAAGGCTGTCAAAGATAGGACATTTTCAATGTAGGAGGCATTAATTCTTACCTGCTCCCCACAGTAGACCACTTTCCGTGGATCCGTAAAAGACTGCCAGATGCTGAGGACCGAAAAAAGCAAACTGTAGGGATATGGGCGTCGCACTGTTAAGCGGTTCTCTTTACAGCAGAGTCTGCAAGATGCGCGCTGATTTCCGGCAGGAGCCAGTTCGACGCTTTATACGTCCCGGGAAGCAGTAAGGCCCAAGACAAGTGGGGATGAGCGAAAAGTTGTGTTGTTTATTTCATCACTTTTGCCCTGGATTTTCCTTTTATGAACGAATTATGAACAATTTGCTCCTTGTTATGCACAGGGGTATCTAAGATTGTGTCTCCTGTTCCCGCAAAACAGTAACACGGCAGTTTTGTCACGACTGTCTGAATTTTTTGGGAATTTCTGTGTGAATTTCTGGGGACATCTAGCCGAGACCAACCTTTAGCGCCACTAAAAAAACACAAAACCTTGATAAGCAGATTCAAAAAACAAAAACAAAAAAACCCTGTCATTTTCAATTTTTATAAAAGCGTACGAAGAACCCGAAAGGGCAAGTGTTCTCTTCAAAGAGTCATCCTCCCTTCTCCGTCAGTACCAGGATGGTACCTACTGTGATAAATAAAAGCATCCGCTTAAATTTTAAAAGCAGACTTTGCAGAAGTAGCGTTTATTCCCATGCAAATTTATGCAGATTTGATTGATTAATCTGCTAAAACTAATCCAGCAATCAACTTGAACTGGGGTGACAGCCCTATGGTGGGCTGATCCTTGTGACAAGTGCCGTTAGATGTAGAAAGTATTCCCCCCCCCCCGGCACACACACACACACACACTTGTCCCGCGCTCTGTGCAAAACGGATGCCAGGATCCATTGGCAGAGATTTTCTCCAGCAGCAGCTGCCAAAGCCGGCATTGCTTAATTTAAAGATTAACACTATGACCCAGGGGGGCGATGCATTTCCAAAAGGCATATTCGTTTCACCCCTGTGCTGTTTCCTCTCTGAGCCAAGAAAAGGCTTGTGTGAGCAAAACGAAAATTAATGGCCATTGCGTCCTCCATTTTGGCAGGTACCAAGGGCATCCAGGAACAGACGTCCCTCCGAAGAATCTGCACGGCCCAGGATACCAAAGAAGCTGCATTTTTCTCACTTCCCCCCTTCATAGAATCAAAGAATCATAGTTGGAAGGGACCACCAGGGTCATCAAGTCCAACCCTCTGCACAATAGAGAAAATTCACAACTACCCTCCCCCCACACCCCCAGTGACCCCCCCACTACATGCCCAGAAGATGACCAAGTTGCGTTCCCTCTCATCATCTGCTTAAGGGTATAGAATCAGCACTGCTGACAGATGGCCATCTAGCCTCTTCTTAAAAATCCCCAGGGAAGGAGAGCTAGCTGACCACCTCCCGAGGAAGCCTGTTCCACTGAGGAACCGTTCTAACTGTTAGAAAGTTCTTCCTGACGTCTAGACATTATTCCTTATTCTTTCCCATCATTTTTCTCTTTCAATCATATTGATGCCAACCTCCAGGTGGCACCTGGAGATCTCCTGCTATTACAATTGATCTCCAGACGACCAAGATCAGATCCTTGGAAGAAAATGGCTGCTTTGGAGGGTGGACTCTGTGGCATTATACCCTGCTGAAGTCCTTCCCTCCCTAGGGTTGCCAGGTCCCTTTTTGCCACCGGTGGGACGTTTTGGGGTGGAGCCTGAGGAGGGCGGGGTTTGGGAAGGGGAGGGACTTCAATGCCATAGAGTCCAATTGCCAAAGCAGCCATTTTCTCCAGGTGAACTGATCTTTGTCGGCTAGAGATCAGTTGTAACAGCAGGAGATCTCCAGCTAGTACCTGGAGGTTGGAAACCCTATCCCTCCCCCAAATCCCACCCTCCCCAGGTTCCACCACGCCCCAAATATCCAGGTATTTCCCAACTCAGAGCTGGCAACCCTATTCCAGCACTTCTCAGATACACTCCCCTTGAACACACATCCATCAAGGCCCGAAAACTGGAGCGATTTCTCCCCTTTTTCCCAATTTGAAGTGAATTGTCTGGAATTGTCATCCCCGAGGGCCCTATTTGAGAGATCAGCTTTCTTTTCTTCTCCTGCACCCCCCTTTTTTCTCTTCCCCACCTCCCCACTTTGCCACTCGGTGGCAATTATAAGCTCAATTTCCTGAATACCTTAACATGCTTTGCCAAAGGAACCTGGAGCCAAAACAAGATGAATGAGTGGGAAAGTGTGAGAGGGAAGCTTTTAAAGATTACCACTGGGATTACAAGCAGCGTTCCCGTTAACTGGCTAAAAGGTTTGAAAATGATGGACCGGGCTTTTAAGGGCCCTTCTGCAGGAGCCGGGCTTGCGTAGCGCTTGGGGGGGGGAACCACGCTAATAAGAAGCTCACCAGGCAGCTGAGGAATGAGAGAGAAGATCTGAGCAGGGAGGAAAGGAAGCGGGAGGGGAATCCTCCCCAAAACACACAGCCCGCAATTCCTGCGGTGGAAAAACAAACCGCTCCAGAGAAATGGCTCAGCCGTTGGCAAACAGCCTAGAAGAGGGGCCTTTATTTCAAAGGCGTTCGCTACAAAGAGAGAGAAACAGGGGACTCTCGAATTTGCCGTGAGAACAAGTTTGTTCAAATAGCCACTCATATGGTCACCGGGGGCGAGTAGATAACTCATCAAAGGCGACCAGTGGAGTCTTTCGCACAGAATAGAATGGGAAGGATTTTCGTTTATTGCATTTCCTTTTTTATTCCATCTCCTTTCAGGCTTTACGGTTGCCACAAATCACATGCGTGGGAATGTGTGGCTAGTAATTTTTATGAGCGAGTACCTCTTTGGAACTTATGTCAAGGCTGCTCTGGAACCTCCACTGTTGTGTCCCAATGCATTTCCCAGCAGTATGTTTTCAGGCAGCTGTACAACGGTTTTGCAGCGCTGCGGTTCAGGCACAGACAACCTGTTTTCAAGTGGCTGCCACTTGTGGCACCTGGACTGTGCCGATTCACAGGGGTTGCCGATTGTGGGTGGGGAAATTCCTGGAGATTTGGGGGTGGAACCTGGGGGGGTGGAGTTTGGGGAGGGAAAGGACCTCAGCAGGGTATAATGCCATAGAGTCCACCCTCCAAGGGAGCAATTTTCTCCAGTAGAACTGATCTCTGTAGTCTGGAGATGACTTGTAATTCTAGGAGATCTCCCGGTGCCACCTGAAGGTTGGCAACCCTATCAATTCACATGTCACCAAGTTCACGTGGCTGATGAGTGGACTTGCTGAGGTCTCCACGCTGTGCCACGCTGTGTTTCCAAAACTTGAAATTCAGTGTTTGAAATTCTGATTAAGGGAACTATTGTAAGAAAAATGCAAACATTTGTTCTTTTGGGTAAGAAGGGGGGAGGAAGTGAACAATTCTATCTGGGAGATTTGGAGCAAATCAAAGAATGTTCAACGTAAGAACAATCCATATTTTTCTTGATCTGAATTTCAAACAGAATTTCACACGAAGCTGCCTTCTACTGAATCAGACCCTGGGTCCATCAAAGTCAGTATTGTCTACTCAGACGGACAGCTGCTCACCAGAGTCTCAGGCGGAGGTCTTTCACATCACCTGCCGCCAGATCCTTTTAACTGGAGATGCCAGGGATTGAACCTGGGACCTTCTGCATGCCACACAGCTGCTGTATCATTGAGTTCCAGCCCCTTTTCCACAAGAACACAAAGATCTGAGACTTAATTAAATAAATCTTACATATTGGGAGAGTGGTACTTTGATAATAACAAGTACAGGGAATCTGTCCTTTCTTTGGCATTTGAATCCTGGTCTCCAAAGCCTGATTTGTGGGGGTGACTGTCACCTAGGGTTGCCAACCTCCAGGCACTAGCTGGAGATATCCTGCTATTACAAATGATCTCCAGCCAATAGAGATCAGTGCACCTGGAGAAAATGGCCGCTTTGGCATTTGAACTCTATGGAGGAAGAGGAGGAGGAGGAGGAGGAGAAGAAGAAGAAGAGGAGGTGGTGGTGGTGGTGGTGGTGGTTTTATATGCCGACTTACTCTGCCACTTAAGGAAGAATCAAACCAACTTACAATCACCTTCCCTTCCCCTCCCCACCACAGACACCCTGTGAGGTAGGTGGGGCTGAGAGAGCTCTCAAGAGAGCTGTGACTAGCCCAAGGTCACCCAGCTGGCTTCATGTGGAGGAGTGGGGAAACCAACCTGGCTCACCAGATCAGCGTCCGCCGCTCATGTGGAGGAGTGGGGAATCAAACCCGGTTCTCCAGATCAGAATCCACCACTCCAAACCACCGCTCTTAACCACTACACCAAGTCCCTCTCCTCCCCAAACCCCGCCATCCTCAGGCTCCGCCCCCCAAAACTCCAGGTATTTCCCAACCCGGCAACCCTACTGTCACCACACACTGCATCAGACTACCAAAGGAGCAGCCATGCTGGTCTGCTGCATCAAAAATGTGCCGTAAGGACCAAGGCATGGATCTGATTTAGTGTGAGTGGAGTGGTGCTCAAGGAAGCAAACGTTTGGACAAATGCCCAGGGTAGCCAGCTGTGCCCCATAAAATCATGCCCAGTGAGTTGGTGGACACCCCAAGAACAGGGTGGGAGGCAGAATATTGGTCTGTAGTGGGAGAGGGGAAACAGCCACAATTTCCTCTTTTCCGCTGCTAGAAGCACCCTCCAACAGTGGAGAACACAGGGTTTTTCTGCATTCGCATTCTCCTCGCTTCTAAGTTCCTATTTCTTTTGGGATTTTTTTTTCCCTGTTCCACACGTGTTTTGCTCCCTCTAGTGGTCAATTCAATATCACACAGGTTTAAATACATCATATCTCCCTGCTGATTTAAACTGCAGGTTGTTATGCTGGACTTATACCTGTGTTATATCGAATCGACCGCTAGAGGGAGCAAAACACAGGCGGAACTGAAAATCCCCCCTCCCCGCAAGAAACAGGAACTTAGAAGAGAGCAAAATGAGGACACAGAAAAGGCCATAGTTAGGATCCAGGAGTAACAACTATATTGCAACATAAGCCAAATCATACCCGTTTATGCCACAATAAACTGCAGCATTCTGCGTATGCTCAGATGAAATCTTGGAATCCCAAAGATGTTCTGGAGGGAAGCAAGGTTTCACTTTTAGTTCTCACTGGGTGTCTCCTAACATGATTTCACATTTTTTCTGAAACTGAAGTTGTAAAGTGTGAAGAAATGCTCTCCACCACAGAATGTGTGTGTGTGTTAAGTGCCGTCAACTCGCTTCTGACTCATGGAGACCCTATGAATCAATGTCCTCCCAAAAGTCCTATCTTTTACAGCCTTGCTCAGGTCTTGAAAATTGAGGGCTGTGGTTTCCTTTATAGAGTCGATCCATCTCTTGTTGGGTCTGCCTCTTTTCCTGCTGTCCTCAACTTTTCCTAGCATTATTGTCTTTTCCCGTGACTCTTGTCGTCTCATGATGTGACTAAAATACGATAGCCTCAGTTTAGTCATTTTAGCTTCTAGGGTCAGTTCAGGCTTGATTTGATCTAGAACCCACTGATTTGTCTATTTTTTTATTATTATTATTATTATTTTGCAGTCCACGGTATCCTTAACACTCTCCTCCAACACCACATTTCAAAGGAATCTACTTTCTATCGGCTTTACAAAACAATAAAGCGGAGTGTCACGTGTCATCTGGCATATGTTTCCCATTTTTGGTATCCGTATCACTCTCCTCCCCCCCAATAATTCAACCGAGCAGAGACTTAGAAGGGCTTTGGGGTTTTTTCCAGCCTTCCACCACCCGAGGGAACAGGGCTTGTGAGTCTGTTCCTCCAAACAACGGTTAATTCACAAGTACAACAACATATTTGTTAGCAGATGCTGGATAACAACTTGTGATTTCCTGGCTCTATGCATTTTCACGCAAAGGCCGAGGACTGCACCACGAACAGGCAAGTGACATAAAGGTTTGCTGGCAAATATCTTAACCTTTCACCTGCCTCTTGCCTTCCATTTCACACACCCTCCATCACTTGACAGAGATAAATAAGTGTGGAATTGTGTCTGAAATATTAACTTCCAAGTATGTATTTATAAGCGAGAAAGCCGGGTAAAAAAAAAAGAGAGAGTCATAAATTACACCCGGTTGTCACACAACTCACTTCGCAAATGATGAAACGTCCCGATTTTCAGGCTTCATCAGCAAATCGGGAGAACCAATCCTCATTTAAGAGAAATGATGCCGTGCCGGCAAAGGCGCCGCTCCCGGCCCTCTGCTCTTTGGCTTAGCCAGACATGAATTTTTATTGCAGCCGCTTCACACAGCAGCAAGTTATCATTTCCAGACTGCAAGCAGTATACCCCTTGGAGCGAAAAGCAAATAAATGCAGGGCTGTTGCCTTGACGCATGTCCTTCAGGGGCAGGCTGGGAAGCCAAACAGCCCGTCAGTAATCAAGATGGGAGGCGCAGCCAGCTTTACAGAGGCTGCTCCTGGGGTTGCCAGCTCTGGGTTGGGAAATACCTGGAGATTTTGGGGGTGGAGCCTGGAGAGGACGGGGTTTGCAGAAGGGAGGGACCTCAGCAGGGTATAATGCCATTGAGTCCACCCTCCAAAGCAGCAGTTTCTCTAGGGGAACTGGCCTCGATCATCTGGGGATCAATTGTAAGAGCGGGAGATCTCCAGGTGCCACCTGAAGGTTGGTAACCATAGCTGTTCCACTTGGAAACAGCCAGCAGCAATGGTGATAGCCACTGGCTCGCCCGTTACCCATGCATTTATACCCAGCCTTGCTCCCTAATAGCTAAGGTTGCCAGGTCCCTCTTTGCCACTGGTGGGAGGTTTCTGGGGCAGAGCCTGAGAAGGGCGGGGTTTGGGGAGAGGAGTGATTTCAATGCCATAGAGTCCGATTGCCAAAGCGGCCATTTTCTCCAGGCGAACTGATCTCTATCGTCTGGAGATCAGTTGTAATAGCGGGAGATCTCCAGCTAGTACCTGGAGGTTGGCAACCCTACCAATAGCCCAGACCAGCCTGGTCTTGTCAGAACTGGGCAGCTAAGCAAGGTAGGGTTGCCAGGCCCCTGGTGGGGCCTTAGGGTTGCCAGGTCCCTCTTCGCAACCAGTGGGAGAGTTTTGGGGCTGAGCCTGAGGAGGGCGGGGTTTGGGGAAGCAAGGGTCTTTAATGCCATAGAGTCCAATTGCCAAAGGTGCCATTTTCTCCAGGCGAACTGATCTCTATCAGCTGGAGATGAGTTGTAAGAGCAGGAGATCTCCAGCTACTACCTGGAGGTTGGCAACCCTATAGGGGCTTCCTCACTCTATCTGCCCATCTATCTGGTGCTGCTCAGCTGGCCAGTGGGGGACTCACAGGCAGGAAAACCTGACCTAGACCTGCCTCACGGGTGATAAGCCGATGACATCATCACGTCACCAGCAACATGGGATCACTCTGGTATTTGGGCAAAATCCCTACTGCAAAAGTGACTTCTGCCATAGAATTTTGCCCCAAATACCAGAGCATCCCCACGTGGCCGGCAACCTGATGACGTCGCTTCCAGTGTGCACCAGATGTGACATCACCATGTTGCCTAGGCCTACTTTTCCTGCCGGTAATTCTCCCGCCCCCGCTGCCAGTTGCCTGGGGGTACTTGACAACCCTGAAGCAAGGACAGTACTTGGGTTGGAGACCACCAAGGAAGAGTGGGGCTGCTATGCAGAGCAAGGAAATGGCAAGCCACCTCTTCTTATCTCTTTCCTGCTAGAAGCTTATAGGGTTGCCAGGTCCCTCTTCGCCACCGGCAGGAGGTTTTTGGGGCGGAGCTGGAGGAGGGCGGGGTTTGGGGAGGGGAGGGACTTCAATGCCATACAGTCCAATGGCCAAAGTGGCCATTTTCTCCAGGGGAACTGATCTCTATCGGCTGGAGATCAGTTGTAATAGCAGATCTCCAGCTAGTACCTGGAGGTTGGCAACCCTATAGACGTACCAGGTAGACAAAATTTGCCCTGATCAGGCCTAGAAAGGTACACCAGACATTGGAAATAGTATCATTCCTATAAGTGTGCCTAATTAATACACATTGACTAAGAATGGAAGGGTGGGGTTTACAGCAACCCATTCCATGACCACATTTATCTTCTTTTTTTTTGTTTCATTCTGTGCCTGGTCAATTCTGTTTTACTTTATGAACAGATTAATGGCGTGTAGCAATTTATTAATGACCCCTGAAGAAAGCCTTATGGCCAAAACACGGTTGGCCGGCGTTTATTGAATTGTGTCCGGTCATTTGGAAATTATCTGTGTGACATCCCTTAGTGTATTGTTAGATACTGTTCGTGATTTGTACTAGACAAGGACAAGGTGCTGTAACAGGTACTATATAGAGAGACATAGAACTGTAAAGGACCTCCAGGGTCATCTAGTCCAACCCCCTGCGCAACACAGGAAATCCACAATTATTTTGATTCTACGTATTTATTGTTTTATATTCTATTCTTTTACATTAGTGTTTCATCTTCCGCCTTCAGTTTTATAGTTCATTTTGATTTGTTTTTCTCAACCTCTTTCGTTACCTAATTCATTTGGGGTGGGATCTTTTTCCCTTCATTTTTCTTCTGCAACACAGGCTTGCGCATGAAGATACTCCTGGGGTGTGGCTCCATTCTTATGGTCACATGAACCATTAGTACAGCAAATGTCAGTGCCGCCACAGATGCCAATCTAGGATGAGTCTCTCATTTTAAAATTTATTTTCGATTTATATCCCACCTTCTATCTCTGGCCACAGCAACTAACATCATCAACAAAACACAATATGATAAAACCATATACAATAAATAGGGTTGCCAGGTCCCTCTTCGCTACCATACTGGCGGGAGGTTTTTGGGGCACAGCAAGAGGAGGGTGGGGTTTAGGGTTGCCAAACTCCAGGTACTGGGGGCGAAAATAGACACCACTGTACTATTATCAACCGATGAGGAAACTAGTACAGGAGCGAACCAGTATAATGAAGTGCAAAAAATATATTTATGAGCTACTGTGTCTAACAATTACGCACAAACAATTACACATACATATTAACAAGAAATCTTATACATCAACTGTACAACCCATCTCATGGACGGTAAGACAAGGAATATATCTGAACAAGAGTGCAATGTCTTTCACTGTATGTACTTCATCAGTCTTTCAAGCATATTCCTCTGTTATTGCACATCCTTAGTAATCAATTCCAAAGTGCTGCATGCATAACAGATCCCACGAAGGGTAACCTTAGCAAATGTAACCATGGTTACATTTGTAACCATGATTACAGAGGAATATGCTTGAAAGACTGATGAAGAATCCAAAGAATTTGAAACGGCCGTATCTTCCTTGAAGCAAATCCTCCTTGAACCTATTATTATTGTCAGAACTACTCATTTACCTGTATGATACTTATACAGAAGACTGATGTACACCCCCCAAAAGAGCCAGTGTGTTGTAGTGGTTAAGAGCAGCGGTTTGGAGTGGTGGATTCTGATTTGGAGAACTGGGTTTGATTCCCCCACTCCTCCACATAAGCAGCGGAGGCTAATCTGGTGAACTGGATCTGTTTCCCCACTCCTTCACACAAAGCTAGTCACAGTTCTCTTAAAGCAGTGGTTCCCCTACTTTTCAGGCCACCGCCCCCTTGGTTCCACATACTCAACCTCAGCGCCCCTACCCTATCCAACAACACAGTTGAAGGGGCCCACCTCTAGCGCCCCCCTGCTGCCCCCTTGCCTCTTTGTGCCCCCCTAGGTAATCCCACCGCCCCCTAGGGGGTGGTACTGCCCACTTTGGGAACCACTGTATTAGAGCTCTCTCAGCCCCACTCACCTCACAGGGTGCCTGTTGTGGGGAGGGGAAGGGAAGGTGATTGTAAGCCAGTTTGAGTCTCCCTTAAGTGGTAGAGAAAGTCGGCATATAAAAACCAACTCCTCTTCTTCTTCTTAATGCAAGATCAGCTTAGAGCATCCCTGACAAGTGTTTGTCCAGCCTCTGCGTAAAGACTGCCAGCAAGGGGAAGCTCACCACCTCCCTAGGTAGCCCATTCCACATGAGTGGCGGAGGCTACTCTGGTGAACCGGATTTGTTTCCCCACTCCTCCACACGTAGCCAGCTGGGTGACCTTGGGCAAGTCACATTCTCTCAGCCCCACCCACCTCACAGGGTGCCTGTTGTGGGGAGGGGAAGGGAAGGTGATTGTAAGTCGATTTGAGTCTCCCTTAAGTGGTAGAGAAAGTCAGCATATAAAAACGAACTCTTCTTCTTCCAAAATCTCCATGTATCTCCCAACCCAGAGCCGGCAACCCTAACTCAGAGGCTTGGAAAGAAGGCAGGAGCTCAGAGGAGCTCTTATTCCCACGCAGCACAAGGATGCTGAGCCATCTGTCTGCGCAAGTGAGCCGGTGCCGGCGAGAATAGAGTTAAGCTAGAAGCCAGGGATTCCTCAGGAGAGAACGTCTGTCAGGGATGCTAAAAGGAGTATTTAAAGGCAGGCCCCAGAGGAGGGGATAATTGGAGTTGGGCTGTTTCTAATCTAAATTAATAATCCAGTCTGAGATGTCAAATGAAAACCAGCGAAACTCACTAAAGAGAGCCAAGGTTTTTCGTCTTTTAAAATATGTGTATTGGTGAGACTGAGTTTAAGTTTGATTTATGATGAGCGTTCATTGGTGCAGACGTTGGGAGCAGGAAGAAGACAGAAGGAGCAGACAAACACAGAGAGCCCTCAACCAACCTGGTCTCTCTTGAGATGGTGAATGGTTTGGGAACAATGAACACATGAAGCTGCCTTCTACTGAATCAGACCCTTGGTCCATCAAAGTCAGTATTATCTACTCTGACTGGCAACGGCTCTCCAGGATCTTAGGCAGGGGTCTTTCACACTACCTAGTTGCCTAGTCCCTTGAACTAGAGATGCCGGGGATTGAACCTGGGACCTTCTGCATGCCAAGCAGATGCTCTGCCACTGAGCCACAGAAGCAAATAATCAGACAGATTACTCATGTGAATGGGAGACCACCAGAACTGCCAACCTCCAGGTGGGGCCTGGAGATCCCCGGAATTACAAATTGTCTCCAAATGTATAGCCATGTCTAGGTTGGGAAATGTTTGGCGATTTGGGGGGTGGAGCCTGGGGAGGGCGGAGTTTGGGGAGGGGAGGGACCTCAGCGAGGATTAATGCCACAGAGTCCATCCTCCAAAGCAGCCATATTCTCCAGGGGAACTGACCTTGGTCATCTGGAGATAAACTGTAATAGTGGGATACCTCCAGGCCCCACCTGGAGGTTGGCAACCCTGTTACAGAGTTCAGTTCCCCCTTTATGATGTTCAGATTTGCCAGTCTCCAGGTAGTGGCCCGGAATCACAACTGGTCTCTAGGGGACTATAGAGATCAGTTCCCCTGGAGGAAAAGACAGCTTTCGAGGGTGGGCTCCGTAGAGGCATCACATCCCTGTTGAGGTGCCTCCCCAAATTCTGCCCTCCCCAGGCTCCACCCCCAGATCTCCAGGAATTTCCCAACCTGGAGTGGGCAACTCTAGAGACCATTGGGAGTCCCAACTAATAGCAAGATAACCATGTGCAGATTCAAGAAATATTCATATAAAATAAAGGGCTTATCTTTGAATCCAGCGATGGGACCTACTGGTTTGATCCAAAAGGCTCTGCTTGTGTTCCTTCTGCCCAGCCAAGCGAACCACCCTACAGAGTATAGTAGTATACAGATTCACGGAGGACTGGTCTTTCAGCAACTACTAGCCATGGTGCCTGAAGGGAACCTCCACATTCAGAGGCAGTCAACCTCTGAATATCAGTGCCAGGAGGCAACGTCGGGGAAGGCTCTCTCCTCTCTAGTATCAGAGGAGCATGCCTATTATATCAGGTGCTGTGGAACACAGGCAGGACGGTGCTGCTGCAGTTGTCTTGCTTATGGACTTCCTGGAGGCATCTGGTTGGGCCACTGTGTGAACAGACTGCTGGACTTGATGGGTCTGGGTCTGATCCAGCAGGGCCTTTCTTATGTTCTTAAGGCCTCTGCCTCTATGCCCTGATTGTTTGGACCTACAGAGGAACTGGTTGGCCACTGTGTGAGACAGGATGCTGGACTAGATGGACCATTGGTCTAATTCGCAGGGCTCTTTTGATGTTCTTATGAAGGTGGGGGTTTGCGGAGGGGAGGGGCCTCATTAGGGTACAAGGCCATAGAGTCCACCCTCCAAAATAGCCATTTCTTCCAAAGGAACTGATTTCTGTAATCTGGAGAGCAATTGTAATTCTGTAGTATCTCCAGGATCTACCTGGAGGGTGGCAACCCTCTGTGAACCACCCACCCAGCCCCTCCCCCCAGAATTGATGGCTTTCTAGCTGAATATACAACTGGGAATTTACTTGGGGGGGGATCACACCTGGACTCCCCAATCTTCTAAAGGATTCTGCCAGAATGCTAAAAGACGTCTAACCCAAAGAAATAAGGACTGGTGCATGCAAACAGCAGTGACGGAATGAAATTCCAAAGTAGAGCAAATATTTATAAACCTCCCACCTCCTTTCCCCCTCCCCCCCAATTATTTCCACAGCTTCAGACGTGGCTCAGAAAAAGAAAGAGCGCCACAGCCATTTCAATACATTCCTGGTGCCAGCGAGCACATCATGCGCCCAGAGCAATTAAAACCTGTCTATTCGAACACATTTGCTTCATCAAACAACAACAAAAAAAAAACCTGCTTTATATATATTTATATATAATCACTAGACACACACGGGCATCTCCGAGCAGATGAAAGCCGTGGGTAGACTCGTTTGGAGTCTTTGTTGATTATGCATTGTAATGAGCCCCATTACATAATTAAAAGAGGCTTCTCCTTATTGCGTTTTATAGCTAATTAACATTTCATGCCGTCTGCAACGGACACTTTTGGGCTGCGACGAGGAGCAATAATCGCGCCGATTTCCCCCCTCCTAGCTGTTTATGCATTATTAATTAATATTAAATTTGTTGATTAAAAGCTAATTTGTAATCTGTCTCGCCACGTTTCTCGCGCGAGAATCCCTGCAACGCATCATCCCCCGTCCCCTTTCCCAAAGAACAAGCATGAAATCAAAAGGCCCGACGTGGAGAGGACCGCATCGTCACGCTTCTGGATGGACTCTTTCTGAGAAGAGCAGATGTTTTTCCAGAAATTCCAGTTGTCGGCACTTTAATTAGAGGGATCCATCTCAGAGGCTCCAGCGAGCCCCAGAAGGTATTCAGAAAATCAGTTAGAACAATTCATTCCCCCCCAATTTCTGCATGACTTAGAAGAACTGAAATTTGCTCATTCGCCACAATGCAGGAAGTTCAAGTAGGGTTGCATGGAGCTTGTCTGGGGACAAGGGGCGCGGCGTCACGTGTGGCTTGATGGCCCTTCCAGGGAAATGCAGAAGTGAGATCAAGTAGTTCTAGGAATCACTGGAAGCTCTCTGGTAAAACCATAGCATTTCCAGCAATTCCCAGAGCTACCAGGTGTCACTGCCAGGTTTTCCTCAGAAGTGACATCATGGTTAGGGTTGCCAAGTCCCTCTTTGCCACCGGTGGGAGGTTTTTCGGATGGAGCCTGAGGAGGGCGGGGTTTGGGGAGGGGAGGGACTTCAATGCCATAGAGTCCAATTGACATAGCGGCCTGGAGGTTGGCAGCCCTAACCATGGCTCAAGGCAGGAGGCGAGACCTGGCAACCCTAAGTTCAGGGCAGAATACATCAAGAAGATCTAAAGCCACAGATGCAAACCACCTCCTTCTCCCCACACCCGATGGGTCTGTCTAGATAGCCCAATTCAGGAGTTTTCCCTCATGAAATTCAACAGCGAAAAATGAGATGTGTGAGCATGGGAATCTATGGAATGCTTTCAAACGTTCAGTGATTGTGATGGGAATCTTAGAAGTTTTTCAGTCTGAGCATTGTAAAAATAAGGTTGCCAACCTCCAGGTGGGGCCTGGACATCTCTTTGAATTACAATTGATCTCCAGGCTACAGAGATCAGTTGGAGAAAATAGCAGTGTTGGAAGGTGGACTCTGTGGCATTGTACCCTCCCAAAGCCTGCCCGTTCCAGCTCCAACCCCAAATCTCCAGGAGTTTCCCGGCCCAGAATTTGCAGCCCTAACCAGAAAGGAATGTATGGGCTGCGAGTCTTCAACGTGACTAAAATTAATGCATGCAAATGAGGTGCAAAGTAACCTCTCCAGGTTCGTTAGAGATTTATCACTCAATTAAGAGCAAGGAGAAATGCTACAGAGTTGTGATGGTGTGCCCTCATTGTAGGAGGATCTTACCAAGGGAGGTTAGAATGATAAACTCATAGAATCCTCGAGTTGGAAGGGGCCATAAAGGCCATCTAGTCCAACCCCCCTGCTCAATGCAGGATCAGCCTAGAGCAGCCCTGACAAGTGCTTGTCCAACCTCACTGACAGTGAGGGGGAACTCACCACCTCTCTAGGTAGCCGATTCCACTGTTGAACAACTCTTATTGTAAAAATATTTTTACTAATATCCAGCCGGTACCTACTTGATTTCTGAAAGAAGAAGAAGAAGAGTTGGTTCTTATATGGCGACTTTCTCTACCACTTAAGGAAGAATCAAACCCGCTTACAATCACCTTCCCTTCCCCTCCCCACAACAGACACCCTGGGAGGTAGGTGAGGCTGAGAGAGCTGTGACTAGCCCAAGGTCACCCAGCTGGCTTCATGTGTAGGAGTGGGGAAACAAATCCAGTTCACCAGGTTAGCCTCCACTGCTCATATGGAGGAGTGGGGAATCAAACTCAGTTCTCCAGATTAGAGTCCACCGCTCTTAACCACTGCTCTTAACCACTTTACCACGCAGGCTCTCAAAGCCACAAAGGGCGGGGGGAAGGCCCATGTAGACGCATACACACACTACAGAATTTGGCTGGTTTAAGCTGGAGTGATGGAGAATTAGGGTTGCTAGCTTCGGGTTGAGAAATACCTGGAGATTTTGGGGGTGGAGCATGAGGAGGGCAGAGTTTGAGGAGGGGAGGGACTTCAATGCCATCGAGTCCAATTGCCAAAGCGGTCATTTTCTCCAGGTGACAGTGATCTCTGTCACCTGGAGGTCAGTTCTAATAGTCGGAGATCTCCAGCCACTACCTGGAGGATTAAACAAATAAAGGCATCACTATGCTTGTACCTAATAGGTTTGGAAATTGTATCCCTTGAGGAACTATGAACCTGACTTGAAATAGTATTGGATCAACGATTAATGACAAATTACCAGACTTTGGATTTTATAATGGAATTTGAACATGGGGCTGAAGAAAACATCTTGAAACTGCCGTTCCCCAGCTCATTCTTTTTGGATTATACCAATCATTGGATATCCTACTTGAATTGGACTTTTCAACGATACTATAAAGATAAATTGCATATTTGCATCTATAACACAAAGAATAATTGTACACCTGAATGGTTGACATCAAGTGAATCTTATGTATTATAGTAGTAGGATAAGTATTTGTTGTATAGCACTTATAATTTGTCCTAATCACTAATAATAATTTTGTAATTTTGTGCTGTAATTTGACTGTGCTGACTACCTGGAGGATGACAACTCTACGGAGAATGCACAGCAAAAGGTTTGTCTACACCAGTTGTCACTTACTGGGTAGCAGTAAATTAACTAAGCCCTCCCCCTTTGTGGGGGGCTTTTCAGCTGTATGGGGGGCTTTTCAGCTGTGGGGGGCTTTTCCCTGTTTTGCAGAGAGATTTTACTTTTCTAACAGTCCCAATGTTTCATCCACTTTTGTCTTGGATTGAGTTAAGGCCTTACCACAGGGGTGGGGAACGTCGGGCCCGGGGGCCGTTTAAGGCCCGCAAAGTCATTTGGTCTGGCCCTTCGTGGGTCCTGGCAGATCTCTAGCTCAGAAGGATCTAAGACTGGAGATCGGCCCCCTTCGGTGGACAGGAATAGCCTCTATTCAAGGCAGATGTGAGTTGGTTTTGCGAGAAAAGGAACCTTTTTTCCCCCTTGCAGAAGAGTCGTTAGCTGTGAAGCTGCTAGGACCGCCCAAAAAACTGTGTTAACCCTTTCCCACCTAGGCTATGTAGAAACGTATTTCCTCTGTCCTACAAGAGGGTTGGGGGCGAAAGTGGCAACAATGGAGGGGTTAAAGGGGGCAGGGCCAGAATGCACGCGTGGGGGGTGCGTTCTTAGCCAGTGTGTCCTCATTTCATCCCTGCAGGCGGAGGTAGCAGGAGCCAGCTGTAGAATCCAGCCCCGACCATGCGGAGCAGGAGCAACTCCAGAGTGTGGCTGGATGGCTACGCCCGGCTGGTGCATCCTGTGCCACCAGGTGGGCGAGTGCACCACTGGCTGAATGCCTGCCTGCTTGCCTGTGCCGGGGGGGTCATCTGGGGTAGCTGCCTGCTTGGGGCTTGGTCGGCTAATTTTTAAGTTGACAATTTTGTATGGCCCATGAAGGATGTTATAAATATCCAAATGGCCCTTGGCGGAAAAATGGTTCCCCACCCTGCCTTACCACTTGCACAACTGTCAGGCCGCTGCGATGGGATTAGCCGTCCCCAGAGACTCTGCCCTTGTGGTAGCGCTGGAATTGAAACCTTACCTCATTTTGTATTTAGTTGTTATTTATATTCATCTACAAGAGCTAAATATAGATTGCCTTGGTGGAGCAGGTTCTCTTGCTGTTCATGTGATTTTCATCTGCTATTACCTTTTGACTGGTAATGATAGGCGTGTCACTTTGTCTACGGTTAAAGTATTTTGTGGCCTTAGAAATAGATAGGCATATGTTAAAAATATCCCCGAGGTTAAGCGTTAGCAAGGCTGTTGTTTTATTAGTTTCGTCAGGGTGCTTTGGGGGTACATAGGCGCTCTGATTTTGAAACAAGAACTGGAATTGGGTTGCAAATAGGGTTGCCAACCTCCAGGTACTAGCCAGAGATCTCCTGCTGTTGCAACTGATCTCCAGCCGACAGAGATCAGTTCCCCTGGAGAAAATGGCTGCTTTCGAGCTCCGCCCCCAAAACCTCCCGCCGGTAGCGAAGAGGGACCTGGCAACCCTAATTGCAAACAGCCCTTCCCCCCACTTTTGGAAAGATCTGTTGGTAGGGCAAGTTCCACAATTTCAAAAATAGTGCAAAAATAATAGTTTCAAAAATACTTAGATTTGAGTCTAGTAGGACCTTAGAGACAAGAGTTTCAGGGTGCAATAGGGTTGCCAGGTACCTCTTTGCCACCGGAGGTTTTTGGGGCGAAGCCTGAGGAGGGCGGGGTTTGGACAGGGGAGGGACTTCAGTGCCATAGAGTCCCATTGCCAAAGCAGCCATTTCCCCCCAGGTGAGCTGATCTCTATCGGCTGGAGAGGACTTTGAAATATTAGCAGCCCAATTCTTTTGTGGGAGCTTAAAATAAATAACATTAAAAATTGCAAATACTTTATTTAAAAATACTAAAACTTACATATTCTAAGAATCATTCTCCTACTTGGTTAGGACCTGGATAATTAACAAGACTGTTAACCTCCCAAGTATATGAGTTCCTTTGAACTGAGGCTGATGAAGCTATGCTTTGGTGAAAGCGCTACAGAATATCCGGAATAGTGTTTCCTCTTTGCCGTCCCCTTTGGACACTTCTGCTACCTACTTTGGAGCAACTGTCTACTTTTGGATAAGAAGATCCTGCTCTTCTTCCTTTTGTACATTGGATTGACGTCTAGCCCTTTGGAGATAGCTATTATGCTTGTATTATACAGTTTGCAGTTTACTGCTTTTTGACTCACCTTGTATATATTGTGTTTATTGTTGTAACCTGTTGTGTTTTGACCGTCTCTCATGTTTGCACTTAGTATCGAATAGATTTTGTATATATTGAGTAGTACTGTTTCTTTTTTGTAGCAACTTTTATTATCAGTACGGTGAGTTTTTCCGTAGTACCTGGAGGTTGGCAACCCTAGTCCAGCCTCTTGGCTGCCGGGCTGGTGTAATGTTTGCATTCGCACTCGCATCTGGGGTCAGGCCGCTTCCCCGATGCGCCATGAAGGATGTTTCAATATAACCTCCCCCTGGGAGGACGTCGCGCTGTCTCCCTCTGATCCCCTGCCAGACCGATCCAGCCCACACACTGCGACAAAGTGATTTTATCCCCAGCTTAACCAGGCGGTGATTTTATTTGGCAAGAGGCACTCCTCCGCCCCTTGCAGGTCTTTTCGCGCTCACGCTGGGAACTCGCTTCCTGATCTTTGCTTAGCTGGCGTATAGCGGATGTGCCAAGGGGGGTTGCTGCCTCTCTGCCATCCAAGAGGGCTCTCCTGGGACTCCGTGTGCGTGTGATGCAAAGCAGATACCTGTGCCCTTGGAAAGGCAAAGGACACCTGAGGGCGAGGTAAAAGGGGCTCAGGCAAAATAATGCACCACCCAAAGCCTTTGGCAGTCAGATTTTTTTAAAAAACTACAAAAAGAAGACATCCAACTGGGGGCTTTAACATAATGAAATCACGTGATACTAGGGTTAGAACATAAGATCATAAGAAAGGCCCTGCTGGATCAGACCAAGGCCCATCAAGTCCAGCAGTCTGTTCACACGGTAGCCAACCAGGTGCCTCTAGGAAGCCCCTAAACAAGACGACTGCAGCAGCACCATCCTGCCTGTGTTCCACCGCACCCAAAATAATACGCATGCTCCTCTGATACTAGAGTGAATAGGTATGCAGCATGACTACTATCCATTCTAACTAATAGCCATGAATACCCCTCTCCTCCATGAATATGTCCCCTCCCCTCTTAAAGCTCTCCAAGCTGGCAGCCATCACCACATCCTGGGGCAGGGAGTTGCACAATTTAACTATGCGTTGTGTGAAAAAAATACTTCCTTTTATCTGTTTTGAATCTCTCACCCTCCAGCTTCAGCAGATGACCTCGCGTTCTAGTATTATGGGAGAGGGAGAAAAACTTCTCCCTGTCCACTCTCTCCAAACCATGCATAATTTTAGAGACCTCTATCATGTCTCCCCTCAGCCTACTTCTTTCCAAGCTAAACAGCCCTAAGCGTCTTAACCGCTCCCCATAGGACAGTTGCTCTAGTCCCCTAATCATTTTGGTTGCTCCTTTCTGCACCTTCTCAAGCTCTATAATATCCTTTTTTAGGTGTGGTGACCAGAACTGTACACAGTATTCCAAGTGTGGTGTCACCACAGATTTGTACAAGGGCAGTATGATATCAGCAGTTTTATTCTCTATTCCTCATCTAATTATGGCCAGCATGGAATTTGCCTTTTTTACAGCAGCCGCACACTGGGTTGACATCTTCATTGAGCTATCCACTACCACCCCAAGATCCCTTTCTAGGAGATCCCTTTCTGGAGATCTCTTGCTATTACAACTGATCTCCAGGCGACAGATCAGTTCACTTTAGGGCTGCCAACCTCCCAGGGCTGCCATTTTCTCCAGGGGAACGGATCTATGTCGCCTGGAGATCAGTTGTAATAGTGGGAGATCGCCAGCTAGTACCTGGAGGTTGGCAACCCTACGTGGCAGCCATTTTGTGATAGTGCCCACCGTTCTGTGTCTGAATTCCAAAAATGCCCCAGGCTCAAAAAGATTGCGGACTCCCGATCTAGCCTTTTCCTGACATGCTAACTTTCTGCATGCATGGACCACGAATGGTAATGCATAGAAATTTAATAACGCATGCAAAGGAGGTACAATCCAGTGGCAAAAGGTCTGCACTGGCTTTGTATGATCCTCTTTGATGTGGAAGCAGGTGGATTAGCAGCTATCCAGGACACACCACCAGAACTCCTTGCTTTACAGAAAACAGTGTTGTTTAATTTACAGTGCACAGATAAAAGACAAACCGTCATGTACACTTCTCTCCACCAAACTTCCCAACACAGAGTTACAGTTACATAGGCTTATATACAAAACTCCACCTGAAACCAATAAGGCCACCTGCAGACCTGGCCACAGTATTACATCATCCTTACTGCTTCAAACCGGTTAGTTGCAGTTCACCCTAGATTCTAGGGCCTAGAACCGTGTTGGCGAACCTATGGCACGCGTGCCATTTCCGGCACGCTTAGCCCTCTCTGCCGGCACGCAGCTCTCTCCCTCTCTCTCAGCTGAGCTGCAGCCGGCACGAGAGAGGAGCACAGCGAGGGACCTCCCCACAAACGGCCGGGAGACAGGAGGACGAGCGAGGGGGAGGCGAAGACACGCGCCGCCAGCTTCTGAGCGGCCTGCTGGCCAGCTGGGCGTCGGACGAGCACAGGCGGGGCAGAAGGCGAAGGGTCCGATGCCCAGCTGGCCAACGGGCCGCTCAGAAGCTGGTGGCGTGTGTCTCCGCCTCCCCTCGCCTCCCCCTCCGTTTGTGGGGAGGTCCCTCGTTGTTCCTCTCTCTTGCTGGCTTCCTGTAGGAGAGAGGGGACGTATTGGCAAGGGACCGGCCGGGCCTCGGTTCCCCCCGGCCCCCAGGCCGCTCACGTGGCCACCGTCCTCCCTCGCCGGCGACGTGATCGAAGGGGCGCTTGTTGGCGCATGTGTTGCCCTCCCGGCTCCCTCCATCGGGGATGGAAGACAGCCCCCGAGCTACCCTCCAGGCATGGGTTCCCCCCCTGTGCGGTAAGTGCGTGGCATTGTAGAGGGCCCGTGACGGAAGGGCTAATGGCCGTCGCGAGACAGGGGGTTATTGGCCATTTGTGAATGGGAGGTTTTGCCTTGGATTTGCCACTCAGATGCACATTTTCCCCATCCAGATTCTCAAAACTCTGCATGGGGGGTTATTGGCCATTTGTGAATGGGAGGTTTTGCACAACTCAACAATAAGCCCCCCTGCAGAGTTTTGAGAATGCAGATGGGGAAAATGTACAGTGTTTGTCAGTCATTGTCATGATTTAATTTTATGGATACCTTACTTACTTTTTTCCCTCAGAGGCCATGTCTACCCACTGGCTTTCTTGGCGGTAGACCTGGACTGCTAGGAGGGGGAAAAGTCCCCCTTCAGAGACCAGGTCCACCAATTGGCTTCTATGGGCCTGCAGAGGCCAGGCCTACTGCCAAGAAAGCCAATGGGTAGACCTGGCCTCCCAATGGGACTCAGCTGGAGGCCAGGTCTACCAATAGGTTTTTATGGAGGTAGACCAGGCCTCCAGACGAGGACTCCGGACGGGGAGGGGGAAATGGCAGGGACTTACAATTTAATTTTTATCAATAAATAAGATCATTATTAAGTACGATATCAAGTTTTATTCAGTGTACCTACCTATATAGTTTAAGTTTAAGAAATTTGGCTCTCAAAAGAAATCTCAATCATTGTACTGTTGATATTTGGCTCTGTTGACTAATGAGTTTGCTGACCACTGGCCTAGGGCTGTGCCGTGTTGCTGTAGGGCGCATTGGCACTTGGCGATAAATAAGTGGGTTTTGGGTCGCAGTTTGGGCACTCGGTCTCTAAAAGGTTCGCCATCACTGGCCTAGAACCTGCAAGGCTATTGCTGCCTCTTGCATCATCCTAGATGCCTCTGATCTGACAGCTACCTGTCAGCTGTTCCTGTCAGATTATTATGGGCAACTTGTTACTCTGACACTCCTTCTCAAGTTGTCATAATAATTTTACCAATTTGTAAGTATCAGCAAAACGGTAGGATTTTGCAGCATTCTGATACCCAAGGAACAAAAGTGGTTTGGACTTTTTGCCTCCCCTTCTATGCTTTAAAGGTATATCCACCCAAGCCTTGGCACCAAACACTCTCAAATGCTTCAAGGATGGATTCCTTTTATAGAAAACCGTATAGGGGATGTTATCAATGCTTGAAGTCCACAACCTATTAATGAGGTAATTAGAAACCTTAATTGCCTCCGCCCAGAACCTAGGCTTTAGATTAGCGTCCTCCAACAGAGATTGCATCATGGATTTTAAAAATCCTATCCGTATTTCTGCAACTCCATTTTCCTGGGGGACACAAGGGTTAGCAAGTCTGTGCTGAATCCCTTTGCTCTCTAACCACTGGGCTAACTCATGTGACAAGAACTCTCTGACTGGAGACTGGCAACTGGCAAACCTAACTGCCTTTCCACTCTGTTTACCCAGTATTTGATTGTTTTACAAGCTTCACTCTTGTGCTTGAGCAGATAAACCCAGCCAAACCTTGTGTGGTCATCAACCAGAACCGGAGCCCATCTGTTCCCCGACACACTCTCTTGGAAAGGGCTACAGATATCTACATGGGGGGAAATCTACATGGACAATTTTTAAGGGTCTGTCTGTCACCCACTGGCTGACTTTGGCTACTGGACTCCTTCTGCTCTTTACTGATTTACATACAGTACAATCAAGAAAATTATTACATTTGTTTAGCCTCACCTCATTTTCCCCTAGCAAGCTCAGGGTTTTCTGTATTGTTGAAAATGAGGCGTGGCCTAAACGCCGATGTAACAAATGCACACACTCTGGATGAGGATTTTTGTTTAAAGTTCCCACTGTGCTTGTGGCTTCCCCAGCCCCTCTGAACACAACATAAACATCCTGCTTTAATTGCCCTTTCAACAGCGTGTCTCCCTCTCTGCTTATCTGGCAGGTGTTTCCTTTAAACTGCACAGAAAAACCAGCCCTGGTTAAGGCAGATACGCTTAGCAAATTATTTTCCAGGAGAGGTACGCAGAGCACATTCTGGAACGTATGGCTTAATTCTGGAAAGTTTAGGCTGCCCTCAAACCGGACCTCTAAACGTTTCCCATCTGCCAGGCTGACATGCGTTTTAGCAGACTGCTTTGTGTTTGACAGTAAGGAACTATCTTTACCAAAATTCTTGCTAGCCCCGCTATCAACCAGCCATAAATCCTCACCCTTATTAGTCTCTGCCAGCACTACAGCTGTGTGTGTGGCAGTCTGGAATTGTTTCTTAGCCGTCTTCTTCTTTAATTGGGGGTAATCCTTTCTGAGGTGCTGAGTGCTGCCACAGGAATAACACTTCCTCACAAAGAGCACACAGTCCTCCCCCTCTTGATTGAAGATGTCACTCCTCCGGTCCGTTCCATGACCTTGCTTCACTGAATTCTGCATAGAGTAGACATCACTCCCACTTACAGGCTGAATCCGCCGCTGGGCTGAGGTCTTCGGCATTGACAGTAAATTACCTCACTGCCAGGGGTGAAAATCCAGGTTGTTAAACTCCTGGGCTGAGGTCTCCAAAGATGGATGAGACGCTGCTCTATCCATCATGGGGTGAGTCATTCTCAGCTGGGCTGTTGTCCTCTGAATCCGTCCCTCCTGCTGACGCTCCTCGTCTTCCAGGATTTTGCCAGTAACGTAATCACACGTAAGCTGCTCCACAGCCATGCATTCCAGAGAGGCCACCAATACATCAAAGCTTGCATCCAAGGAACCCAGCATGATGTATACTTTATCCTCGTCTGAGACAATCTTTCCTCTCGACTCTAGCTGCCGAAACAATTCTGCCAGAGTTCTCAAATGCTCCGAGGCAGGAATGTGAGGTGATTTATTAGTCCTGTACAGCTTCCTCATTAGTGCCAGTATTGTTCCAGCCGAGTCTCTGCAATAAACGGCTTGCAAAGATGCCCACGCATCCTTTGTGAAAGTTTTGCTGGCAACATATACAAGCTGGCTATCCCCCACAGTCAAAATTATGTTGGCAAGCGCCTTCTTATCTTTCTCTTGCCCTTCATCATCATCATCAGCGGGGGTTTGCAGCACAACATCCCATAAACCTTCTCTCTTAAGGTAATGCTCAGTTCTCACTGACCAAATGCTGTAGTTGTCAGCGTTGAGCTTCTCCACTGGGATTGCAGATTGAGCCATCTCTCCACTCAATCACTCACTGTTCCAAAAGCCTCTGGACATCTTGGAAACTTAATTGTGTTACCACTACACGTAACCTGCGCAATGTAGCGAATCTGGGCCCATAACCCTGACGTGGAAGCAGGCGGATTAACAGCTATCCAGGACACACCACCAGAACTCCTTGCTTTATAGAAAACAGTGTTGTTTAATTTACAGTACACAGATAAAAGACAAAACGTCACGTACACTTCTCTCCACCAAACTTCCCAACACAGAGTTACAGTTACATAGGCTTATATACAAAACTCCACCTGAAACCAATAAGGCCACCTGCAGACCTGGCCACAGTATTACATCATCCTTACTGCTTCAGACCGGTTAGTTGCAGTTCACCCTAGAACCTGCAAGGCTATTGCTGCCTCTTGCATCATCCTAGATGCCTCTGATCTGACAGCTACCTGTCAGCTGTCCCTGTCAGATTATTATGGGCAGCTGACAAAGTTGCTTTCAAGATAAAGCGAGTGAGAGAGAGAGATTTGCCCTGGTTGTCCTCTCCAAAGTGTTGGAAGCTGTACAGCAAGAATCTGAGAGCGAGAAACAGGAATTCGAGTTAATTGATAGCTCCTGCAGAAAACAGCTTGGCTGAGACCCAACCGCTGCTCGCCGTTCAGCATGCAGCAATTTAATTACTATAATCCAATAAAACTGGCGTTCATTAAAAAAAAACACTAACACCTGGCATAGCAAGCCTCAAAGCTTGGTAATAGCAAACACATCTTTGGCATTCATGAGAAAATGAATATTAAATTTGCTTTCTGGTTGACGGGAAAGAACACATGGACAGATGATATTGGAGCTCTGTGCCATTATTGGAGTTCATGGTAAACTAGGGCTGCCAATAGGGTTGCCAACCGCCAGGTACTTGCTGGAGATCTGCTATTACAACTGATCTCCAGCCGAGAGAGATCAGTTCACCTGGAGAAAAATGGCCGCTTTGGCAATTGGACTCTATGACATTGAAGTCCTTCCCCTCTACAAACCCCGCCTTCCTCAGGCCCCACCCCAAAAACCTCCCACCGGTGGTGAAAAGGGACCTGGCTTTGAAGTCCTTCCCCTCCCCAAACCCCACCCCCATCAGGCTCTGCCCCAAACAATATCTCGCTGGTGGTGAAGAGGGACCTGGCAGCCCTAGCTGCCAACTCCTGGTTGGGAAACTCCTAGAGATTTGGGGATGGAGGAGGGTCGCCAACCTGCAGGTGGTGGCTGGAGATCTCCAGGTATTACAACGGATCTCCAGCCGACAGAGCTCAGTTCCCCTGGAGAAAATGGCCTGTTTGGCAATTGGACTCTATGGCATTGAATTCCCTCCACTCCCCAAACCCCGCCCTCCTCAGGCTCCACCCCCCAAGATCTCCAAGTATTTCCCAACCCGAGGCTGGCAACCCTAGGATGGAGCTTAGGGAGGGCGGATATTGGGAAGGAGGGACTTCAGTGGGGTGTAATGCCATAGAGTCCCCCCTCCAAAGTAGCCATTTTGTCCCAGGGAACTAATCTCGGCAGCCCAGGGAACACATGAACACATGAAGCTGCCTTATACTGAATCAGACCCTTGGCCCATCAAAGTCAGTATTGTCTACTCAGACCGGCAGCAGCTCTCCGGGTCTCAGACAGAGGCCTTTCACATCACCTAATCGCCTAGTCCCTTTAATTGGAGGTGCCAGGGATTGAACCTGGGACCTTCTGCCTGCCAAGCAGAGGCTCTACCACTGAGCCACAGCCCCTCAGTTAAAATTCCAAGAGATCTCCACATGGAGATTGACAACCGTGTGGTATACCCATACACTTCTGCTCTTCTTATTTATAGGGCACTACTTTCTGATTCCTGCCTCTTCTAAAATCACAGTGGGTAGCCGTGTTAGTCTGTCTGCAGTAGTAGAAAAGGGCAAGAGTCCAGTAGCACCTTAAAGACTAACAAAAATATTTTCTGGTAGGGTATGAGCTTTCGTGAGCAACAGCTCACTTCTTCAGATACCAATTTAGATATTCTTCTAAATCAGAATGCCTATTTTTGCCTTTAAGGGATCTGAGAGCATAACAAACATTTGCACCATGTAGGGCAAATCCAGCAAACGCTGGCAAAATGCGCAGAAATGCGCGGGGAGAGCGAGCCGACCACCGACAGTCAGAGCATAATCAAAGCAAAGCCCTGCAGAAAGCATCTGGGTGACTGCAAAGAAACAGCCATGAATAAATGCTACTGTAACAGGGAGTTACTCTCCAGGACCTCAGGGTGGAACCAGATGAAAAATTTCTCTGTGAGTTGAGCCAGGATTCTTCAGTGCAGCATATGGCTCCCCACCCCCTCAACAGGGCACATAGCAGCCCCTCAGGTTGTTTGGGGTGAGGCAAATGGGGCCGGGGGAAGGCTTGAACCTCTGCTTCTCCTGCACTGTAGCCCTGTTGCAAATTGGGCCCAGAACGCTTGAGAACCCACCAGCACACACCTGACTCTTAGAAGATCCGAGATGGGGTTTCTTGTGGAGAAGAAGAAGAAGAGTTGGTTTTTATACGCTGATTGTCTCTACTTTTTAAGGAGAATCAAACCGGCTCACAAACTCCTTCCCTTCCTCTCCCCGCAACAGACACCCTGTGAGGTAGGTGCGGCGGCGAGAGTTCGGAGAGAACTGTGACTGGCCCAAGGTCACCCAGCTGGCTTCATGTGCAGGAGTGGGGAAACCAACCCGGTTCTCCAAATTAGCGTCAGCTGCTCACATGGAGGAACGGGGAATCAAACCCGGTTCTCCAGATTAGAGTCCATCGCTCCTAACCACCACGCCATGCTGGCTGCCCTCACCCTCCAAGTCACCACCACCAAAATCCCAGGAATTTCCCAATGCAGAGTTGGAAACCCTAACTCCAAGATTGTAGAGTGTTGAATAATGCCCCACAAGAACAGCCTTTCCAATCAGGTATAGCTCAAGGAATGTGTATAATTCAACCCCCTCCTTCTTAACACCTTTCAGTTCTCAAAGAACTTAGACCCTTAAAGGTGACAAATATCACTCTTCGACCAGTTGGCGGCCCACAACGGACAAAGAACATCAATGGTTAAACACACACCATATGGAGTCCAACTCCCTCCCATTAAATGCAAGTTTGGTTTTCTCCCAGCGGCCTGGTGCTTCGGTCAGGGTAGTAACTTGTCAGAAAGCAAATTCCCTCAAGAGCCCTTCAAAGTGTTTGAGAAACCGTACGCAGTGGCTTATTAAGCCTCTGCCCTCATCTGTTCCCTTATTTATTGCTTTAATTTGCTGCTAAGAAAACATCGAGAGAGAGAGAGAGAGATTGAGTAAAAATATTAAACGGGAGGGTGAGGCGTCGGCCTGTGCGTTTGTTGGTTGGCCCTCCGAGGCGATCGGTTGGCCACCGTGAGAAACAGGAGAAACAGGATGCTGGAAGAGAAATGGGATGTTCACCCCTGCTGCTGAGGTGCGGGAGGTGACCGGCCTCAGGTGACAGATTTGGGGAAATTAAGAACATAAGAAAGGCCATACTGGATCAGACCAAGGCCCATCAAGTCCAGCAGTTGTTCACACAGTGGCCAACCAGGTCCATCTAGGAATCCCACAAGCAAGACGACTGAAGCAGCAATATCCTGCCTTTATTAAGAACATAAGAAGGCCCTGCTGGATCAGACCAAGGCCCATCAAGTCCAGCAGTTGTTCACACAGTGGCCAACCAGGTCCATCTAGGAATCCCACAAGCAAGACGACTGAAGCAGCAATATCCTGCCTTTATTAAGAACATAAGAAGGCCCTGCTGGATCAGACCAAGGCCCATCAAGTCCAGCAGTTGTTCACACAGTGGCCAACCAGGTCCATCTAGGAATCCCACAAGCAAGACGACTGAAGCAGCAATATCCTGCCTTTATTAAGAACATAAGAAGGCCCTGCTGGATCAGACTAAGGCCCATCAAGTCAGGCAGTCTGTTCACACAGTGGCCAACCAGGTGCCTCTAGGAAGCCCACAAACACGACAGCTGCAGCAGCACCATCCTGCCTGCGTTCCACAGCACCTATTATAATAGGCATGCTCCTCTGATCCTGGAGAGAATAGGTATGCATCATGACCAGTATCCATTTTGACTAGTAACCATGGATAGACCTCTCCTCCATGAACATGTCCTCCACTCCCCTCTTAAAGCCTTCCAAGACCATAAGGACATAAGAAAAACCATGCTGGATCAGACCAAGGTTCATCAAGTCCACACAGTGACCAACCAGGTGCCTCTAGGAAGCCCACAAACAAGACGACTGCAGCAGCACCATCCTGCCTGTGTTCCACAGCACCTAATATAATAGGCATGCTCCTCTGATCCTGGAGAGAATAGGTGTGTGTGCATCATGACTAGTATCCATTTTGACTAGTAGCCATGGATAGCCCTCTCCTCCATGAACATATCCACTCCCCTCTTAAAGCCTTCCAAGTTGGCAGCCATCGCCACATCTTGGGGCAGGGAGGATCCAGCACAGCTTTCCTTATGTTCTTATGCTCATGGCAGGAATGCACATTTGTATCATCAAAGGGGGTTGGAAGCCCACCCAGGTATGTGTGTGTGAGTTCACATCTGGGCAGTCTGCCTGCCCCACCTCTCAATCCTATCCTTGGGGCAGGGCGTTTTCCTCTTAACTGTAGCAAGATAGCTGCAGATAGGCTCTGGCATTCATAGGGTAATTAAGCTTCAGGGAAACAATTAGGGAGAATGTGCCAATTAGCAGCTAATGGTGCCCCCAAGCCTATTAGCAGGTATGGGTTCCACCTGGGGGCACCCAAATCTTTCCTTAGAGATCCAGGGTGGAGATTAGAACTCAAGATAAAATGCTTCATCTGGGGAGAGCTGCCTCTTTTGCCAGCAAAGCAGCAGCCTCAAATGAAAGGGAAACAAACAAAAGATGCTAGATTTCCTGATTAACCCTGTTTGGTATCTAGGGTGGTGATGAGTTCAAGGAACGGACCCTTCTCCTTAGACCCTTCTCCTTAGATCACATCCAAGTGGTTCTGGACTGCCATTTCAGGCACATGATTTTATTCCTTTTTATTATTTAATTGCAAAATATCTGCCCCTCCTTTCTGCCCTCACCATAATTTGAGAAAAGAAAGAGGCCCATCAAATTCTCTTAGCTAATGAATGCATTTCACACATATTTCCCCGTCAACGGCTGGTGTATTCATGGACATTTGCCAAAGGGTTGCCAACATTAAATTGGAGCACGGAGATCTCCCAGAATTACAACTGATCTCCAGATGAAAGAGGACATTTCCCCTGGAGAAAAGGGCTTCTTTGGTGGGTGGACTCTATGGCAGTATATCCTACTGAGGTCCCTCTCCTCTCCTCTCCTCCCCTCCCCAAACCCCACCCTTCCCAGGCTCCAACCCCCCCCCAAATCTGCAGGAATTTCCTAACCTGGAGTTGGCAACCCAAAAGCATGCATTGGGAAACATAACTCTGGTTCTAATTTATGTGACAGACAGGGAGATTTGAAATATGGATATCCCCAGTGATTTTCAAAAATAGTGCAGTTAGATTTGAGTCTAGTAGCACTTAGAGATGAACAAGAGTTTTAGGGTGCAATAGGGTTGCCAGGTCCCTCTTCACCACCAGAGGTCTTTGGGGCGGAGCCTGAGGAGGGCAGGGTTTGGGGTGGGGAGGGACTTCAATGCCATAGAGTCCAATTGCCAAAGCGGCCATTTTCTCTGATCTCTATCGGCTGGAGATCAGTTGTAATAACAGGAGATCTCCAGCTAGTACCTGGAAGTTGGCAATCCTGGGGTCAGAAACAGTTGTCTACTCTACCCAGTCGTCTACACTTGATCCCCAGCAAGCCGGGTACTCATTTTACCGACCTCGGAAGGACGGTAAGTCAGCCTTGAGCCAGCTACCTGAAACCGACTAAATCCTGTGTCAAAACAGGGCGAGATAGAATTGTCAAGGCCTTTGCAAACAAATCATATAAGATCTGCTGGATCAGACCAATGGTCCATCTACGTAGTCCAGCATCCTCTCTCACAGAGTGCCAACCAGTTCCTCTGGAGGGCCAACAACTGGGCACAGAGACCGAGGCCTGCCTCTGATGCCTTTGAGGCCTCCCGGCACTGAGATTCAGAAGTTGACTGCCTCTGAATGTGGAGGTTCCTTTTAGTCACCATGGCTGGTAGCCACTGATAGACCTCCCCTTCATGATCTGTGACCTATGCATGTGTCCATCGCTACATCCTCTGGCAGCAAATGGACATTTTAATCACTCATGTGTTAATAAATATTTCCTTTTGTCTGTCCTGAATCAACTGCCCATCAGCTTCACTGGATGCTCGCAAGTTCTAGCCTTTTGGAAGAGGGAGGAAAAGTCAACCAGAAAAAGAATTAAAAGCGAATGACATGCCACATAATTAGGTAACGAAGAAAACCAAACTTGTTCGGATGCTTCTTTCATTTTTAGGAGTGTGTGTGACATCTGGTATAGAAAACCAGATGTTCTCCAGGACTTTTAGAATTAAAAAAACACCCTCTCTCTCTTTGTTCTCTTGCCTTGCTGATCTCTAAATTAAAAACTTTTTAAAACATCTGTCAATGAAAGTTAAGTGGTGTCTCTAGTAGGTATTGACCAGCTGCATGTTAATAAAGATTAAATTGATGTAGTCTGTTGGCTTGGATATATCCATAATGGTGTGGTGTGCGGAAATGGGATGCCACAGATTCTGCCCTGGGGACTTGAGGATAAATGAAGTCTTTCTCTGGCTTAAGGGAAGTGGATGTCATGATGCTAGGGTTGCCAGCTCTGGGTTGGGAAATACCTGGAGATTTTGGGGATGGAGCCTGAGGAGGGCAGGATTTGGAGAGGGGAGGGACTTCAATGCCATAGAGTCCAGTGGCTAAAGCGGCCATTTTCTCCAGGGGAACTGCTCTCTGTCGCCTGGAGATCAGTTGTCATAGCAGGCGATCTCCAGCCACCACCTGGAGGTTGGCAGCCCTACTTCTCTGCCTCCTGCCCAAAATCTCCAGGGATCTTCCAACCCAGAACTGGCAACCCTACTTAGTATAAGGCAGCTTTGTGTGTTCAACAGCTAGTGGTTCAAGCTCGAATCATTTTTTATTTTCCTGCCTGCCTCTGATCAGACCCTTTTTGCTTTTGAATGCAACAGCCTCTTCCTCTCCGTGAACAGCAAAGAGTTTCCACGAAGCTGGCCATGCTGCTGAGTGAGTCCAATTAAACCATTCAAACTTCTCTGTGTCCGGGTTAAGTTCTCCCAGATGGCAGAGCAATCATTAATTCCTGGCGTGCTGAGATAAGACTGATCAGATGCCAGTGATCTCACCTGTAAGTCATGTTAGCCTTTCCGAGCAGACAGATTTTTTTTAAAAAATGCAAATACTTCATATCATCAGTATGGATTGTTACCTGAATGGAAAAGAGGAAGAGGAAATGGAGAGAAATTTGGTTGTAGTGGAAGGGGGGGAACGACACCTAAGCTCAGAAGCAAACCACAATTTATTATCAAGAGTGTATTAAATGCTCCAATGTTACCTGTACCTTTTTATCTCATCCTTCCTGCAAGGAATTAACAGATTTTAGCTACCCAAATAAAAGCAGAAGAAACGTGTGTTGTTTTTTTAAAAAAAACACAATGTCTATGTTTGTGTGTGTGGAAATTATCTAGAGCATGGGACAATTTTTTAAAAAGTTTTTTGCCTAGGGTTTGGGGAGGGGAGGGACTTCGATGCCATAGAGTCCAGTTGGCAAAGCGGCCATTTTCTCCAGGTGAACCGATCTCTATAGCTGGAGATTAAATTGTTTTGCTTATGACCTGTTGGTCCACAAGCATAAAGAATGGAATAAAGGAAATATAGCTGGAGATCAGTTGTAATAGCGGGAGATCTCCAGCTAGTACCTGGAGGTTGGCAAACCTGCGTGGCAGCCGTTTCGTTACTGCACCCACCATGCCATGTCAGAATCCCAAATGTGTCCACAGGCTCAAAAAGGCTGGGGACACCTGGATTCTCCCATCTCGAGCGCATCATGTGTATAGAATACCCTGTGTGCAGCTTCAAAGATGGGCCTATTATTTCCCCCCCTCCATTTCAGCTTGAGAAACCGGCCGGGGGGGGGGGAAACAGGAGCCTCTTTCCCCCCACACCATCAGCCCAACCAAGGGGGTTATCGCATTATGTATTCCCACCTATGTATTAAGAGTTTGAAAATGTTATTAAAAAATACTGTTCGCACTTTGTTCGGCCCCTTTAGCTGTGAAGACGTCTTCCAACCATTTTTTAGCCGTGGTATATAACATTTTAAAAGGGGTTATCGCACTTTGTATTCCCAGCGATGTATTAAGAGTTTGAAAACGTTATAAAAATATCGGGGGTTACCGCACTTGTTTTCCCAGCGATGTATTAAGAGTTTGAAAACGTAATAAAAAATACTGTTCGCGCTTTCTATGTATTCCCACTGATGTATTACGAGTTTGAAAACGTTATAAAAAATATCGGGGGTTACCGCACTTGTTTTCCCAGCGATGTATTAAGAGTTTGAAAATGTTATAAAAAATACTGTTCGTACATTCTGTGGCTGTTACCGCACTTGTTTTCCCAGCGATGTATTAAGAGTTTGAAAACGTTATAAAAAATACTGTTCGCGCTTTCTATGTATTCCCACCGATGTATTACGAGTTTGAAAACGTTATAAAAAAATACTGTTCGCATTTTGTTTGGCCCCTTTAGCTGTGAAGACTTGTAGTGTTTACTGCGAGAGAAAAGTCCTCCCCCCCAAAAAAACCCAATTGCCACATTTAAAAGCATTTTAAGAACAACAGCAAAAATGGAGCGATCTGAAAGGAGGGAGGGGGAGAAATTCAAGCCTCGGTTTTAAATTTCTTCTGCTCAGAAAGAGCTCCGAGGAAGCCGGAAGCATTTGAATCCCCGTTTCTTTACCTGCTGCTTTGTGATTCGCTGTGAGAGAAACCAAGCTTGCATGTCCCAGACTTTGCCTTCTGCACTGGGATTTCATAAGAACATAAGAAAAACCCTGCTGGATCAGACCAAGGTCCATCAAGCCCAGCCGTCTGTTCCCACAGTGGCCAAGGCTGAGCTGGGGGGAGAGGGAAGAATCAGGTTAACTGAGGCCATTTATGTACGGGAGGTTTTGCCTTGGATTTGCCACTCTGTAGATGTACATTTTCCCCATCTGCATTCTCAGAACTCTGCATGGGGGCTTATTTTTGAGTTTTGAGAACTCGGAGGGGGAAAATGTGCATCTACAGAGGGGCAAATCTAAGGCAAAACCTCCCATGCATAAATGGCCAGGGGAACGGGAAGTCCCAGGATTTGTGAGGGCTGGCAGCGAGGTCACCTCTAATGGACAGAAAACTCATGCATAACTCCAAGGAACAATCGAGACAGACCAGGGGTGAACATGAGTGAAAGTACCCATGCATAAACGACCATAGAGTGGGAGAAATGCCTCGGAAATGGGATGTGGGTTATAGGTTCTCTTGCCGCAGTGGTTATATTCAATCTTCACACCGGAAGCATCATGAACTCCCAATAAAACTTTATTCAGAGCGAGGGATACGTTTTGTTTTTTAAAAAAAACTGAGAACAAGAAGGAGAAACCAGACACCAGCGTTTCCTGCAGCTTTACCCCCAAAGGATAAGGACATTATAGTGAGACCATGCGTTTCTTGGCCTCTTCTTCTGCCACAGTAGGCCGTCCTGGCGCACGTTGGATCCTAAACCAGCGGGATTCTCCTGGATCAACAAGCAAAGATGAGATAGACCAAAACGGCAGAAGCTGCCATATTTCTGTGGCGTCTTTACGGAAAACCTTAACACACAAATTAAAAAATCACTGGCTCCAAATAGCGTAAGACGTCAGGGGTTCTTAAGGAGCTGAAACGGAAAATTGTTGATCTCCTAACAAAGCTATGTGACTTGTCACTAAAGGACTGGATGTATAACACCAGTCTTTTAAAAAAGGGATTGAGGAAATAGCAGGCTTTTTTCTGTTGCAGGTAAATCGGTAGCAGCTGTTATAAAACTTGCTAAGCGCCGAGGACCTTCAACCCCTCGTTCCGGGGCCTTTGGATCTAGTGCGTCACAACCCACAACTGGATCCAGCTGTGGACGGGAATCTCCTGAGGATTTCTGGGAGAGAGAACAGTGCAGTGTTATCACCATCGGGAGGAGGGGAAATTCCTCTGAAAACAATTGACTCGCCAATGTTTCAGGGAAGACAAATTGCATTGGTTTCCCCCCCCCCCCGTTCGTTATTTTCTTATCAGAAACAAAGATGTTCGCTTCCTTTCTCTCCTCCCTACGTCAGTATAAAACACTGGTTCCCAACCAGGGGTCCGCGAGAACTAAATTAAGGTCCGCAAAACAAAGTTATAAACCCATAATAAATTAATAATTTCAATTAAAACTTCTCTATTATAAAAATATATATTCAAATATTATTCTACGTTTAATGTTTAACTAACAGTTATGATTAAAGTTTATTTTCAAATTCTTGGAATTTTTATTTTGAACCTTGGGGTCCCTGCACCGAACAAAAAAGTCCTAGTGGTCCCTGGTCAAAAAAAGGTTGGGAACCACTGGTATAAAAGGATGAAAAGCCGACCATCTTTCAGGCTGTTCAGGCTACTCCCGTTAACCCTTTGTTGCGAGCAGTAAAGGACGGGAGAATTGTGCAGGCCAATGCCCAGATCAAGGGACGAACGTTCAGAACATTTTGGGAAGGGGTTGGGGTTAGAGATCATCCAGTTTTTTAAACTGGCCTGATTTCTGTATAGGGTTGCCAGGCAAAGCTTGGCAACATAGGGAATCTAGGGGGAAACGGTCATGAAGGGCACCGTCGAGTGATGGCATGATGTCACTTTCGGGGGAAACCCAGAAGTGGTGCCGCGCCTCTCTACGAATCACTGATTCCTAGAGCAGACTGACATAACAGCTATTTTTTAAATATTATTTTTCTCTGGCCAGCTGTAAGAGCCGGTCCATAACATGGATCACGAAAGAGTGTCTCTAATGCATTCCAAATTGGAGCCTGGCAGAAGTATAAAAGGAATACGGTGCACGCCTGTGTAAATTTGATTTTTGTGCATTGATTTTTTAATAACTTTTATTGCCCTTTTTTTTCCCCAAAATGACTTTACAGCCTGAGTAAAGAATTTCCAGCGGCTGATGGGGATTGTAACACAGACATCAGTCAGACGAGGGACTGTTACACACACCATCTGGGCATGTAGTTCATCCAGCCGGGACTGCACACAAACATTCTCTGCCATATGCATAACTTGTGGTAGGAATAGGGTTGCCAGGTCCCTCCTGCCAACCGGCAGGGGATGGGGGATAGGGTTGCCAGATCCAGGTTGAGAAACTCCTGGAGATTTGGAGATGGAACCTGGGGAGGACAGGGACCTCAGTGGGGTACAGTGCTAACGAGTCCACCCTCCAAAGTAGGGTTGCCAATTGCCAGGTAGTAGCAGGAGATCTCCTGCTAATTCAACTGATCTCCAGCCGATAGAGATCAGATCACCTGGAGAAAAATGGCCGCTTTGGCCATTGAACTCTATGGCATTGAAGTCCCTCCCCTCCCCAAACCCCGCCCTATTTAGGCTCCGCCCCCAAAATCTCCCGCCGGTTGCGAAGAGGGACTGGGCAATCCTACTCCAAAGCATCAATTTTTTCCAGGGGAACTATTCTGGAGATGAGCTGTAATTCCAGGGGATCCCCAGGTCCCACCTGGAGGCTGGCATCCCTAGGTAGGAACGTGTCAGGCCTTGTCCATACATTCAGAATAAAGTGGGAATGAGGTAGCAGAGGAAGGGCCGTAGCTCAGGGTTGACCCTCTGCTTGGCATGCAAAAGGTCCCAGGTTCAATCCCCGGCATCTCCAGTTAAAGGGACTAGGCAAGTAGGTGATGTGAAAGACCCCTGCCTGAGACCCTGGAGAGCCACTGCTGGTCTGAGTAGACCATACTGACTTTGATGGACTGATGGTATGATTCAGTGTAAGGCAGCTTCATGTGTTCATGTGTTAAGTGAAGCAGTAAATTGGACCACCCCACTTTGGACTACAGGTGGTGGATTCAGCTTTGGGTATTCTGTGGCACACAAACCGCCATGCAAGTAGAAAACTGGCATTACAGGAAGAATGGTTCAGCCTCTTCTTTGATTGACTGGCAGGTAGTTTTTAACAGAGGAGGAGTTTAGCATCCACAAATGTAACCCTGTGATAGAAACCCTAAAGCCTTGCCTCCATTTGGAAGACAATGTTTTGGACCGTACAGTTTGCTGGTTTGGAGGAGGAGGAGCTGGTTTTTATACCCTGCTTTTTCTCTACCTTTAAGACATCTCAAAGCAGCTTACAATCGCCTTCCCTTCCCCTACCCACAAGAGACACCTTGGGAGGTAGGTGAGGCTGAGAGTGGAGAGAACTGTGACTAGCCCAAGGTCACCCAGCTGGCTTCGTGTGGAGGAGTGGGGAATCGAACCCGGTTCTCCAGATTAGAGTCCGCCGCTCTTAACCACTACGCCAAATTGGCTCTCCCATTCCCCTTTGTCTTTCGATCAGATATTTATATGTCCTTTCTCCTGACACATTCAGAACCCAAAGTGGATGGCCGCAAAAGAAATAATACAGAAATAATAATCTGTTAACAATAATTAAAACACATAATTAGAGACAGGTAATTAAAACAGACAATTAAAACAAGCCGGAGGCCCTGCATGCTGTCCCTTAAATTCTTTCAAATTGTTCTGGCTTATAGCCTGGCTGGGAGGTCCCAGGTGGTTTAACAAAGAGAATTTCCAAAATTAATTCAGAACTGGAGCTTTTGCCTTCTGCTGCAGTTTTCAGGTTTTTCATTCTCTTCCACCCACACCCGCCACCCACCCACCCACCCACACACACACACACACACACCAGCCTTCTTTTATTGATGCACACATGTCCATTTTAATCTGGAGAACGGGGTTTGATTCCCCCCCCCACTCCTCCACATGAGCGTTGGAGGCTAATCTGGTGAACCGGGTTGGTTTCCCCATTCCTACACACGAAGCCAGCTGGGTGACCCTGGGCTACTCACAATTCTCTCAGCCCCACCCACCTCACAGGGTGCCCGTTGTGGGGAGGGGAAGGGAAGGTGATTGGAAGCCGGTTTGAGTCTCCCTTAAGCGGTAGAGAAACTCGGCATATAAAAACCAACTCTTCTTCTTCTTCTTTGATAGAACAATTAGGAGGGGGGAAGAATGTTGCAGAAAAAGCAAGCTTGATGCCACGGTACTATGATATCAGGAATACTTTTTTATGTGGGAGCTTTTAATCAATGTGCACAGGGATTCCTCCATATTGGTAAAACACCACACCGAAAGAATCTTGGTATAAAGCTACATACAGTCAAGTCAAATTTTGCTCTCTCTTTTTTGTGTGTGGTGCTTATCTAGGGTTGCCAACCTCCAAGCAATACAAAAAATTGTAGCTACAATGGCTAAATCTTACAACCATTCTTTAAAATAAATAATAAACTCCGAATGCTTCTTATACAGTTTTCATTCTTATGTATTTCTTTCATACAATTTGTGACCATGTCGGTTTCATCTTACAAATTAAAGAGCAACATAATTGTAGGTACAATTTTTCGTACTAGTTCTGAAGGTAGCTCAAGTTTATTTTTGTTGTAACCTCCAAGTAATAGCTGGAGATCTCCTGCTATTACAACTGATCTCCAGCCGATAGAGATCAGTTCACCTGGAGAAAAGGGCTGCTTTGGCAATTGGACTCTATGGCATTGAAGTCGCTCCCTTCCCCACACCCACCCTCCTCAGGCTCCGCCCCAAAAACCTCCAGTTATTTCCCATCCCAGAGCTGGCAACCCTATGCTTATCCAGTGCTGGGTGGCCTAGAGGCTATCAGTGAAGAAGAGCTGGTTTTCAGACCCCACTTTTCTCTAACTTTAAGGAGTCTCAAACTGGTTTACAATCTCCTTCCCTTCCTCTTCCCCACAACAGACACCTTGTGAGGTGTGTGGGGCTGAGAGAGTTCAGAGAGAGCTGTGACTAGCCCAAGGTCACCCAGCTGGCTTCATGTGGAGGAGCGGGGAAAACAAAACCCAGTTCACCAGATTAGCCTCCGCCGCTCATGTGGAGGAGCGGGGAATCAAACCCAGTTCTCCAGATTAGAATCCACCTCTCTTAACCACTAAACCACTCTGGCTCTCAGAGATAATCCTTCACTCAGAAAGGGTGGAATTGACCCTGGAATCACAACTGCCGGGTCGCCTGGATTAGCAGGAGACTGTCAGCGAGGGCATGCAATCGGACCCTGGATAGCGAGGTGACTTTCGTTTCATCTCTCCTTCCCGTGGGAAGGAAGAGGCAACAGCCAAAAGGCTCGAGAGATCTCCACTTCAAAGTGACTTCCTGATTGTAATCCTGCTCTGATCTTAAGGTGTGAATTCTCTCTCTTGGTATTGGGGAACCTCTGATGTTTTGCATTTCAAAGATGTTACTTGTAAACATGCTAGCTTGTGTACCCTATAAGAATACCCTCCAAATGATTTGGCGCCATTGTAACGTTGTGTTTCATAGGTTACTGTACCCTTCCTTTCAAATAAATTCTACTTTAAACTCTCTGCTAACGTCTGGAGTAAAGTTGATGATTCCTGAGAGGCAACGGAGTCCTAGAACCTGACAGTACGTTACAATCCCAACCTTTTTTGTTTTCGGGTTAGAAGTAGTATTAGGATGTCGGCACCACCCTCGGTCCCGCTCAACGCGGGAGAGGAGCTTCGGCAGACTCCCGCTGATATTGAGGTTGGTCAAGGAGCAGCGACCCCGGAGCAGCGCCCACCCGGGCCTACCGATGTCCCTGGGAGGCCGACGTGGACCCCCCGATTCTCGGAGACCGGGCAGCGGCAGAGAGCAGCGTCAGAACCAGGAGGCGACTTCTACCGGGGACCGCTGGCCGCTTGGTATGGAGAAGGGGAAGGGTGGAAGGACCCCACGCTCGCTCACACCCCGACCCTCACTGCAGAAGCGGCCACTCTGATACGCGGACAGAATCAGATGCTCGTTCTGCAGAATCGGGACCTGCAGACTCAGCTAGATACCTTGCAGCGAGACCTGGCAGCCGTTCTAGGGGCAGTGAGGGGGCTTGGACAGCCCGTGCAACAATCCCAAACGGGTTCACGGCCGACTACAGGACCGCTCGTTGTTGGGGAGGCTCCCACGCCCAGACGCCCTACGGCCAGAGACCTGAAGGTATCTTTCGACGGGTCCAGCTCACAGTTGTCTCACTTCTTACTCCAAATCTCCGGCTTTATGAAGGACCAGGGGGAGACCTTTGCCTCGGAAGAAGCTCGGGTCAGGTATGTGATCAGCCTGCTGGAGAAGGAGGCAGTGGAGTGGGCAGTGACGGCGGCAGAAACTATGCCCCGAGTTTTGGCATCCCTGGATGAGTTCTTGTGCGCTCTACGACGCCGGTTCGAAGACCCCCACCGGGGGGAAAAAGCAAAGATTGCCATGCGTCGTTTGAAGCAGGGAACCCGCTCAGTAAGTGAGTATGCACAGGACTTTTTATCTTTGTCGTGCAAGATAAGGGAGTGGAGTGAGGCCACAAAGGTCCAGCATTTCCGCGAAGGGTTGCGGTGGGAAGTGCTGGATGGCTGTTTGACTTTGGGAGATCCAGAGTCAGTGGAAGAGTGGGTAAATTTGGCAGCTCTAGTGGAGAACCGCAAGCTTACCCTCCAGTTCTCCAAGGATCGTCCTTCGAAGACGATCCCTATCCCGCCCACGAGAGGGGACAGCGCAGCAGGTCCCCGGCGAGAGGGAAGACATCGAGGAGTCTACAGTCTCGACAGGGCACGTCGGTTCAGGGAGGGAGCTTGCCTTCAGTGTGGGAAGATGGGTCATTTTGCAGCAAGATGTACCAACACGCCGTCAGAAGGGACGAGCAACAGGGCGACACAAGAGCGGGAGGCGACACCACCTCGGAACCTGGAGCACAGGAGAGCGGAGGGGACGAACGGTCGCCGAGGGGCGGCGGCCCTGCAAGCGGAAACCTCATCGGATCTCCACAACCGTGGTACCCGAGATAGCTTCCGAAGCCCCTCACCGGCAAAAAACGAGGACGGCCTTCTGTGAGGGAACCGGCACAGAGGGCACCCTTGGAAGAAACCAAACCGGATCCATGTAGGGTGAGTGACCAGGGAGAGACATTGCTGATACCTGTTGTATTACGAAATCCCCAAGGGGGGGAACCGGTGGCCGTTGTGGCTATCGTGGACTCCGGGTGCTCCCGGACCCTAATTGATCAGGCGGTGGTAGAACGTCTGAAAATTGGGACTCGAGAACTGGATCAACCCTTACATTTCCATCAAATGGATGGGAGTGACCTGCGGGGGGGGGGGGCGGTTCATTTGCACACTCGCAAGATGTGGCTGGGGGTGGGAAACCACTGGGAACAGATCCACTTCACGGTAGTGCCTAAGATTTCCTACCCGGTGGTCCTCGGCGTTAATTGGTTGGCGGGACATAACCCGAGCATTGACTGGGAACAAAGGCGGGTGGTGTTTGGAGCTCCTCAGTGCGAAAAACACAGCCGGGATGATTTACCCGGAGGCGAAGGGGGAAGCGCCGCTGCCTTGGAGGAACCCACGTTGCCCCCAGAATATAGTGATTTCGCAGATGTATTTGAGGGGACGGACTGTGACTTATTGCCTCCTCATCGCACTACGGATTGTGCCATCGAACTGATTAAGGACGTTAAACCGTCCAAGGCCCGAGTTTATGCCATGAGTCCTCAAGAGAAAGCAGTGCTGCGAGAATTTCTGGACAAGAACTTGGAGCGGGGCTTCATACGACCGTCCAAAGCTGCATTTTCTTCTCCCTGCTTCTTTGTGAAGAAGAAAGGTACATCTGATCTCAGACTGTGTGTAGACTATAGGGGGCTTAACGCGATTACTGAAACTAATGCCTACCCCCTTCCCTTAATCCCAGACCTCCTGAGTGTGTTACAGGAGGGTTGTATTTTCTCGAAAATTGACCTGGCGGAAGCCTACTACCGGGTCCGGATCAAGGAGGGGGATGAAGCTAAGACAGCCTTTTCTTGTTGTTATGGGTTGTTTGAATTTTTAGTCATGCCGTTCGGTCTGTCTGGGGGGCCCTCGTGCTTCATGCAATTAATTAATGAGATTCTACACGATCTCCTATTTAAAGGTGTGGTAGTCTTTTTAGACGATTTGCTCATTTACTCCAAGGATCCCGCAGAGCACAGGGAATTGGTGCGGGAGGTGTTGCGTCGTCTAAGGGACAATCATTTGTATGCTAAGTTATCAAAATGTGCATTCAACCAGGACCAATTGTCGTTTTTGGGTTATGTGATCTCGCCACAAGGGTTAAGCATGGATCCGGAGAAGGTGCGGGCAGTGTTAGAATGGGAACCTCCCAGAACTCGCAAACAGGTTCAGCAGTTTTTGGGGTTTGCGAACTTTTATAGAAATTTTATTCAGGATTTCGCTCAAATAGCTTTGCCTATTACTGATTTGCTTAAAACCAAAGGGAAGGGGCAAGGGGCCACTTTTGCACAATACCAGGTACCTTGGACCGCCAGGTGTCAGGCGGCTTTTGAAACTCTTAAGGAGCGCTTTACCTCTGAACCCATTCTGGCGCACCCAGATTGCTCCAGGCCATTCACTTTACAGGTAGATGCCTCGGACAAGGCGATGGGAGGCGCACTCCTTCAGAGGGATGATCAAGGGAGGCTTAGACCCTGCGCATATTTTTCTAAGAAGTTCTCTGGACCTGAACTAAACTGGCCGATTGGGGAAAAGGAAGCCATGGCAATTAAACATGCGCTCATGGTTTGGCGACAGTTCCTGGAGGGAGCGGCCGAGCCCTTTGTGGTTTGTACAGATCATCGGAATCTCGAATCGATTTTGGGTCAGCGGAAGCTGTCCGCCAAACAAGTACGTTGGTCGAGTTTTTTCTCTAAGTTTAACTTTACCATCAAACATATGCCTGGGAAAGAAAATTGCTTAGCAGACGGACTGTCTCGCATGCCGCAATATGAGTGTCAGGTTGAGCGGCCGGTGGGTTCTCTCTTCACACGGGAACATCTGGGTTTGACTCCAGAGGGGAATAGTGCAGGAGTTCTGACCAGAGCACAAAGCCGCGCGGCGGCACAAGACTCGAGTTCGAGTATCCCTCGAGATGTGGTCGCTCCCACCTCCTCATCCCCAGCAGTCCCCGGAGAACTTTCAACCACAACCGCTGGGGAGGGGGGGGAAAGCTCCCAAATAGAGCGAAGGGACCAGGCTGAAGGGCCGATACCCATCTCCTTGCCGGGGTCGGATGTTGCCATTCCCCGCCTCTGGGCAGTTCCAGAAAGCCTCCCGGAGGTAGTCAAGAAAAGGTGGGGGGAGGCTCTTCAACGGGAGCGGGAGGAAGAATCTATCCCAGCCCAGGTGACGGACAAAAACGGTATCTGTAAGAACAAACATTACGTGCCCAGGGAACTGAGGCGGGAGATATTGGAACGGAGCCACAGTTCAACAATAGGGGGGCATTTTGGGTTTGCTAAATCCTTACACCTAATAAGAAGACAGTTTTGGTGGCCTGGGATGCGCCAAGACATCGAAGTATTTATCAAATCCTGCCCTGTGTGCGCAACTAGTAAACGTTTGATGGGAAAACCCCCGGGATTATTAAAGCCCCTAGAGACTCCCGAGGCACCCTGGCAAGTGATTGGGATGGATTTCATAACAGACCTCCCATCCAGTCAGGGGAAGACTGTCCTGTGGGTAATCACGGATCTTTTCTCTAAGCAAGTTCATCTCGTGCCGTGTGAAGGGATGCCATCTGCACATAAACTGGCTCGCTTGTTTGTGCACTGCATATTCAAATTGCACGGATTTCCACGGAAGGTCCTGAGTGACAGGGGCTCCGTGTTTGTGTCCAAGTTCTGGAAAGCGTTCTTAGGAATTGTAGGTGTGCAGTTGGGTTTGTCATCTGCCTATCACCCCCAGACGGATGGGCAGACCGAAAGGGTTAATGCGGTGATGGAATGTTATTTGCGTTGTTTTGTTAATTATCACCAAGACAATTGGGTTGATCTGCTGCCACTGGCAGAATATGCCTACAATAACTCGGTGCACTCTGCAACCGGGGTGAGCCCATTCAAAGCAGTTTATGGAATGGATTTTGGACCATTAGGGGCTGTACCTACCCCACCAGAAGGCGATCCCCCCGAGGTGTCTAAATGGGCTCACACAGTGAGGAACACTTGGCCCTGGCTTGTAAAAAACCTGGAACAGGCTAAAGACAGGTACAAACTACAAGCAGACAAACACAGAACACCTCAGTGGGAATTGAGGGTCGGAGAAAAGGTGTATCTTTCCACTAAGAACCTCAGGTCTTTACGCCCGTGTAAAAAATTGAGCCAACGGTTTGTGGGCCCATTTTCTATCTCCAGAGTTATCAATGAGGTTACGGTAGAGCTGGAGCTACCCAAATCCTTACAAGGGGTGCACCCGGTGTTTCACGTGAGTCTACTAAAGCCCTTTCTACAAGCACCAGAATGGCACCCCGAACCCGAAGCGGCAACTCCCATCATGGTACAGGGCGAACGGCACTTTGAAATCTCCAAGGTGCTCGATTCTCGGAGGCGCAGGGGCCGACTGGAATATCTTGTGCGTTGGAAACATTTAAATTCCAGTCACGATGAGTGGGTGTCCGCTGTTCACGTACAGGCTCCAACCCTTGTAGCGGATTTCCATCGCCATTACCCGGACAAACCAGGAAATCTGGAGGGGGGGCCTTTGGGGAGGCGGAGTGTCAGCGAGGGCATGCAATCGGACCCTGGATAGCGAGGTGACTTTCGTTTCATCTCTCCTTCCCGTGGGAAGGAAGAGGCAACAGCCAAAAGGCTCGAGAGATCTCCACTTCAAAGTGACTTCCTGATTGTAATCCTGCTCTGATCTTAAGGTGTGAATTCTCTCTCTTGGTATTGGGGAACCTCTGATGTTTTGCATTTCAAAGATGTTACTTGTAAACATGCTAGCTTGTGTACCCTATAAGAATACCCTCCAAATGATTTGGCGCCATTGTAACGTTGTGTTTCATAGGTTACTGTACCCTTCCTTTCAAATAAATTCTACTTTAAACTCTCTGCTAACGTCTGGAGTAAAGTTGATGATTCCTGAGAGGCAACGGAGTCCTAGAACCTGACAGAGACCTCTTGTTGGCGGCTTTCTTTCCCTACCACAGATCAGTGGGCTGGTGGAGTAGGGTTGCCAGGTCCCTCTTCACCACTGGCGGGAGATTTGGGGGGGGGCATAGCCTGAGGGGGTGGGGTTTGGGGAGGGGAGAGACTTCAGTGCCATAGAGTCCAATGGCCAAAGCGGCCATTTTCTCCAGGTGAACTGATCTCTATCGGCCGGAGATCAGTTGTAATAGCAGGAGATCTCCAGCTACTACCTGGAGGTTGGCAACCCTATTGGTGGGGGGAAACGGGGAGGGGACTTCTGATGCAACCTGAGAATGGCGTTACGTAGGGGCAGAGCTCCAGCGTTTGCTTAAAACTATGGTCCCTATGCAGTATAGGGTTGACAGGTCCTTCTGCACCACTGGCAGGAGGTTTTTGGGGTGGAGCCTGAGGAGGGCGGGGTTTAGGGAGGGGAGGGGCTTCAATGCCATAGAGTCCAATTGCCAAAGCGGCCATTTTTCTCCAGGGGAACGGATCTCTATCGGCTGGAGATCAGTTGTAACAGCAGGAGATCTCCAGCTAGTACCTGGAGGTTGGCAACCCTAGAGATAATGAGCACCGTAGTCAGAAGGGGAAGATCAAACAACGAAAGATTCCCACTGCATTATTTCCACTTGGGCAACAAGAATTCAACATTTACAAGTAATTTGGAACTCCAAAATCCAGGGAGAAATTTGGAGGGGGAGCATTGCAAGCACATCCTCTACAGCACTGGTTCCCAACCAGGGGTCCGCGACAACTAAATTAAGGTCCGCGAAACAAAGTTATAAACCCATAATAAATTAATATTTTCAGTTAAAAGTTCTCTATTATAAAAATATATATTCAAATATTATTCTAAGTTTAATGTTTAACTAACAGTTATGACTAAAGTTTATTTTCAAATCCTCAGAATTTTTATTGTGAACCTTGGGGTCCCTGCACCGAACAAAAAAGTCCTAGTGGTCCCTGGTCAAAAAAAGGTTGGGAACCACTGCTCTACAGAGAACGGGAGCCTCCTCTCTCTTTCCCAGCACGACAGCCAGCGGGAGGAAGGATCCGCTGGAAGCCGTTCTCTTCCGCCAAGCTTAAATAATGCACGAGGCATGTGGGAAGCACTCCTGGGGACCAGGAAAGAGTTCCCCGGAGGAAATCTTCGCAGCTGGGCGCGAAGCTCCGGGCTCATCTAGCAAAAAGAAGAATTCAGGCACAAAATGCACATCTGAGTAATCCTCTTCCTGGGAAAGAGCGCTCTAATTACAGTTTATCCCTTTCAACTGCCGGGAGCTCGGCGCCACCATTCCTCAAGACCCAACCACTGTCGGGCCCGACTGTTTCACGCTTCGTCAAACTGCACACCACTGTGCTCAGTCCTGTTAGGGTGGCCAACCTCCAGGTACTAGCTGGAGATCGCCTGCGATTACAGCCGATCTCTTGCCGATAGAGATCAGTTCCCCTGGAGAAAAGGGCTGCTTGGGCAATTGGACTCTATGGCATTGAAGTATATCCCTAACATGGAACCACTGTGCTGTAACCAGAGGGACGCATTTCAAGCCATAAGAATGGTACAGGGAAGGTCCAGTAAGTGGCAAAGAAAAATGCAGGAAGAAAAGGAAGCTATAAGAACACAGATATATTTATAGGTTCATGAGGAGGGGCTGATGAAGAATTGAAAAGGCCATCTTCTCCCTCTCTGACCTAAGGGTACACCTACTAGTGATCCCTGTGAAAAAAATAGAACAAAAAAGAAGAGGAGATGTTTATATAAATACTGGATACATTGATTTGTATATACACCTATGAGTATTACCGTAGTTGTTGTGACCATTTTTGTATCGAGCACTTGTGTATATTGTTATAGGAGGGCTTAAGACCAGTGCTGGAGCAAAGAGATTTTGGGACTAAGTTTTAGGAAAAACAGTTTATTACAGCTGTGGACCCAGCTTGCTTTTATAAGCATTTAAAAGGGCTGGGCCCCTTTCAAAAGCAACAGGTGTTATTTCATTCACTATCAGTGTATTCATTATTATTCATTATTCATAATGAAGGATTCATTATCTATTCATTTGACAATTCTATTCTTATTGGCTATACAACATATACTCTTTGGCTATTGGTTTATTTAATATTTTACTTGTTTCTTATTGGTCATATTTACAGCAATTTTATTAGCTACAAAAAGTTCTCTCTCAAGCCTTTATTTACATATTAGTCCCAGCATTTGTCTCTTTATTCATTAATTTTAAAACAGCATATTCTACACAATTTAATTAGTCAGTTTTAAATACCATCATTTGCATATAAATTTGGCGCTTAAACAACATTACTTAACGTGTCCCCTTTAAAGCACCCAATTAATTTCTTATCTTAAACTTGCCTGTGCCTCAGTAGTCCAATTAACATATTTTCTCCGTTCCATCTTGTTAGCACAGTTTTTCCTCCTCTTCCCTTCCGCCCCTGGCCTCTGGTTACACTTTGCTCGGTAAATTTCCAAAAGCCTGCTGTCTCAATATGTTCTTACCTTTCTTGTTAACAAAGTCTATCATCAGTTATAAACCTTGGTTTGATCTGCCTTTCTGTGCGAGTTTAGGTAGATTTATTATTTACGCAGGAGTGTCTATTTTTGGCTACAACCTCCAGGCACTAGCTGAAGATCGCCCGCTATTGCAGCTGATCTTTAGCCGATGGAGATCAGTTCACCTGGAGAAAATGGCTGCTTGGGCAATGGGACTCTATAGCATGGAAGCCCCTCCTCTTACCAGACCGGTGGCACTTTAAAGACCAGTAGCACTTTAGAGGCCAGTAGAACTGTAGTGTTTAGAGTCCTGTAGCACTCAAGAGATTTTCAAGGTGTAAGCTTTTGAGAGCCAATGCTCCCTTTGTCAGATGGTGTTGAGCAGTTTCTCGGAGCTCATCACCCAACTTTCAAAGGAACGTTCCAATCTCAGACCGAGGGATTGCAATGCCGTAGAGTCCAATTGGCAAAGTGGCCATTTTCTCCAGGAGAACTGATCTCTATCGGCTGGGGATCAGTTGTAATAGCAATAGATCTTCAGCTTGCACCTGGAGATTGGCAGCCCTACCTAGGGGTGTCAATTCTGGCCTGGGAAATTCCTGGAAATGTGGGGGCGGTTCCTTTATAGAGGTGAAAGCTACCATTTCCTACAGGGGCATCGATCTCCATAGTCTGGAGATCAGTTATAATTTTGGGAGAACTCCAGGCCCTAACTTCCCCTCTGAAATATTCTTTCATTATCCTTCTATTATTCTTCATTGGGAAACAGTGTTAATGGATACCTTCCTGGCAACAGTTTATGGGGGAAATATGTCTGCTTTCACTTGGATATTTGAGCATTAACAGTAAGTAGCTTTTAGCGGACTTTCCATCCCATTTTCCCTCGTGGAAGAATCAAGATTCATGGCTACGGATGTATCCAAATGGACTTGAATTTTTAAACCCAGGCCTCTACGAACAGAAGAGCGAGAAAGAATTCACCTCTCGGCGGTTTGCTACGCAAGGAGAAATTGCTGATTTACTGGATTATGTTAGAAAGCTGCCTGCTGGTTTATGTTTTCATATCCTGCAACATTTCACGGATGAAAACAGGGACGAGCTCATAAAACCCTCCTCCTTATAAGAAGGATCAGCTACGACCCATTGCGGAAGGCTTGACACCCTCCGCCGTACTTTTTTCTGCAATAGCCTGTCTCCCACTAAGGGAGCCAGCGTGGTGTAGCGGTTAAGAGCGGTGGCTTGGAGCGGTGGACTGTGATCTGGAGAACCAGGTTCGATCACCCGCTCCTCCACATGAGCGGCGGATGCTAATCTGGTGAACCAGGTTGGTTTCCCCACTCCTACACATGAAGCCAGCTGGGTGACGTTGGGAAGGTGATTGTAAGCCGGTTTGATTCTGCCTTAAGTGGTAGACAAAGTCGGCATATAAAAACTAACTCCTACTCCTCCTCCTTCTAATATCAGAGCCAAGAGAGAGTTCCCTCTTTTGCTTCAGGATCCATCAGGTGGAAATACATAATTGCAATATGTCATGTACAATTGAACATGTATGTACCTTAGCAGCCATGGCACGGTGTGAGGCAGCAGTGGAGGCATTGCATAGCGCCTTAGCACTCATGTGCACAGATTTGCATGGATGTGTGCTGGAGATTATGGGTGCTTTCACACATGTTGAAAAATGCACCTTTTTTTTAAGTCTTTCATTGAGTTTTGGGATACAGAAGGAAAAAGGGGAAAGGGTATTAAGGAAAAATACATCATTTTTTGTGTCCCATGCAACCCACCTCCCTCTTAAACAGCTCATTAGTCTGAACTAAATATTCATACTAATTCTTCTTTCTTGCAAATCTCACTAAAGCACTAAATCACATTGCCAGACCTGTTTTCCCTTTGGCCTATATATTTTCTGAATATTCTAATATACTGTTCAATCATTATACCGATTCTCTTTAATCAATCATCTATTTAATAAGCAATCATGTTTATTCGATCTTTTTAGCCTTAAGAGTCAACCTCTCATACATATCTGTCATAAAATGGTTGCCATCTTTGTTTATGTTCATCTATCGTTTTTCTTTGATGCAAATCTGTTAATCTTGCCATCGTGGCGAATTCTTGCATTTCTGAAATCCATTCTGAGATATTTGGTATTTCCTTTCCACTGCCTTGCATAGATTATGGGTGCTTTCACACATGCTGAATAATGCACCTTCAACCCACAGTTGGGTGACCTTGGGCTAGTCACAGCTCTCTTAGAGCTCTCTTAGTCTCACCTACCTCACAGGGTGTCTGTTCTGGGGAGGGGAAGGGAAGGTGGTTGTAAGCCGGTTTGATTCTTCCTTAAATGGTAGATAAAATCGGCATATAAAAACCAACTCTTCTTCTTCTCCAGAAGCTATTTTAGACCAACCCCCCAGGATACACGGTCACAGCGAGAATAATGAAAATCCAGGCTTGCAACAAGACGTTACCTTACTTTAATACTTCCAACCACCTTGTAAAGTAGGTCAGTACTATTATAGGTTGCCAACCTCCAGGTGGTGGGGGAGGAAAAAAGACACCTCTGTACAAATATCTGGAGGATAAGGAACTCAGTACAGGAGCGAATATGTTAGAAAATAGCAAAATGTATTGCAACTATATACAATTGTCTCAATGACCATCAACATACACAGACAGTTAGTGTCAAAAGCAACAAATAAGTGGTAAGTAAAGGTGAGTACACTTCAATTAATAGTCCTTCTATTATATTCTTTTTCCACAAAAGCAGGTGGTGGAAGGATCTCTGTATTTTACCCTGCTTGGGATATTTATTATTGCAATATCTTGAAAAGTTTACCCTACGGGGACTGTCTGATATGGATGATGACATAGGAAATTATGAGACTTTTGTAATGAAGGACTGATGAAGATGTGACTTTGAAACGATCGTATCCTCTTGGAGAACTTTTGTCTGCTGACATCCTTACATCCATCAATACCTGCTTTTGTGGAAAAAGAATATAATAGAAGGACTATTAATTGAAGTGTACTCACCTTTACTTACCACTTATTTGTTGCTTTTGACACTAACTGTCTGTGTATGTTGATGGTCATTGAGACAATTGTATATAGTTGCAATACATTTTGCTATTTTCTAACATATTCGCTCCTGTACTGAGTTCCTTAACCTCCAGGTGGTGGCTGGAGACCTCCCTGGAATTACAACTGGTCTCCAGAAGACAGAGATCAGTTCCCCTGGAGAAAATGGCTGCCTTGGAAAGTGGCATTTATATGGCACTATATCTCTCTGAGGTCTTTTGCCTCCCCCAGGCTCCACCCCGCAAATCTCCAGGAATTTCCCAACCTAGGGCAAGGACCCCAGGTGTTTTTAGCTCCATATTGAAGGGGAAGGGCTGAAATCGAAAAAGAATAGCTTGTCTGTGGCCCACCTATTAATTTCTGGAAGATGGAAGAATCAACCCTATAGCAACTGCTAGACTTATTTCCCCATTCTGTGGAGCCCTAGGAAAGGTGTTTTTTTTAAGTCCTCACAATATCCAGATCTGACATTCAGATTCTGAAATTGTATTTTGACCTCAAGATCTGAAAGCTGAAGAAAAAAAACAAAATTTCACTGCAGAACCCAAAATATATGTGTGGGGGAAGAGGTTTTCCTGTGGTAAGGGAATAATGAAATGTTGCCAAATATCAGTTTACTAATTGTGTGTGTGTGCAGTGCCGTCAAGTCGCTTCCGACTCATGGCGACCCTATGAATGAAAGTCCTCCAAAATGTCCTGTCTTTGACAGCCTTGCTCAGATCTTGCAAATTGAGGGCCGTGGCTTCCTTGATGGAGTCAGTCCATCTCTTGTTGGGTCTCCCTCTTTTCCTGCTGCCCTCAACTTTTCCTAGCATGACTGTCTTTTACTAATTACATACAGCCAAATACCAAAAGTCATGTAATCTTATAAGTAGGGTTGCAAGCTCTGGGTTGGGAAATACCTGGAGATTTGTGGGGTGGAGCCAGGGGAGGGCGGAGATTGGGGAGGGAGGGACCTCAGCAGGGCATAATGCCACAGAGCCCACCCGCCAAAGCAGCCATTTTCTCCAGATGAACTGATCTCGGTCGTCTGGAGATCTCCAGGTGTCACCTGGAGGTTGGCAACCCTACGTGTAACTGTAAATTCTGGTGGTTGGATCCCATTAATCTGGACTGCTGATGGTTGTGATTCCTCCATAGTAAGAAGAGCTCCCCTGACATGTGGCGCACTGACGCCTCTTGTGTTAGGTGACAGCTTTTTGCACTAGAGGAAAGCCCCACTGTCAGAAGAGTTTAGTGGGATCCAGTCCTTGGTGACTCCACATTATCCCCAGGAAGAGAACAAACTCTGATAGGGTCTGTTGTCTCGTCTGGCATTTGATAATGCTACTCTTCCAAACATCTGAATCAGGCCTTCTCATCACGCGAGGCCAAGACAGCAACGGTTCCGGTGCAAATTTCTGTTGGGAAATTTGGGAGATTTCTGGAGATTTTGGGGTCAAGCCTGGGGAAGATGGGGTATGGGGAGGAGAGAGACCTCTGCAGGGTATGCCATAAAGTTAAGGTTGCTAACCTCCAGGTACTAGCTGGAGATCTCCCGCTATTACAACCGATCTCCAGCAGATAGAGATCAGTTCCCCTGGAGAAATTGGCCACTTTGGCAATTGGGCTCTATGGCATTGAAGCCCCTCCCCTCCCCAAACCCCACCCTCCTCAGGCTCCACCCCCAAAACCTCCCGCCGGTGGCAAAGAGGGACCTGGCAACCTTACTAGTATCACATGAATTCATTATGTTAAAGCCCCCAGTTGGATGTTTACTTTTCGTAGTTTTTTTAAACCTGACTGCCAAAAGTCTTTGGGTGGTGCATTATTTCACCTGAAGAGTTGGTTTTTATATGCCGACTTTCTCTACTTTTTAAGGAGAATCCAACCGGCTTACAATCTCCTTCCCTTCCTCTCCCCGCATCAGACACCTTGTGAGGTAGATGTAAGGTTGCCAACCTCCAGGTAGTAGCTGGAGATCTCCTGCTATTACAACCGATCTCCAGCCGATAGAGATCAGTTCACCTGGAGAAAATGGCTGCTTTGGCAATTGGACTCTATGGCACTGAAGTCCCTCCCCTCTCCAAACCCCACTCTCCTCAGTCTCCGCCCCAAAAACCTCCCGCCGGTTGCAAAGAGGGACCTGGCAACCCTAGGTAGATGGGGTTGAGAGAGTTCGGAGAGAACTGTGACTGGCCCAAGGTCACCCAGCTGGTTTCATGTGTAGGAGTGGGGATGGGAATCAAACCTGGTTCTCCAGATTAGAGTCCACCTTAACCACTACACCACGCTGGGGAGGAGAGGGACCTCAGCAGGATATAATGTCATAGAGTCCACCCTCCAAAGCTGCCATCTGGAGATCAGTTGTAATTCAGTTGTAATTCCGGGAGATCTCCAGTTATAATTCCAGATCTCCTCTGGACATTGGCAATTCTCGTCAAATGAAACATTAATAGCGACGGAGGCGGCCATCGTTTTCAAAATCAGCGGCTTTCCCCTGCTGGTACGTAAATGCCAGAGCAAAGAACCGCGGCGCTTCTTTATTCCGAGGAAAGAGAAATTAACCCTCCGCCAGCGCTGAATCACAATGGTACCGGGGGCAATACATGGAAATGAATGGATGTTGTGTCTCAGCAGGGCTTGCTGAGTGGTACCCATTGTTCCCGTTACGCCTGGAGACAGATGCAGATTTAACTGTTTGGGGTGATGGATGTCGGTGCGCGCTGAGGGCGTCGGTTGTAATATCGACCTAATGGCTTTGCACATAACGGGGTGGGATGGGGGTGTTGATACTCGCCACAGCCTATCGGAGGCCTTAAAGGCCTCCCTATGTATAAAAAAACAATCTCTCTCTCTTATTCAACAGCTTTCACGAATGACCCACTTCCCCATTGGACAAAAGGGGTCATTTTGCCGCGGCATTGAAATGCCCCACCGTCCCAGTTGGCTGGCGCTGATCCCACTCGGGATAACGAGCGCATGGCAACAATGCGGCCCTTCTGCAAAGGGCATGCGGCGGCCACAGGGACCGTAAGCGCGCTTATCGATACTCTCGCACAATGAAAATCAAATTAAGGCAGAACAATGGGGCGGTTCAATGGAGCCAGCTGCCACCGTCCCGTTGAATCGCTTCGTAATTTGTCCGAGAGAAAATTGGTCGGAGGCATTATGATGCAGACGGCCTACTTCGGGAGGAGGTTGAAAATCAGCCTTCCAGGGAAGGGAGAATGATTGCCGGGTGTTTTTATTTATGGCATGTTCCAGACGTGGGCTGACTTTCTGAGAATTAAGCAGCAAAGTCCCGTGCTTGGTTTCTAAAATGAGAAATGCCATGGCAGAATGTTATTATACTTGTCACAGGTGAAATGCTCATTATTTCAAAGGATAGGGGGACGGGTGGAAAACTAATATATATTGCAGGCCTCCCTGACTTCCCATCATAAAGTTTCTCCCGGCCTGCACCATTGTGTGTGTGTGTGGGATTTTTTTAAGGGGGTTTGCACAGAGTACAACACCGTCTCCAGAGTCTGCACTACATTTCCCCTATAGTCCTGAGATGGATGGCCCAGGTTGGCTTGGTCTTGTCAGATCTCAGAAGCTAACCAGGGTTGGCCCTGGTGAGTACTTGGATGGGAGACCACTAAAGATCAGGCTAGCCTGGGCCATCTAGGTCAGGACACGATATATAGTGTCCAGATCACACAAAGCGATGGTATCGCTTTATTCTACTCTGGTTAGATCTCACCTAGAGTATTGTGTTCAGTTTTAGCCACCACAACTTAAGAAGGATGCAGACAAGCTGGATGTCCAGAGGAGGGCCACAAAGATGGTGAGGGGTCTGGAGACCAAGTCCTGTGAGGAAAGGTTGAAGGAGCTGGGTATGTTTAGCCTGCGGAGGAGAAGACCGAGAGGGGTTATGATAGCCATCTTCAGGTACTTGAAGGGCTGGCATATCAAGGATGGTGCCGAGTTGTTTTCTGTTGCCCCAGAAGGTTGGACCAGAACCAATGGGTTGAAATTAAATCAGATACACCACTCTTAACCACTACACACCGCTGGCTCTCCAAAGGAGCAGGTAGGTGGAGAATCTTCCTTCTTAGATCCACCCTGCCTTCATTAATTCCACAGCTCACAAGGAGGAGGACAGAGAACTACAAACTGGTACAATTACTTCTAGCGGGACGTAGTTAATGATTAAGTTGGTGTCGGCATGTTAACAATCAGCCCTATTGAGGAGGGTTACAAGGGCTTTTGAAGGCAAGTCTCTTACAGCGGCAAAGGGTTCCAAGACGAATGCTCCGAATTCAGATGCAGGTTGCCATGGTGACAGGATAGCACCCCCCCCTCTTATGAACAAAGCATGAAGGCCGCCTCTTTGGCTCTGTCAAGCATCTTAGTCCAAAACATATTATATGGACAAACTCTCTAACAAGCATGAACTCCCCCTAGAAGCTAAAATGACCAAACTGTGGCCGTTGTACTTTGGTCACATCATGAGAAGACAAGAGTCACTGGAAAAGACAATAACGCTAGGAAACGTTGAAGGCAGCAGGAAAAGAGGAAGATCCAACATGAGATAGACTGACTGTCAAGGAAGCAGCGGTCCTCAGTTTGCAAGCCCTGAGCAAGGCTGTTAACAATAAGACATTTTGGAAGTCATTAAGTCATAGGGTCACCATAAATTGGAAGCGACTTGATAACACTTTGCACACACAATACTAGAAAAAAAGTTTCAGCTGACCTGCCGAAACACTGCTGTTGTGTGATATCAGGAGGGAATTGTGCCTTTTAGTTGGGGTTGTTTGGACCTCTTCAACCACTGTAGTTTTTGGGACATGGATGAAGAGGGTGGATTTTATGTTCTCTGTTGTTGGTTGTGATTGGGGGTGGGGAGGAGATTGTAAGCCACTTTGAGACTCCCTACGGTAGAGAAAAGCGGGGTGTAAAAACCAACTCTTTCTTTTTTTCCTCTCCTTCTTTTTCTTCTTTTTTCATGGCCCTCAAACTGCTTATCAGATTTTGGGGAGGATTGGCTCACTAGCCAGGGTTGTAGCCTGGCAAGCCAATGCAGCTTGACGGCAGAGAGGGTCTTGAACACACAAGGCTGCCTCATACTGACCCTGCCCTTTCGTCCATCAAAGTCTGTATTGTCTACACCAGTGGTTCCCAAAGTGGGCAGTACCACCCCCTGGGGGTCAGTGGGATTACCTAGGGGGGCACTAAGAGGCAAGGGGGCAGCAGGGGGTGCTAGAGGTGGGCCCCTTGAACTGTACTGTTGGATAGGGTAGGGGGCGCTGGGGTTGAGTTTGTGGAACCAAGAGGGCGGTGGCCCGAAAAGTTTGGGAACCACTGGTCTACACAGACTGGCAGCAGCTCTCCAAGCAAGGATCTTTCCCTTCACCTACTGCCTGTGGTAGATAAGAATGCACATGAAGAAGATGAAAAAGACATTCCTGATAGTCGCTTTTGTTTTGTTCTTTGCTCACTAAGAATTTCAATGTGAATGTGGTAGAAAGCAAAGAACAAAACAAAAGCGACTATCCACTGGATTCTCCTTGTCCGATTTCAGGGAGACGGGACAGTGCATCCCAATTAAATTCTCATTTGCACAGGGAACAGGCAGGCACGAATTAGCTTCTGAGTTTCTCATCCTTTCCTGGGATTCTCTAGAAGGATATGGGTTTTATTTTTAAGCACCAGGCATGTGTAGAAAGCCTTTGTCTTCCCACCTCCAGCGGAAAGCAGTTACTACTGGGATAAATGAGACAATGTACCCCTAGTTCAAATTGCAAAAAAGTTTCTTGCCGTTAACCCTTTCTCGTGTTTTTGAAACGTGGATGCTATGCTTGAGGCAAAACAAAACTGGAAATTCTTACATACCCCTAATCATTCATTACCTCTATCTTCTATTTGAAGGGAGGGATTTTATTTGTTTGGGGGATTTTGCATTTTTATTTACATGTGACCTCTGCTTTCCACACACAGCGCTGCTGAAGAGCATGCTTCTTGAAACATACTGGGTAATCTGCATGCAACAATGAACACTGTCAGAGCATTCTTCTCTGATCAAGTCTTCTCCTCTTGGCTTGTTTTCTGGCCCTGGCCCTCCAAAATCTTCCTTCTGCTGGGCCAAAGAGGTGTTAGGGAAGGCGGCAAGGCGTAGCCTGAACATCAGATCTTGGAAGCTATGCAGGGTCAGTATCATAGAATCACAGAGTTGGAAGGGACCACCAGGGTCATCTAGTACAGCCCCCTGCACAATGCAGGAAATTCCAAACTACCAACTCTATGATTCTGTGACAAGCAATGGCACATCACCTAGTACCTAGTCCCTTTAACTGGAGATGCCGGGAATTGAACCTGGGACCTTCTGCATGCCAAGCAGATGCTCTGCCACTGAGCCATGGTCCCTCTTCTAAGAAAATAAGGCAGGATATAAATATTTTCAATAAATAGCCCTCTCCGGGAAGCTCAATCGAGCACCAAACAGAACAGTACAGTATGAGTAATAAACATCCCTTTATTTGCTGACACCATTACAAAAATGGATTACATTAGCAACCAAAAAAAAAGAGTGTTTACTTGAAGGTGGAAGTCAGAGGCCGCTACTCCCAAAATGTATCTAAGTAAAAGAGTGTAGACCGTCAGTATTAAAAGGGTTATTTGTTCACGGCTGTCGCTGCTACGTCAGGTGTGTGTCTGAACAAGTTTCACTGAGCATAGTGAAGATAAAAGGTTACACGTTTACAGTAGCTCCAAGGAATGTAAAGCTCTAATTATCCAAACCGCTTTTTTTTTTAATAATTATAAAACTAAGCTCTGGAGGTGGCTACAGAGTCTTCTTCTTCATCTGGTTTAAATCAGTAGTCTAACGAGGAGTAGAAAAGACAACGCCCAGCTCGGTGTTTGACGAAGTAGAAAGGGTGAGCACATAAATAAGGCTTTAATTTGGCAAAATATAAAATACTGTGCCTTCCGCTACCCCTCAGATGAACGACCCGCCCAGCAATTTCATTCTGCAAAAAAAACAAAGAACACAAGAGGATAAGTGGTTTCCACCATTACAGCTCTTCTAGAATTGAAATCAAATCCCAAAACCCACTGAATCAGAATCCAGCTTTCTGAAGAACCATACAGCGCAACATTACAACACTGACACACACTGTTGAAAATCCGCACCCCAAAGAGTCAGAATTCAAGAATCTAATTTGTATTTTCAAACAGAAACCGTTTGGTACATGGAACAGCTAGATTCAAGTCCAGTAGCATCTTAGTGTCAGATAGGGCTTCTGACAGCTCCATCCTCAAACAAGATGGTTTCCCCGCAAACAAAATGGAGTTCTCCGTGCACTCCTTCCCCCCCGGTTTTGCACACGAGCTCGGCCAGAGATTCACAATTGTATTGGGACCTGCCCATGTAAATCTTCAATCTGATATCGGGTCCCGCGCACAAAGCCGAGAGCTCGGCCATCTCCTCCACTGATTGTTCATAATTGTTTCTGTTTCAGTTTTACTTAAGTCGTTACCGGCAGGAAACGACTACATTGTCTCTTTGTTCCTGTAACCCTATTGTATCAGCCCTATAAATGTATCCACACTCCCCCTGTCATGTATTTCAGCCTTGCGCGTCTCTTACTGAAATCACTGACTTTCTGAAATAAATCTTTGAATCGCTGCTCTGCCTGGATTGAAGGTCTATTGCCTGAAACGCTGTGTATTTGCTGAAGCCTGACACTTAGAGACCGACAAGAATTTTGGAGGTACAGGCTGAGTATCCCTTATCCGGAAATCCGATATCCAAAATGTTCCGAAATCCAAAACTTTTTGAGCGCCCACAAAGGGTAATAAAACGGCACGTGTGCAGGCAGGTTGCGACAACGGCAGGTTTCCCACGATGCCCCACATGCACTCAATTATTTAAAATATATAAAATTACCTTCAGGCTATGTGTAGAAGGTGTATATAAAACATACATGAATTTTGTGTTAAGACATGGGTCCCATCCCAGAGATATCTCATTATGTATATGCAAATATTACAAAATCTGGAAAAAAAATCAGAAACCTGAAACATTTCTGGTCCCAAGCATTTTGGATAAGGGATACTCAACCTGTATGAGCTTTTGAGAGTCAAACATGCCTTCACCAGATACATCTGACAGCTCTGACTCTGTGAGCTACTGGACTAGAGTATTGCTTTTCTACAGCAGACCCATGAACGCATGAAGCTGCCTGATACTGAATCAGACCCTTGGTCCACCAAAGTCAATATTGTCTACTCAGACCGGTAGCGGCTCTCCAGGGTCTCAGGCAGGGGTCTTTCACATCACCTACTTGCCTAGTCCCTTTAACTGGAGATGCAGGGGATTGAACCTGGGACCATCTGCATGTCAAGCAGATGCTCTCCCACTGAGCTACGGCCCTTCCCCATACACGGCTACTGTATGAAACTATATTGATGGTATCTGGAAGAGATGTAAGTAGTTCGGAAAAGATTTAAACATCCCTCGCTCAGCCACAGAACCCAGCCAGGTGGCCTCGGGCCCCTCACAATCTCTCGGCCTAATCTACCCTCACAGGGTGGTTGTTGCGAGAATTAAGTGCAGGAGGCGGGGAACAAAGTGAAAAGCTGGTTTTTGGGTCCCCAAACAGGGAGAAAAGAGGGATACAAATAAAAAAATAAGCATAATAACAAGTTTAAGAATCAGAATGGCGGTCCCATCCCATCAGGTCTGTCAAAACAGGCCTTAGTCTACAGGCCACCTGCAAAAAGGCCCTGCGGGCGCTGGAAATCCTCCAAAGAGATGGAGAATCAGGTGTGCCCTCACCCCCCAAAATTATGAGGCTGTTATGGTTCAGTATACCAAAGACAGCACAGCAAGCCAAATAAACCTAATATGAAAAATCACAAATCAAACTTAAATACTCATTATATCTATGTCTCCCATACATGAATCTAACATTAATAATCTCACATAGTGCACTTGCAGATATTAAACATATCATACAATGGTTCACTACAAGAAGACAATATAGGCGGGTAAAGTTGTAATAACAACACCTATTACAACTTTATCCTCCTGTATTGGCTGGATTGTCGTTACATGACTTCTTGTAGTGAGCCATGAGAGCGGCTGTGCCTTAGTGACAGAGCATCTGCTTGGCATGCAGAAGGTCCCAGGTTCAATCCCCGGCATCTCCAGTCAAAGGGACCAGGCAAGTAGGTGATGGGAAAGACCTCCGCCTGAGACCCTGGAGAGCCGCTGCTGGTCTGAGTAGAAGACAATGACTTTGATGGACCAAGGGTCTGGCTCAGTACAAGGCAGCTTCATGTGTTCATGTGATATGTTTAATATGTACACATGCACTATGTGAGATTACTTACATTAAGATTCATATATGTGATACATAGATACAATGAGTATTTAAGTTTGATTTGTGATTTTTCATATTAGAAACCTGTGTTTATTTGGCTTGCTGTGCTATCTTTGGTATACTAGCATATTGTTTCAGCTCAATGTTCTTTTTTGCTGTTATGGTTCCAGCAGCCAGCAAGACACAATGCAGTCGCAGGGAGTTCTTGGCTGTTTAACCGGAGACAAACCAAATGAAGCCACCGGTTTACAGTGAGCTTATGAGGCCTCTCCAAAAATCGTCTTCGTGCGACAGCACAAACCCCTCAGACTCCTACCTAGTAGCTGGTAGTGTTCTTTTCCCTTCAAGAGCATCTGGTTGACGGAAGCAAGCAGTTTCTTGAGATGGGTGATATCCTGACTTAGACTCACGGCCAAGTTGACGCCTTTATCGGTCCCTGCCTGAAACAAAGATGGGGGGGGGGCAGTTAACAAATAGGTCATTAATCATGTGAAGAGCCAGCGGGAGCCAGCGTGGTGTAGCGGTTAAGAGCGGTGGACTCTAATCTGGTGAACCGGGTTGGTTTCCCCACTTCTATACTTGAAGCCTGCTGAGTGACCTTGGGCCAGTCGCAGTTCTCTACGAACTCTCAGCCCCACCTGCCTCACAAGATGTCTGCTGTGGGGAGAGGAAGGGAAGGAGACCAGAACCAACGGGTTCAAATTAGATCCAAAGAGTTTCCATCTAAACCAGTGGTTCCCAACCTTTTTTTGACCAGGGACCACTAGGACTTTTTTGTTCGGTGCAGGGACCCAAAGGTTCAAAATAAAAATTCAGGGAATTTGAAAATAAACTTTAATCATAACTGTTAGTTAAACATTAAACTTAGAATTATATTTGAATATATATATTTTATAATAGAGAACTTTTAATTGAAAATATTAATTTATTATGGGTTTATAACTTTGTTTCGCGGACCTTAATTTAGTTCTCGCGGACCCCTGGGGGTCCATGGACCCCTGGTTGGGAACCAGTGATCTAAACATTAGGAAGAATTTTCTAACAGAGCGGTTCCTCAGTGGAACAGGTTTCCTCGGGAGGTGGTGAGCTCTCCTTCCCTGGAGGTTTTTAAGCAGAGGCTAGATGGCCATCTGTCAGCAATGCTGATTCCATGACCTTAGGCAGATCATACGAGGGAGGGCATCTTGGCCGTCTTCTGGGCATGGAGTAGGGGTCCCTGGGGGTGTGGGGGGGGGAGGTAGTTGTGAACTTCCTGCATTGTGCAGGGGGTTGGACTAGATGACCCTGGTGATCCCTTCCAACTCTACGATTCTATGAGATTTTAAGCCAATTTGATACTCCTTAAAAGGCACAGAAAGTCGGCATATAAAAGCTACAGCATATAAATCAGCATATAAGACCTTCTGTGCTCCGCCATGACAGCTTCGCTTATCAGGCCCACCTGCCGGTGCCACCCTGCCAATGGGCAAGGTCAACAACTGCCCGTACACCTGCCGAGCTCTGTAGCAGCCCCCATCCTATGGAACGGCTGCCCGCTCCCACACTTTTGGTTGCTGTAAACTTTGTCAAACAGCAGTGTTTGGGATGACATTTTAACAAAGGAAATAGGGCTACGCTATTACAATGATTCAGAAAGACATTTTAGTAGAGGGACCGGGATCACGGACTATACTAACCCTGTGTGAGTGTGTGTTCAGTGTGTTCAGAAAGGAAATTTTATGGGGGGTTTTGTATTGGATTATGATTTTATTATTCTTTTTTTCTTTTTTTTCCTTTTTTGTATGTTTTATTATAAAAGCAATAAAAAAAGAAAGGAATCTACTTTCTTCCTATCAGCTTTCTTCATTGTCCAGCTTTCAGTTAATGCTCCTAAATATAAAAACAATCACTAAACCAAATCCAGTCTATCCTTTTTCACTGAAAGCTGATAGGAAGAAAGTAGATTCCTTTGAAATGTGGTGTTGGAGGAGAATGCTATGGATACCGTGGACTGCCAAAAAAACAAATCAGTGGGTTATAGATCAAATCAAGCCTGAACTGACCCTAGAAGCTAAAATGACTAAACTGAGGCTGTCGTACTTTGGTCACATCATGAGAAGACAAGGGTCACTGGAAAAGACAATCATGCTAGGAAAAGTTGAGGACAGCAGGAAAAGAGGAAGACCCAACAAGAGATAGATTGACTCTATAAAGGAAGCAACGGCCCTCAATAAGACCTGAGCAAGGCTGTTAAAGACGGTTTGGAGGACATTCATTCATAGGGTCGCCATGAGTTGGAAGCGACTTGACAGCACTTCTCTCTCTCACACACACACAACTGATAATGTAGAAGTAGAATAAGAATTAGGAAATTTTCTAGTGTGGAATGTTTGGCATTTTTTGTAATTTTTTAAAAATTAAAATTAATTTTTTTTAAAAAGGGACAGGGAGGGAACCCTTTGGCAGGAATCTGGATGGCTTGGTAGTATGCGACCACAGTGCCATCTGCTGGTAGGAAAAGTAACAACCGGTCACTGGCCGGTCCTGTAGATCTGAAGTATAAACCCCATGCAGAGGGGGCCACGATATTGCTTGGGGAGTCTGCAGACCTCTAGAGGGCTTCTCCTTGGCTGAACATCCTCCCTAATCAATCTGCTCGCTGAGTCTCACACTCACCATCTGCGAACAAACATCACTGTTCTCAATCACGTCGGGGTCTCCTGTTGCTTTTCCTATTTCCCTTTCGAGAGCCACCAGCGACTCCTGGGCCTTAAAGGGAGAAAGCAGTAGATGGACAAACAGGTTAGAAAGCAAAGTTCCTAGGTGGCTGTTTAAGCGCTCATCGGTTCCCCAAAGGGAAAGTGACCCTCTTAAGAAACCAAAGCTTCACCTAGATCAGGATTGTCAAACTCAATTGTGATGAGGGCCGGATATGACATAAATGTCACTTGGTTGGGCCGGGCAGTGCCTCGCCGGCCCAGATCGGGACTGTGGGTGGGTGGGTGGTGGCCAGATGCAACCGAATGGACAGAAAAATGGCAGAATATGCAACTATGGCTAAGTTAGCGTCTTTAGTGAATAACAGGTCAACCTCTGATTTTTTTAAATGAAAAATGGAAAGTATTTCTTGACTATATAGCTATTAACAAATCAAAATAATAGAATGTAAGAATTTGAGTAAGATGTGTATTGTCAGTTACACAGATATCACAATTCAAAGAAGGTATATTAGAATGGGGGAGGAGCCGAGGCTCAGTTTGTTGAGCCTCTGCTTGGCATGCGGAAGGCCCCAGGTTCAATCCCCGGCTTCTCCAGTTAAAGGGTCCAGACAAGTAGGCGATGAAAAAGACTTCTGGCCTGAGACCCTGGAGAGCCGCTGCCGGTTTGAGTAGACAATACTGATCTTGTTGGACCGAGGGGGCCTGATTCAGTATAAGGCAGCTTCCTATGTGTTCATATGTGTTCAATAGAAGTTATAAAGCAAGTTCCAGTGTAATATAAGAATTTGATGTGTATGTTTGAATGTTTTGCTTTACTTGTTGGAAAAATAAAAACGTTTAAATAAAAATAGAGTTGGTGGGTGGTGGCTGCCTCGCAGACCAGATCTCTCGAGGGGCCGGATCTGGCCGCCGGGCCTTATGTTTGACATCCTTGACCTAGATATTCTCTGCCTGCAGGCCAGCCGTGAAGGCCACCAGCTGATTCTGCATAGATTTGTGTCTGTTGCTGTGATGGGGGGGGGCACGTATGTTTGTTGCTTCCATATTGAAATGTCCGGGAGGGGGGCAGTGTGATCCAATGCATTTTGTGAACGAAGACACACGCAAACACACGCTTGTCAGGACCTCTCCTCTGCAAGAGCTGGCACACCCGGAGGATTGTTCCCTCCCTGCAATATAGATCCAGTGTTTACTTTTGCCCAGAGCAAGAAGCAAGATTCCTGCAGATTCGGCTGGCAAGCAAAGGCGCTTTCCTCCAGTGCAAAAGAAGCATTCCCATCACTCACGAGGTTCTCAAATCTTGCGAGAATCCTTGAGAGGAAGGAAAGTGCCAACCCGGCTTAGGTGGCAGCAGGACCCATATGTGGCTCCGGAACCACCAGCTGGGCTGCATTTCTATTGCCAGCCCAATGATAAGTGTGCCAGTTCAGCAGCATGAACTACAGAGTATCCATGTTCACACTGGCTCTGTCTCGCTTCCCTTTTTCCTCTCTCTGGGTCCACGCAGAGCATCTTTCAGGCATTTAGTTATCGCAACAGCCAGGAACATTTCTGTTCAACTGGGAAGAGCAGAAGCGTGGGGGCAGAGAAAGAGAAGAAGACGTAGAGGCTCAGTTCAGAGGTCACGCAAAACAATTTCGTGGATTTTTAACCAGGGTTAGTTTGTGAAAGTAGGATTCCGCTTGCAAACGATCACTCAAATCCTAGTTTGCATCAACAAATGATGGTTTCTTCACCTTCTGAATAGCAGCCTGAATAGCTAGCTTGTCAGAGCTTTGGAGCTAGGCAGGGTTGGCCACAGTCAGTGCTTGGAAGGGAGACCACCAAGGAAGTCCAGGGTTGGTACACAGAGGCAGGCATTGGCAAACCACCCTTGTCTCTTACCTGGAATGCCCCATGGTCGGGGCGGCCATGAGTCAATTGCGACTCGCTGGCACATTCTTCTTCCCCTTTTCTTTCACCCTGGCGGGTGTCACCCAGGAACAAAGCCAGGATTAAACATTAATAGACCACATGTTCCTGACTTGGATAGCTCAGGCTAGCCCAATCTTGTCAGGTCTCAAAAGCTAAGCAGAGTCGGCTCTGGTTAGTATTTGGATGGGAGACCTTCAAGGAATACCAGGGTCATAACGCAGAGGAAGGCAATGGCCAACCGCCTCTGAACGTCTCTTGCCCTGAAAACCCTACAGGTTGCATAAGTCAGCTGTGACTTGACGGCACTTTAAAATGTAAAGGTCCCCCGTGCAAGCACTGGGTCATTCCTGACCCATGTGGTGACATCACATCCCAACATTTACTTTGTTTACGGGGTGGTTTGCCAGTGTCTTCCTCAGCCATCTTCCGTTTACCCCCAGCAAGCTGGGTACTCATTTTACCGACCTGGGAAGGATGGAAGGCTGAGCCAACCTTGGGCCGGCTACCTGAAACCAACTTCCATCGGGGTCAAACTCAGGTCGTGAGCAGAGCTTGGACTGCAGTACTGCAGCTTACCACTCTGTGCCACGGGGCTCCTAGAACGGCACTTTACACACACAATAAACCGACTTCAGATCCTGGTTTGATGTACCCTAACTAACCAGAGTTAGTGGACTCACCTATATCCTGACAATCACACTACCCACAGCTGGTTTAGACAAACCAGTTTCGTGTGATGTCTGAACTGAGAACAGAAAGTCACTGCAAGTTGCTGGATTTTGTATTGGTTGTGTGGTGCTCTGGGGAACCTTACAACCGAAGGGTGGGGTGGAAAAACACTTGGTGGGCACCAGGAAAGGTGTAGGCGTTGGGGACCCCTGACTTTATTCGCACAAGGTTGAAACAAGTTTCCGTTTAAGCGAACTGCTCACCTTCGGCAAGTCGACAGCTACGTTCTGCCTCTCACTCTGATCAACTTTCAGCTTGGATAACGTCTCGTTCAACTGGGTTTTCAGCTGCAAAAGACAAGACAGGGCCAGTTGAACGCAACCTCTGCGGGTCACAGCACTGCTCAGGACACATTCAAGAGGACAGTTTAAAATGGGGATTAGTAAGATAAAAAGGGAAAAAGTTTGGTGGAAGGAGGTTCCACCTGCAGAGTTGACGAAAAGGACGAAAACAACTACAGAAGTCTAAAATAGGGGGGTTAGAAACAGTGAGAGGGAACGTAAATGGCTTCCAAATGCCTTGCTGGTGTCCCCGGAGAAATCACATGAAGCTTTTTCGCAAGTATTCTTCCGCTGCACTAGTTTGAGGTCCTATTGGCCCACAGAACGGCCAGGTGACTCAAGCCAATGACATTCACTCTCTGAGACACTCTTCCCAGGACCTGGGCAGGCTCCCCAATTAAAAAGAAAATTGAATCATAGAGTTGGAAGGGGCCATAGAGGCCATCTAGTCCAACCCCCTGCTCAGTGCAGGATCAGCCTACAGCATCCCTGACAAGTGTTTGTCCAGCCTCTGCTTAAAAACTGCCAGTGAGGGGGGAGTTCACCACCTCCCTAGGAAGCCCATTCCACTGTCGAACAACTTTTACTGATCCTGAAGAGAATAGGTATGCATCATGACTAGTATCCATTTTGACTAGCAGCCATGAATACCCCTCTCCTCCATGAACAAGTCCACTCCCCTCTTAAAGCCTTCCAAGTTGGCAGCCCTCACCACATCCTGGGGCAGGGAGTTCCACAATTTAATCATGCGTTGTGTGAAGAAACACTTCTTTTTAATCTGTTTTGTATCTCTTGCCCTCCAGCTTCAGCAGATGACCCCACCTTCTAGTATTATGAGAGAGGGAGAAGAACTTCTCCTTGTCCACTCTCTCCATACCATGCATAATTTTATAGACCTCTATCGTGTCTCCCCTTAACCGCCTTCTTTCCAGGCTAAACAGCCCTAAGCGTTTCAACCGCTCCTCATAGGGCAGCCGCTTTGGCCCCCTGGTCATTTTGGTTGCTCTTTTCTGCACCTTCTCAAGCTCTGCAATATCCTTTTTTTAGGTGCCGCGTGCCGTGAAAGCTGTTTTCCGGAAGAAAGCATTGAGGCAAAGAAGGGGAAAAGAAAACGTAAGCGTTTGTTGTTATTATTCAGCATTGATTGTTATTATTGAGAGGCAGACAGACTGAAGAAGTATTTTGAATTAATGATAAAAAGGAGCCGAAGCAGTTAGCAGACAGAGAGGATTCAGGAAGGTTTCTCCACTCAGGAATATAACGTGTTCAGTGGAGGGTGGAGGCCTCTTACCACATTTAACTCTTCATTCTGCCTTACTGCTTCAGAATAAGAATCATCAAGTTTTTTCTGCAATTCAGTCAAGAGATCTTTGAGCTGAAATGAAGTTGTCAGAGGCTTTAGGACCGGCTGCCCTGCGTCCCGCCCCCTTTCCCCGCATCCCGACTTCCGTTCGGATCACTACATCCGTCTGCTCTGATGTCACAAGCGCAACCACGTGCTAGTTACTCTGCCAAGCAAGCATTTGATTACCGGGCCGGCCAAGTTCACACTTGAATTTGGTGGGGGGGGGAGAGAGAAAAGCAAAACGGCTGCTGCATCTGGACATGGTGTTTACCTCTCGGACTTCTGAAACGTATGTTGACCGCTCAATTTCTGCTTTGTCCAGTTCCTGTTCCAAGTGTTCTCGCTCCTTTTTAAGCTACCAACAAAACCCCCAAAAAACAAAACACCACAATTTACACATGTGTTCTCTTTCAGATATTTTCATCTGTCAACTGCAGGTGAACCTTTTTGAACAAAGCTGCATCCCTCTCTAACTCTGAGGCCTAAATTTCTAGTTAAACTTTACTCATTGATCAGAATCTGAACCAATGGATTACACTCCCTTATGTTTTTAAAAAATATATTATTTGATTTATACCCCGCCTTTCCTTGCAGCTGGTGGGAGTTGTTAGATCTGACACCAACCTCCCTCTCATCAGAATCAGCATTGCTGACTGATCGTGTTGCGACCCTGCCGGAGCCGCTGCGCCGGTGAGCGGGACTTCTCCTGTCGATGCCCCGCCCGGCTGAGCCCAACCTTTTGCAGGTAGGGTGTCCTCGGCCTCAGACCACTCAGAGGAGAAGGATGTCCCTTCCTCCCCTGAGCTGGCCAGCTTGCTAGCTCTCTGGAAACAGGGAGCGTCAGTCACCAGCCATCCTCATTGGCCTCCACCCATGCTGCTTTATTCCCTGCCACCACCTGTGCTCCCACATGCGCCTCTAACCGAGGCTATAAATGACCCCTCCCTCTTTTCTCTCTCTTCCCCCGCCCTAACCACGACCTTCCCCCGGCTGCTGGGGCGGGAGTCGAGCCGGTTCGCCTGCCGTCCTGGAGCCGCTGGCCCCCTCTGCCCTCCTCCCAGCCAATGGGCGGGGCCTCTGGAGCCTTCTCGGAGCTCCTGGTCGCCAACCAGCCTGGGTGTCCCGTAACTCTGAGGCTGACGTTGCGCCCCGCTTGCTGGGCATGGTGCGCCCCCGCCTCTTCTCCCGCTCGTCAGCTGGCGAGCGGGGCCGTCGGCGGTCACGGGGGCCTCCAGCCCGTTCGCCGGGCCGCGTGGAGGAGGCTCGGGCCTGCCTCCGCTTGCCGCCCCTCCCGACGCTCTCCCTGGTGCGTGGGGTTTTCCCGGGCCCTTTCCCTCCCTCTCGAGGGCTGGGGTTGGGGAACTCGGGGCGGAACGGGAGCCCGGGCGATCGGGACAGATGGCCATCTAACCTCTTCTTTAAAACCTCCAGGGAAGGAGAGCCCACCACCTCCCGAGGAAGCCTGTTCCAAGATTTGGGGTGAGAAATACGTTACAGAGTAGATGTTAAGTCAACCCTAAATAAAACGAAGCCAACTTACCAAATCAACTTCTTTGATTTCTGCCTTTAATCTTGCTACCTCGTGCTCCAAAAAGCTGACCGATGAGCGCATCTGCAGTTAGATGAGCGGAAGAGACACATTTAATCGTGGCTCACCCAAACTCTGGGCTAACTAAAGCTCAGACTAGCACAGGGTCAGGTTGGAAGGTCCACACAGCAATGAAGGGGTGTCGCTTAGAGGAGGACAGGGAGCTGTTCCTGTTGGCAGCAGAGGGTAGGACTCACAAGAATGGGTTTAAATTGCAGGTGGAGAAGTACTGGCTGTATATTAGGGGAATTTTTTTACAGTGAGAGTTGTTCAGCAGTGGAATCGGCTCCCTAGGGAGGTGGTGAGCTCCCCCTCACTGGAAGTCATATGAACACATGAAGCTGCCTTCTACCGAATCAGACCCTTGGTCCATCCAAGTCAGTATTGGCTGCTCAGACCGGCAGGTGCTCTCCAGGGTCTCAGGCAGAGGTCTTTCCCATCACCTACTTGCCTAGTCCCTTTAACTGGAGATGCCGAGGATTGAATCTGGGACCTTCTGCATGCCAAGCAGATGCTCTACAAACTGAGCCACAGCCCCTGGTCTTTAAGCAGACTTTAAGCAGAGGCTGGACAAGCACTTGTCAGGGATGCTCTAGGCTGATCCTGCATTGAGCAGGGGGTTGGACTAGATGGCCTGTATGGCCCCTTCCAACTCCATGAATCAATGATTCCATATCTGACTGTCTGCTTCACATTCTGCAGCAGTTTGAACAAACTCAGCATTTAAACCACCGGGGAGGGGGGGCATTTTCTGTCAGCAAAGGACATCCCCTGGATTTGTGAGCATCTTCCTGCAGTGGGAGGCTGGCAGGAAGCCATCCCTCTGAAAACAGGGGTTCCCCTTTCAGTAAAATGGCTAACAGCTGTGGAGACACCTGGTAAAACATGCAGAAGGTTCCAAAGTTCAGTTCCCGCCTCCTCCACTTAGAAGCTTCTACAGCTTTTAATGTTTAAAAAGCCTCCCCCCCCCCGCTTCTCTGGGAGTTACACGTGCTTTATGATATTATCACACGACACTCAGAACGAGATCGATCCTAACGTCACAAAGACTGCCGACGCAAAACTGCTCAATGCCATTTGCGGAAGCTAGAGAGACAGAGAGGATTATATTCGGTGCTTTGGAACACAGGCAGGATAATGCTGCCGCCGTCGTCTTGTTTGTGGGCTTCCTAGAGGCATCTGGTTGGCCACTGTGTGAACAGACTGTTGGACTTGATGGGCCTCGGTCTGATCCAGCAGGGCCTTTCTTATGTTCTTAACTCTGCAGGCAAACTGCTTGAGGGAGCCGAAGCAGCCACTGGGATGCGCCAAAAATACCTGCTGGAGTTCCTTCTGTGATTCTTCAATTTTTATTTTCCATTTGCTCTCCTCCTCTTCCACGCTCCTTTGTAGCCTTTGCAAGATGCCCTCCTGAGAAAAAAAAGAGAGAGAAAAAAAACAGAATTTCAGTTAACTTGATGCTCCCAGGAAGCTGGAGGATGACAATTTCACTGGGTACCCAAGGCTTTGCCCTACCGTTTCCGCAAGAACGGCTTTGTACTTTTCACATTCCTGCTGCAGCATGATATGCAACTCATCCGCTTCCTTCAACTTCTGCTCCATTATCTGTTAAAGAGGAAAAGACAACATCTGAGCAGAGGACACACTCTGGCAGTCTTCAAGCAGCGGTTGGACAAACACTTGTCAGGGATGCTTTTGCACTGAAGCAGGGGGTTGGACTAGAGAGCCAGCGTGGTGTAGGGATTAAGAGCAGTGGACTCTAATCTGGAGAACCGGGTTGGTTTTCCCACTCCTCCACATGCAGCCTGCTGGGTGACCTTGGGCTAGTCACACTCTCTCAGCCCCACCTACCTCACAAGGTGTCTGTTGTGGGGAGAGGAAGGGAAGAAGATTGTAAGCCCGTTTGAGTCTCCTTAAAAAGGTAGAGAAAATAGGGGTATAAAAACCATCTCCTCTTCTTCTTCTAGATGGCCTCTTCCAACTCTATAATTCTGTGATTCTAGGGCAAAGTCCCCATAATGGGAAAGGGGCTTCATAGGGCTTCTCTGTGCGAGCAAGTTCCTTAGGGACCAAAGAGCATGTAAATGTTAAGTGCTCGATTTCCCTCCAATCTTTTCATTTGGTCAATAGCTCGGATGAGCGGCAGGGAGTATTCATGGAATCTGAGACCACTAAATATAGGATGATGATGATGATAAAGTTTATTGTTTGTGGTTGAAGGCCATCACAATCTATCATACAACACTAAATAAAGGAAGAAGATTCCAGTCCAGTAGCACTTTAGAGACCAACAAGGAGCTGTGGCTCAGTGGTAGAGCATCTGCTTGGCATGCAGAAGGTCCCAGGTTCAATGCCTGGTATCGTCAGTTAAAAAAAAAGGATCAAGTAGGAGGTGATGTGAAAGACTTCTCTGCCTGAGACCCTGGACAGCCACTTCCAGTCTGAGTAGACAATACTGACTTTGATGGTCTGATTCAGTATAAGGCAGCTTCATGTGCTCAAAGATTTTTGGTGTGTAAGCATTCAAGAGTCAAAGCTTCCTTCATCAGATATGAACAGGAATGCAGACCCTTGGGATGCATCCCTGGGGTATAAGGGCTTAGGGAATCACCATTCCTATTTGGATCTGATCTCTAAGGTGCTACCAAACTTGAATCTTGTTCTTCTGCTGCAGGCCCACATGGCAACCCACCTGAACCTAAATGTGGGAAGGAGAGGATAAGAGGAATTATTTAGAAGAAGAAGAGTTGGTTTTTATATGCTGACTTTCTCTACCACTTAAGGGAGAATCAAACCGGCTTACAATCACCTTCCCCTCCCTTCAACTGACACCTTGTGAGGTAGGTGGGGTGAGAGAACTGTGACTGGCCCAAGGTCACCCAGCTGGATTCGTGCGTAGGAGTGGTGAAACAAATCCAGTTCACCAGATTAGCCTCCGCCACTCACGGGGAGGAGTGGGAAATCAAAGCAGGTTCTCCAGATCAGAGTCCACCGCTCCAAACCGCCGCTCTTAACCACTACACCACGCTGGCTCTGTTTTTTTTGTGTTTTTTTTTTTTTGCTGTTCTTATTTGAAATAAACAAGGCCCAAGGCCCCCAAAGAGGAACCCTGCTGATTTCAAAGGCAAAAATCATCCTGTGCTTAATTCTCCTCCGCTGAAACTGACCAAACTTGAAAAATGCTTTGCTTTGGCTGGGTCGTACCCATAATATTCCAGAGCACCCCATCAACCTCCCGATGATACGAATTCAAGGTGTACCTTCCCACGACAAACAAATCCTACAGAGACAACACTGCTCATCAATCGTTTCTGATTTGGAAGCAATGTGGACTATTCAAATCTGTGCTATAGTATCTGGTTTCTTCCCATCTCACCAAGACAGGGCTAGAGAATGACTGAGCCATGGGGCCTCCTCTCTGCCTCTCACGTCTTCTTCTTGCAGTGACAGGCTCATCTGGGCAAAACAGGCACAGCTCTGTTTCCTCTCTCTCTCTCTCTAACGCCAGCTGAATTCTTACTGCTACACAGAAAAGGCCTTTCTGCTTCTAATGGGCCCACACAGCCCGTTTCTTTACCCATTGGCAACCGCTACACCAACTCCAATGGCTCAGGGGTCCCCAACATTTTGAAGCCTGCGGGCACCTTTGGAAATCTCACACAGGATGGTGTGGGCAACCACAAAGTGGCTGCCACAGGAGGCAGAACCAACCACAAAATGTCAGGAAGTGAGGCTATGTGTAACGCTTCAACACGTCAGACACAAGCTCTGCTTATTAGGATGCCTTTTTAAATGAACCTATTGTTAACAAAGATTTCCTTGCACACACGCAGCTTACCTTCAGTCAAGCAGTGAAGTTTCTCATGTTATGGCAGCTGCTGCCAAAAGCAATGTGGTTTTTTAAAAAACTGCTCAATCAGATCTCCAACAGCCAATCAGAGGTCCGACTGAGCAAAAGCCTTTCTCAAAACACTTGGCCGACACCAGGAAAGATCTCAGTGGGTGGCATGGTGCCCATAGGCACCACTCTGGGGACTCCTGCCACGCCTATTCCAAGCTAAACAGTTATTGATCAATAGTCTGGGTGTCAAGCAAAATTTCAGCTTCTGCATCTCTGGGCTTTTGAGGCCATTCCCCCAAGTACAGAATTAGCTGCTTCCTCTGAAAAAAAACTTTCACAAAAGGTTTATTATATATACCTCCTTTTTTATATATATAAAAATGCAGTTTGCACCGACCTTCACATCCTCCGATCGAGGCGCCTCCTGCTCTGCCACTGCCTTTTCAAACCCTCGCATCCATTCTGTGTGGCTCTGCAGAAGACAGAACCTGTCAGTGAAAGCCAGCAGAGACCGCCTCTGCGGCCTTGCCAAGTTTAGAAGAAGGCAAATTAACTAGCTGTCGACGGCAGAACCCTAGTCAGCAACTCCCGTCTAATAGCAGCCCAAGCTCTTAGACCTGTGTTGCCTGTCTGGTGTGTTGCCTGTCTGGTCTCCAAGCCATAAAATAAAATGTGGGCTTCTTTGCTGTTACAAGCCCCCTGAGCTCACTTCTTTTGTTTGTGCACTGAGGACTCGATCCGGCACTAAAATATGATTCTGTTAACTTAGGCAGACCGTCAGAGGGATGGCAGGAAAGGATAAATCAGTGCTTGGCTCTCGTGGCCCTTTCTTACATCCCCAGGGTATTGCTGATTGTCACTTTGAAGAAAACAGAGTTTCACTTACTTGTAACTGTTGTTCATCTGGTGGTCTTCTATGCAGGCACACATTGGGACTGCGCAGGCGCAGGCCAGCCACGGATAAGATTTGTCAGCTTCTAGCAAAATCGAAAATGAGAGTGCTCCCCCTCCCCTCGGGGCATGCAGCCTTCCCGCCCAACGGTCACATGACCCAGGGGGAGGGAGCACTCTCCCCTCCAGTTCTCCAACCTGCCGCCACGGAACCACCCACGTGTATTGCGGAGAGGTCCCACAGCGGGGAAGGAGGGAGGGGTGTGTGCCTGCATAGAAGACCACCAGATGAACAACAGTTACAGGTAAGTGAAACTCTGTTTTCATCTGCGTGGCTTCTATGCAGTCCCACATTGGGAGAGTAGCAAGCTCGGTTGCCCGGATGGTGGGTGTGGAACAGTCACCGAAAGAATGACTGCAAGACGGCACGTCCCACTGCTGCCTCTCTAGGTGAATCCACGTCGACTGCATAGTGCTTCATGAAAGTGGAAGGGGTCGACGAAGTCGCCTCTCGACAGATGTCTCGGAGGTCAATTTTAGACTAAAAGGCGACGGAGGCAGCGTAAGCTCTTGTGGAGTGCGCCTTGATCATGTCTGGGCAATCCACGTGTGCTCTCTCATAAGACAGTCTAATGGCTGAGGTAATCCACCTGGACAGGGTCTGCTGGGAGGCTCGGTGACCCTTACGGTGGTCGCTACAGCAATAACATATTAATGTTTTCCCTGCAAACAAGGTTCTTTGTAATAAGAAGGGAGGGCCCTCCGTACATTTAAAAGTTTAGAGCCCTCTCTGCATCGGAAGAAGGGGTCGGCAATAACACGGGTAAGACAATACCTTGTGTAGAAAGAAAGCTCGGATTTCAAAACCACTTAATCAGCGTGAAACTTAGTAAAACGGTGAGGAACGACAAATAGCCGCTAAATCTCTGACATGACTGGCCGAGGTGATTGTGACCAGACAGGCAGTCTTATAGGATAGCAAAGAGAGTCCCCTGGTGGCCAAAGGCTCAAACAGTGCTTCATGAGTTGGGACAACATGAAGGGAAAGCTCCACTGAGGAACAGGTGGAGATACCCGGGGATAGAGGTTGATATGTCCCTGTAAAAAAACTTTTGTGAGTCTGGGTGTGAAAAAAACTCAGCGTGAAGGGCTGAACAGTAGCTGAGGGATTGAACAGTCCCGCATCGTTAAACATACGAGGTAGTCAAAAATTGACAACAGGAGAGAAGCATCTCCGGACAAACCATTGTCAGCAGCTCACAGGGAAAACGTTTCCGCTTGGCATCAAGAAAAATGTCTCGTGGACAACTTAATGGGGTGCAGCAGCACCTGAGCCACCCTATCTGACCATAGATTACATAGAATTCTCCATGCTGCCAGCTTGATTCTGGAAGAAATGTGAGAAATATCTTGAGGAGGAACAGTACTACCTTGAGTCAAGGCATTAGAATCGTGAACTGAGATCTCCTGGGCCGGATGGTGCCACCAGGATGCCACTTGTCCTGTCTGTTCAGATCTTGGCCACAACCTTGCCCAGCAAGGGGAAGGGGGGGATCGACCAAGTCATTTGGAATGCGTCCCCCATGGAGCTTGGGCTCTCCCCCGCTCTGGAGCACAATTGAGGACACGCTGAATTGTGCTGAGTTACAAGAGATACATTTGCAGGGTGCCCCAGATTAGGGAGAGATAACGAAGACAATGTGGGCCTACAGTGAGTTTGTGACAATCGTCAGGATGATAACTTACGAAGTCTACGAAAATGTTACTCGTGCCTGCAATGTGAATGGCAATGTCAGCGGAGCCATGTGTTATGGCCAGTCCAAGACTGGAATGGCTTCTGTGCACAGCAATGGACCTTGTGCCGCCCTGTTTGTGCTGGGCGGTGCTGTCCGTTGTGACCTGAACATGTCGATCCTCGAGGATCCCTGCAAAGGAACAGAGAGCAAGCCTAATAGAATGAAGCTCAAGAAGGTTAATGTGCAGGGTAGACTCTTGAGCAGGCCATACACCATGGGCCTTAGGAGCCGTACAATGAGCTCCCCATCCTGATAAGGAGGCGTCAGGAACAAATGAGCCTGTGGAGCAGGTGTTTGAAAAGGCAACACTGGCCAAGAGGACCACCAGTCCAAAGAGGTAATAACCGATGTAGGAATAGACAGGTTTTTGTATTGAGGGTCAATGTTCAGCTGGAATGCTGTCAGAAAACCGAGTGTGCAAGGGGAGCATCCGCAGACGAGCAAAGGCAACAACTGCAGTGGAGAAAGCCATGAGTCTCAAGTAGTGAATTTTAGGGGTCGTTTGGAACCTTTTCTAGAACAGGTGAACTAACTTCCAAATGGAGCGTATTCCCTGTAAGCTCTAGCTGTGGCCAAGTGCAGGTGGGTACCATGAATCTATGGCCTTAGAAGAGGTCAATGGAGACTTTTATAGTTGACCAGGAGACCCAGGTTGGTTAGGACAGAAAATAAAAACTTCCGCCTGACTAGAAAAGGCAAGCTCTGAGTAACCGACTATCGGCCAGTCATCTAAGTATGGAAAATGACACATCCCTGCAGGGCCAGGTGTGTAACTCCCACAGATAAGCACGTCATGAAGGTGTGAGGTGCCGTAGCATGACCAAGGGCAAACTGCATATCCATAGTGCTTGCCCTTGCAGAGAAAACGCGACAGAGTCCGCAGTCTTTGTGGATTGCAATGTGCAATATGCATCACACAAGCCCAACGGCAAACCACATCTGCTCATCTGGGAGTGGCAGGACCTTGGGTATTTAACCTATGAGCAACATATGAATTTGTGGATCTTGACTGCGTCGTCAAGTCCCCAGGTCTAGAGAGGGGTGCTCCCCCTCTTTTTGTCAACTAGGTAGAAATGGGAATAGTACCTGTAGCCCCAACCCTTAGAGGGGACCTCCCGGATGGCCCCTTTTTGTAGAAGTTCCCGAACCTCCTGTAGGAGTTGGGCGGGAGCCGGCAACGTAGTGCAAGCCAGAAAGAGTTAGGGAAGCAGAGTGTCGAGCTCAATAAAGCATCCATGCTTTATCATTTTGAGAACCCAATTATCATCAGTGATGGACATCATATACTGTAACAATCAGACAACCGGTCTGTGAAACGCACCTGAGCCACGCCTGCTTAGGTTTGTAGGGCGCTTGAGAGATGGGCTAGGACCCTTCCTGGGTCTAGGTGTGCCCAAAAACTCCCTATCCTGCTGGGAAGAAATGAGATTGGAGGTGGAAGGTACCTTGGTACCTGTATAGGCGGGATGGTTGAGACTGGCTGCCAAAGTATTTTGGCTATAAGCTGGCACAGTGGAGGCGATGCCCAAGGACTTAGCAGTTATCCTTCTTGAGACGATCAAGAAAGGCATTGTTTAATCACTGAAAAGCGAGGTGCCCTCAAAGGGTGGGTTCCCAATACGCGACAGAGGTGCCCTCAAGGGCAAAGTACTAGATACATAACCGAGTGTCATATGGAAGGGTGGACTGGTTAAGTCATGCATGCCTCCGAAGGACTATGGACAAGGCCATGACCTTGCTGGAAGGGTCCACAACGTGACTCGCTGCAATAAACTGCTGTCTATCAAGGGTCATGTTTGTGCTCTGAGCAGTTTAGTCTGATGGGCGTTGATCCTCCGGTAGGATACTAAATTGGAATGAAATTCCATCCCAGAAGGCATATTAGTATCTGGCCATGATTGCCATGAAATAGAAATGTGAAAACCAGTGGCACTGGAAGTATAAACTTTCCTGGGTAAAGCATCCAACCTACGTCCCTCCCGGTTTAGGGGCAAGGAATGTGAACACGATCCATATTTGCCCGACAGGGCTTCGACCATCATAGAATTTGGGACAGGCTACTGGTACGGAAAATCACTGTCCTCACGGCGGATCTTGTAAAGGTTCTCAACTCTTCTGGTGAAGAGGGAGCCGAAAATTGCCTTGGTCCGATTAGAATCGACGACCTCCAAATGCTTGTAACCACTGGAAGGGCCACCGGACCTGCCTCTGAGGAATGCAATATACCCATGATGGTCGTCATGCGAGACGTCAGGGAAGGAATATATTTTAGAACCTTAGCCAGACAGATCAATTCTACATATAATCTCACATCCCCCGGAGGGGATGTGATTTAGTATCCCCCGCAATGTCCCCAGGTGAGGGTTGCGAGGTGCGGGATTCCAAGTCAGAGACCTGAGTAGCCGTCGCATCGGACTCAGAATGGACCATATCCTTTAATGTAGGCGGAGATCTTGGTTGGGAAAGTCTCTAGGGGGAGTCTTGCCTTGGCAACGCACAGTTCCGAGAAGGGTCTCGGCGCCGAGAGTCATTGCGGTGTCGCTGGCAATGCCGATGCCAAGGGTGATGGCGAGAGTCATCGCAGTGCCTATGTCAGAGGCAGCAAGGCGACCGAGTTTGACGACTGCAGGATCGTGTAGAGGACGAGCTGCTATGACGGGTCCCTATACGCTGCCTGGACCCAGAGTAAGAGGTCGACAAGTGACTAAATGGGTTAGTGAGAGCTTAGGCGCTGAGAACACAGGCGTCGAGAAACAGATCGGCTCCGAGTTGTGGAGCAACTGCCAAGGAATGACCGGCGTCGATGACCGGACGTGACAGGCGGAGGGGTCTTGACCGGTGTCGAGAAATTGTTTGGTGCCAAGAGGGTGAACAGCTCCGGCCGTAATGGAGACAGCCCCATGCCTAGACTCCGCGCCGACTTCGACATTTGGAAGAGGCTTGTCTGGAGTCGGAATAGCAACACCCTTATGCGGATGCAAAAGGAATTGAGTGCAGAGCTGTTGCTCATCCTGGGACCCACTCTGAACAGGAGCAGAGGGGCTAACCAGGGCATCCTGGGACCAGGGCCTCCTGGGACCCGCTCTGAACAGGCAGAGGGGTTAACCAGGGAATGATGAGAGGTATCCTCAAGCTCCGTAGACCTCGTCGTTCGGCGCCAAGAGACATCGATGACGACGGATGACAGATGCCGAGGTGAGTTAGATGCAGATCGGTACCGAGGCGGTGTCGGCGCGGCGCCGAGGCGATTCCACATTCTGAGTGACGGGGGCAAGAAAACTTGGTCGGTTTAGTGAGGGTTTTCACTGCTTAGAGGGCCGAAGGATTTGTCTCGCCCAGACGTACCTTCGATGTCTTGCCGAGTGTCCCGACAGGGAATTTTCTTCAAGGTGGAAGCTTTCGAGGTAACCTCGCCGAGGATTCATGTAAATGCGATCAGTCCGAGTCTTCAATGCCCTCTGAGTGATCTAGCACAGGTCTTACATGAGGAAGGCAGTTTTTTGTGACAATTGGACTTAGTTATTTCTGAAGAGAGGAGCCTTCATAGACTCCATAATGAAGAGAAGCTAAAGACACGTTCTCTCTCCGTGGCGGCAGAAAGAGAACTGGAGGGGAGAGCACTCCCTCCACCTGGGTCATGTGACCGTTGGGCGGGAAGGCTACATGCCCCGAGGGGAGGGGGAGCACTCTCACTTTCGATTTTGCTAGAAGCTGACAAATCTTATCCGTGGCTGGCCTGCGCCTGCGCAGTCCCAATCTGGGACTGCATAGAAGCCATGCAGATGAAGAGTTGGTTTTTATATGCCGACTTTCTCTACCACTTAAGGGAGACTCAAACTGGCTTACAACCACTTTCCCTTCCCCTCCCCTCAACAGACACCCTGTGAGGTAGGTGGGGCTGAGAGAGCCAAGGTCACCCGGCTGGCTTCATGTGGAGGAGCGGGGAAACAAAACCAGTTCACCAGATTAGCCTCTGCCGCTCATGTGGAGGAGGGGGGAATCAAACCCGGTTCTCCAGGTCAGAGTCCACCACTCCAAACCACTGCTCTTAACCACTACACCACGCTGGCTCTTTGGGGTCAGGAAGGAATTTTCCTCCAGGCCAGATTGGCCAGGGATCCTTGGAGGTTTTTTGCTTTCCTCTGGGTATAGAGCAGGGGTCACTGGGAGAGTGTGTGTGTGTGGGGGGGAAAGGTAGCTGTGAATTTCCTGCGTTGTGCAGGGGGTTGGACTAGATGACCCTTGACGTATCTTCCAGTTCTATGTTTCTATGAAAGTGTGTCCCTGGAAAACCAAGTCCCCTGGAGCTTGTTGTTATACGGCAGCTGCAACCTATACTTTGCAGAGTCTGTTGACAGAATGTAGAATTCTTAAAAGGAGAGGGCAAACAGACCAGGATTATCCAACAGGGAAACCAGACCAGAGCTTAAAAGGTTAGCTTATGTAGTCAAGTGGTGGGTGGCCACACCAAAGACACTTTGTTGGTGAGAACGAATCAAGCAGCGGAAGAGAACGGGGGGGGGAGGGGGGGCTTCCTTCCCAATTGGCAAACTGTTTCATCAGCTGTCAGAACTAAGCAATGGAAGGTCGCGAAGGAGAGCTCTGGACGGCCAGAAGCAAAGTGCATTTCTTTTGTGATGGCTTTGACTTGATAAGCTCTGGCAAGGGCAATCGGATCGCCTAGAGCCAAGGATGTTCTTCCAGTGCTTAGAGCTGAAACCAAGCAGGGAAGAAATGCCAAGGACAATCTCCGTATCTAAATTTGGGGGGGGGGATCCCTGCCCCAGGATGTGGTGATGGCTGCCAACTTGGAAGGCTTTAAGAGGGGAGTGGACATGTTCATGGAGGAGAGGGCTACCCATGGCTACTAGTCAAAATGGATGCTAGTCATGCTGCATGTCTGTTCTCTCCAGGATCAGAGGAGCATGCCTATTATCTTAGGTGGGCTAATTTTTTTGTTGGTGTGATGGCAATTCGCTCTTCCTTTTAATAAGTTATGTTATGTCCTTACTGTACTTGGATGAATGTTGGATATGCCAATAAAGGTATCTGAACTGAACTATTATCTTAGGTGCTTTGGAACACAGGCAGGATAATGCTGCTGCAGTCGTCTTGTTTGTGGGCTTCCTAGAGGCACCTGGTTGGCCACTGTGCAAACAGACTGCTGGACTTGATGGGCCGCATGGCCTTTCTTATGTTTCTTATGATACGGCTTTAAGAGGGGAGTCGACATGTTCATGGAGGAGAGGGCTATTCATGGCTACTAGTCAAAATGGGTGCTAGTCATGCTGCATGTCTGTTCTCTCCAGGATCAGAGGAGCATGCCTATTATCTTAGGTGGGCTAATTTTTTTGTTGGTGTGATGGCAATTCGCTCTTCCTTTTAATAAGTTATGTTATGTCCTTACTGTACTTGAATGAATGTTGGCTATGCCAATAAAGGTATCTGAACTGAACTATTATCTTAGGTGCTTTGGAACACAGGAAGGATAATGCTGCTGCAGTCGTCTTGTTTGTGGGCTTCCTAGAGGCTCCTGGTTGGCTACTGTGCAAACAGACTGCTGGACTTGATGGGCTGCATGGCCTTTCTTATGTTTCTTATGATACGGCTTTAAGAGGGGAGTCGACATGTTCATGGAGGAGAGGGCTATCCATGGCTACTAGTCAAAATAGCTACTAATCATGATGTATACCTATTCTGTCCAGGATCAGAGGAGCATGCCTATTATATTAGGTGCTGTGGAACACAGGCAGGATAATGGCACTGCAGTCGTCTTGCTCGTGGGCTTCCTAGAGGTACCTGGTTAGCCGCTGTGTGAACAGATTGCTGGACTTGAGGGGCCTAGGTCTGACCCAGCATGGCTTTTGTTGTTCTTATGATAATTTTTTCTTTGAATCTAGAAGGTATCCACAAATATTAGGAGCCAGATCCCTATTTCAGCCTTCATGGTTACCTAGGACTGTATTTTCAAACTACTGCTACCACCAACAACAAAAAAATCCTAGGCACCACAATGAAATTTCTAGGGGCCACGGCATTCTGGTGCCCGGGATTTGTTAAGCCCTGGTCTAAATGGAATTGAGATGTCCAGCTCATCCATGGACAAACCAGGTGAACACATGAACACTCATGAAGCTGCCTTCTACTGAATCAGACCCTTGATCCATCAAAGTCAGTATTGTCTACTCAGACCAGCAGCGGTTCTCCAAGGGCTCAGGTAGAGGTCTTTCACATCACCTCCTTGCCTAGTCCCTTTGACTGGAGATGCCGGGGATTGAACCTGGGACCTCCTGCATGCCAAGCAGATGCTCTACCTCTGAGCCAGAGCCCCTCCCCTAAAAAAGAGGGAACTCATTAGCTCTTGGGTCCCCAATCTGTAAAATGGGAGTGATGGTGAACACACGAAGCTGCGTTATACTGAAACAGACAATTGGTCTATGGAGGTCAGTATTGCCTACTCAGACTGGCAGCAACTCTCCAAGGTCTCAAGCAGAGGTCTTTCACATTACCTGCTGCATGGTCACTTTTACTGGAGATGCCAGGGATCGAACCTAGCAACTTCTGCATGCCGAGCAGATGCTCTAGCAGCGAGCCATGGCCGTTTCCCCATGGTGACCCCTCCGCTCCCCATGAGAGGGAGGGCAGGAAGAGTTGCGTCAGTGTTTGGCTCTCGTGGCCCTTTCTTATGTGCCCAGCATAATGCTGATCGCCACTTTGGGGTCGGGAAACAATTTTTCTCTAGGCCAGACAGGCCTAGAAAAAGAAGAAGAGTTGGTTTTTATATGCAGACTTTCTCTACCACTTAAGGGAGACTCAAACCGGCTTATAATCACCTTCCCTTCCCCTCCCCACAACAGACACCTTGTGAGGTGGGTGGGGCTGAGAGAATGTGTCTTGCCCAAGGTCACCCAGCTGGCTTCACGTGGAGGACTGGGGAAACAAATCCAGTTCACCAGATTAGCCTCCGCCACTCATGTGGAGTGGGGAATCAAACCCGGTTCTCCAGATCAGACTCCACCGCTCCAAACCACTGCTCTTAACCACCACACCACGCTGGCTCTCCTCTAGGATCCTGGAGGGATTTTTTTGCCATCTTCTGGGCATGGAGCAGGGGTCACTGGAGGTGTGGGTGGGATGTAGTTGTGAATTTCCTGCATTGTGCAGGGGGTTGGACTAGATTGCCCTGGAGGTCCCCTTCAACTCTATGATTCTAAGAGCCTGAAGCTGCTGGGTTCTAAAAGAGAATAGCACACGGCAGACCAACCAAGCAGGATCTCCCTGGAGGGTTTCCCCGACAAGTCTAAGTCTTCGAGCCGAGCCACCCACGCTCTTCAGCCATGCCTACAAAAGGATTAGCTTCACACAGCTTGCAGAAGCATCAGCAGAGGGATCTGACCACTAAGAGCCAGCACGGGTTTCTCAAGAATAAGTCATGTCAGACTAATCTTATCTCCTTTTTTGAGAAAGTTACTACTTTGCTGGATCAGGGGAATGCTGTAGACATAGTTTATCTAGATTTCAGTAAGGCTTTTGATAAGGTTCCACATAGTATTCTAGTTGACAAATTGGGAAAATGTAGGTTAGATCCTATTATTGTTAGGTGGATCTGCAACTGGTTGACAGATCGTACCCAAAGAGTGCTAGTTAATGGTTCCGGAGAGAAGTGACTAGTGGAGTTCCTCAGGGATCTGTGCTGGGCCCTGTGTTGTTCAACATCTTTATACATGATTTGGATGAAGGAATAGAGGGGATGCTTATAAAATTTGCAGATGTTACTAAATTGGGAGGGGTAGCAAATACAGTAGAAGACAGAGCCAAGATGCAGGATGATCTTAACAGGCTGGAGAAGTGGGCTAGAACTAATAAAACACACTTCAACAAAGACAAATGTAAAGTTCTGCATTTAGGTAGGAAAAATCAAATGCATAATTATAGGATGGGGGAGACTTGTCTGAGCAGTAGTGTGTGTGAAAAGGATCTTGGCGTCTCAGTAGACCAAACACTGAACATGAGTCAGCAGTGTGATGCAGTAGCTAAAAAGGCAAATGCAGACTTGGGCTGCATCAACAGAAGTACAGTGTCCAGATCACGCGAAGTGATGGTATCGCTTTACTCCACTCTGGTTAGACCTCAAGTTGAGTACTGTGTTCAGTTTTGGGCACTGCAATTTAAGAAGGATGTAGACAAGCTGGAACGTGTCCAGAGGAGGGCAACAAAGATGGTGAGGAGTCTGGAGACTAAGTCCTATGAAGAAAGGTTGAAGGAGCTGGGTATGTTTAGCCTGAAGAGGAGAAGACTGAGAGGGGATATGATAACCATGTTCAAGTACTTGAGGGGCTGTCATATTGAGGATGGTGCCGAGTTGTTTTCTGTTGCCCAAGAAGGTCGGACCAGAACCAACGGGTTGAAATTAAATCAAAAGAGTTTCTGTGAGAGGGAGGGCATCTTGGCCATCTTCTGGTCACTAGGTGTGGGGGGGAGGTAGTTGTGAATTTCCTGCATTGTGCAGGGGGTTGGACTTGATGACCCTAGTGGTCCCTGCCAACTATGATTCTAACTGCCCGTCTTACCAAAGTGGAAGAAAGAGACACGGCGGGAAACAGTTTCTGAAGGGCAGCTCGCGTCTCCTTTTCGGCCGTCTCCACAGACTGCTGCCTCTCCTGGATTGACACAGCGGGAAAGAAAAACAGGACCAATAAGTACGAAAACACCACTGGAAAAATAAGGTCTATCTTGCTGAAATACTTTCTCCCTGATTCGGTTCTAGCAAATTCTGAGCAACAAAACAGTTCTAACTGCTGCCCTTCTTGCATTCCTAATATAGAATTCCCTTCAGGGCACGGGCTTCATATCATTTTGGACTCTGGTTGCTTTTCCAGAAGCATCCATTAAAAAACAATCAATTTTTTACATGCCTTTCTGACCCTTTTATAGTTTCAGGTGAGTAGTCGTGTTGGTCTGCAGTAGAGGAGCATGATTCAAGTCCAGTGCCATCTTAAAGACCAGCAAGATTTCCAAGGTATATGCTTTTGAGACCTTTATCATCTATGTCGAAGGTACCTGACAAAGGCCCTGACAGCGATGGCCCAGGCTAGCCTGATCTCATCAAATCTCGGAAGCTAAGCAGGGTCGGCCCTGGTTAGTACTTGGATGGGAGACCACCAAGAAAGTCCAGGGTGGCTACACAGATGCAGGCAAGGGCAAACCACCTCGGAACATCTCCTGCCTTGAAAACTCTACGGGGTCGCCATAAATCAGCTGTGACTTGAAAGCACTTTTCACACACACATCTGTCAGCCTTATTGGCTAACGCTGTAGAAGCCTAAGAAGAAGAAGAGTTGGTTTTTATATGCTGACTTTCTCTACCACTTAAGGCATGTTTGAGGGGAAATTCAAGAAGATACCCAGGACAGAGAGACATTCCCCCTGCAAATCCGGTAATTTAGAAACCACTGAACATATTCTCCTGAACTGTAACTTTTACACTATACCCCGTTCTAAGTTTATTGAGCCCCTCATACTGAGAATGGAACCCGACAGGGAAAGAGAAAAGATAGAAAAGCTCCTACAGTGCGAGACTGTGAGAGTGCGACTGTGAGTGCATGTGAGGCGGTGTGAGATATTGTGACGGAGAGTGTGAGAGAGAGAGGGAGAGAAAATGTGAGGATGAGAGTGTGTGTGAGTATTTGTGAGACAGAGTGTGACTGAGTGTCTGTATGAGACTGAGAGTGTGACTGTGAGTGCGTGTGTGTGAGGTGGTGTGAGGTATTGTGACGGAGAGTGTGTGTGACAGACTATGAGACAGTGTGACTGTGAGAGTGTGTGTGTGACAGAGAGAGAAAATGTGTGAGGCTGAGAGTGTGTGTGTGACTGTGTGTGTGTGTTTGTGAGAGAAAGAGAGTGACTGAGTGTGTGAGAGACTGTGAGTGCGTGTGTGCAAGATGGTGTGAGATACTGTGACTGAGAATATGTGTGTGTGAGAGAGAGACTGTGTGGAAGAGGGTGGAGGGGGAGGGTGGGAGAGTGTGTACACACACCAACCATTATCCCCAGTGGTTTCTGCTGGGTCCTACATAGGGAATGGCAAGGGAACCACCATTCTAACCCTCCTGTGATGGAACATCTGCCTGCACCAACGGTCACACGCTGGACTGGGAACACAGCACATGGACAATTCAGACAACGGTCACCACTTAAAGGACCCGTTCAGCTCTGAATGCAAGGACCGAGAGGATGAATTCTCCCCCTGAAAATGAACAGAACTTATAAGAATCTGACTGGATTGTGCCCTGGATGCCTCAGGGTAGGCAAGCTTTTTTTAAAAAAGGTAAAGGTAGCCCCTTGTGCAAGCACCAGGTTATTCCCGACCCATGGGGTGACGTCACATCCCGACATTTCCTAGGCAGACTTTTTTTGTTTACGGGGTGGTTTGCCAGTGCCTTCCCCAGTAATCTTCCCTTTACCCCCAGCGAGCTGGGTACTCATTTTACCGACTTCGAAAGGATGGAAGGCTGAGTCAACCTTGAGCCGGCTACCTGAAACAGACTTCCGGCGAGATCGAACTCCGGTCATGAGCAGAGCTTGGGACTGCAGTACTGCAGCATTACCACTCTGCGCCACGGGGCAAGCTTATCTCACTGCAAAGTACCCCTCTGGCCATTTATTACCTTAGCTGAGGTCTCTATGTCGTTATGATTTATTTAGAGAAAGTCCAGGGTACCTGAAGCCTATTCTGTCTTCAGCATACCCAAGTGGAAGGCGAGCACCTTTGCAGGGACTCCCCCAAGGACCCTTTCCTTTGGGGAGGGGCTGTGGCCCAGTGGTAGAGCATCTGCTTGGCATGCAGCAGGTCCCAGGTTCAATCCCCGGCATCTCCAGTTGAAGGGGCTAGGCAGGTAGGGGATGTGAAAGACCCCTGCCTGAGACCCTGGAGAGACGCTGTCGGTCCGAGTAGACAATACTGACTTTGAGGGAGGAAGGGTCTGATTCAGGATAAGGCAGCTTCATGTGTGTTCATGTGTGTTCCTGAAGCATCCCCCCCCCCTTTGCTGGTTTTCTGACATCTCATCTGCTCATGTTAAACTCTCCCCAGATTCAGAGGAGAAAGCACTTCCCACGAGCCAAGTGGTATCCCTCGCAACCAGGGGAGCTGAGGGCATAGGATCTCTTCCTCAAATCTCTGAGTCTCCCGGGTAAATTGGGGCAGACATTTGAGAAGCTGATCCCCCCTGCCCTTTCAGAAAGCCTAGTTCCCATCCCTGAAGATGTAAAGAGAAACAGCCTTTGTTCTATGACACGCAGGAGGAAATGAGAGCCAACTGTTAGAGCCAGGGAGTGATCTACTGTTCGTCACGGGCAACGCAGCGAAGGCTGCTCAGGGTTTTCTGGTGAGATTAGGTGGCAGCCAGCCAGTGTGATAGTGCTATTATGTTCTAATTGAGTGCCAGCTACTATTTTAACACTGTAGTGTAAAATTGTTGCATCTTGTTTTGATGATATTGGATGTTTATTGGTTTTAAATGTATATGTATGATGGTTTTATGGGGAGGGGCCATGGCTCAGTGGTAGAGCCTCTGCTTGGCATGCAGACGGTCCCAGGTTCAATCCCCAGCATCTCCAGTTCAAGGGAGCAGGCAAGTAGGTGTTGGGAAAGACCTCTGCCTGAGACCCTGGAGAGCCACTGCTGGTCTGAGTAGACAGTACTGACTTTGATGAACCAAGGGTCTGATTCAGTATAAGGCAGCTTCATGTGATTTGGGGAGGGGCCGTGGCTCAGTGGTAGAGCATCTGCTTGGCATGCAAAAGATCCCAGGTTCAATCCTCAGCATCTCCATTTAGAGGGACCAGGCAAGTAGGTGATGTGAAAGACCTCTGCCTGAGATCCTGGAGAGCCGCTGCCAGTTAAGAGTAAGTACTTGACTTAGATGGACCAAGGGTCTGATTCAGTAGAAGGCAGCTTCATGTGTTCATGTGTACGTGACTTTATTATTGTTGCCCGCCCTGAGCCTGGCCTTGGCTGGGGAGGGCAGGATAGAAATTTAAATAATAAATAAAATAGCCACTCCTACAGTCCCTTTTGTGGTTTCTGAAATGACACAGCAGAAGGCAAAGTAGGTGGGAATGGCCCTCTGCCATCTCTACACAGGATCCTACTTTCAGCAGTACACCTCACGGGTCAACCCTAGGGTTGCCAACCTCCAGCTGAAGCTTGAAGATCTCCCGAAATTGCAACTGATCTCCGGAAGACAGAGGTCAGTCCCCCTGGAGAAAATGGCTGCTTCGAAGGATGGACTCTATGGTCTCTCCCCTCCCGAAACCATCCCCTCCTCAGGCTCTATCCCCCAAATCTCCAGAAATTGCCCAACCTGGAGTTGGCAACCCTAGTCAACTTCCCCCCACCCCAACAAGATGACACGTTTTGAGGTCTACTACAGACGCACATTCCTGAGGTGCTAAACTTCTATTCCCCCCACACATTTGCTGGAACATGAAACTCTTTCAAAGTCATTGCAAGATTTTTTTAAAAGCATTGCCTGGTTTTGATAGAGCTGATCACAAAACTGGAATCAAAGGCTGAAGGAACTTAACAAGTGGTAGGGCAGAGAGATCTCCCTGCTGATGATATCCTGGGTGCTAATACCAAGACCTGAAACAGACGTTTGTTTAAACTTTTCTTGAAAATTCATAGGAAGGACGCTATTCCTCCCCCCACCCAATGTTTTTCCTCCCCTTCCAACACAGAGGTTATTCTCATGTGGACCTACTTCGCAGTATCTTAACTAATTCTTAATATAAAATTATTAAAAGTGCAAAATACTAAGTAGAGTTACGTCATTCTAAGCCTATTGACTTCAATGGACTTAGAAAGTTTATTTATTTCATTAAAACGTTTACATCCCACCTTTCCTCGTGGTTCAAGGTGGCTTACAAATTATAACTCCGCTTAGGATTGCACTGCGAGGTATTTGGGTTTCTTCCTGAAAAATGTAAGGTATTTTTTCTGGAAAAATGTCAGATATCATTTTTTCTTTTAAAAAGGATAACTTCTGCAAGGGAAAGGAATTGTTCATTAGGGTGAGAAAACATCACAGAGGGTTTACCAAGAGAAGAACCAGCTTACTGTGGGCAAGAGAAACATGTTTTATGAAAGAAACTTTTTTAAAGCAAGGGACATCTTCCTGCCCTTTAAACAAATGGTTTCTGGTGCTAGGGTATTTAAAAAGATTTCATACGTAAGTGCGTAGGACTCATTGAGAGTCAGTGTGTTGTAGTCTGGCAGGACGGTTGTGGGAGGGGACATGACATCCTCTTCACTGCTACATTACTTCCAGTTAAGAACCCGGAAGTGACTTAGGGTAGGCTATAGGAAATCGCCACAAACTCTATGGTAAAACCATTGTTTTTGGCAGTTTCTAGAACTACCCCATGGCACTTCTGAGTTTTCCCTGGAAGTGGCGTAGCAGCATAGAGGATGCCAACTTTTTTCTGTTTCTCCTGCTGCCTAAGGATTATTAATTCCTTGACTGGCAAGTTAATTTAGCAAACAAGGAAAGAAAGGTATGGGTGGTCAACAAGATAGTTTTAAAGATTCCTCCTCTGTAGAGAGAGATCACACAGGCCTGCAGCTCCAACAACGGTTCGAGCAAAACAATCAAAAACAGAAAAATCAGCATGCTCACAAATCAAACTACAAATAAAAGTAAAAAAATTGAGAAGACTAAGGTGACAGGCACAAGCGGAAATGAGAAAGAGAGAGGGCGTGCAATTCAGAAGAGAAGTATCTTTAAACTGCAGTAAAAGTTAAAACGCTTCCGCTTGATTTTTAAAAAAGGCGGCTGCAGAGTCGCTTCTAGCTCAATGCAATCATTTCCTAGCAGTTAAGTTATTACAACCTTGGCCGTCTTGGTCTCTCTGTCCTGCAGCAATTTTTCTGTCGAGGCCAATGCTTCCATGGCTTTCCAGTTTTTCTCCCGAAGGTCCTAATCGTTTTTAGAAAGAACGGGTTTCAGTTCAGCCAAGAATCAAAAACTTTGGTCTGCTTTCACTTTCAGAGAAGGTGAGCATTATTATTAGCAACACTGAAACAAAAAAAACACCCCGAGCAGGTGCCTGTTAAGGTAAGGCACAACAGCGAGAGAGAAGCGTGTTGTTTTGCGTGGGACATTTTCAAAAAGTGAAAAATAAAATAATTTGCTAATCGTTCCCTAAACACTTCCCCACATCTATATCTGGCTCTAGGGCTACAAAGGCGTTGGAACCAGAAACCCCACACTTTGACTGCACTTTTCAGGAAGAAAAAAGGAGACGTATTCAAAAGCCAACACCACATACAGTCACATACGCGCACCCTAAACCGGGAAGCAACACCCTTTGGAGTCCCATTTAAACTGGCTGCAGAAATCTAGAATCCACCGGAGCAGCGTTGGAAATGGCAAAGGGAGCAACTCACTGGGTGCTTGTGCTAGAGCAGGCCACCTAAAGCAGCTCGCCACCCCAGTTAAGACCACAGACTCTTTCCATCTGGTGCTGCAGTCCCTGGGGGCGGGGCCGTGGCTCAGTGGCAGAGCATCTGCTTGGCATGCAGAAGGTCCCAGGTTCAATCCCCAGCATCTCCAGCTAAAGGGACCAGGCAAGTAGGTGATGTGAAAGACCTCTAACTGAGACCCTGGAGAGCCATGGAGAGGAGCCGTGGCTCAGTGGTAGAGCATCTGCTTGGCATGCAGAAGGCCCCAGGTTCAATCCCTGGCATCTCCAGTTAAAGGGGCTAGGCGGGTAGGTGATGTGAAAGACCTCTGCCCGAGACCCTGGAGAGCAGCCGTGGCTCAGTGGTAGAGCGTCTGCTTGGCATGCAGAAGGTCCCAGGTTCAATCTCCGGCATCTCCAGTTGAAAGGACTAGGCAGGTAGGTTTGTGAAAGACCTATGCCAGAGACCCTGGAGAGTCGCTGCTGGTCTGAGTAGACAATACTGACTTTGATGGACCAGGGGTCTGATTCAGTACAAGACAGCTTCATGTGTTCATGTGGGAGCCGTAGGGTTGCCAACCTCCGGGAGGGGCCTGGAGAAGTAGGGGTGGCCACAGGCATAAACGGATTTAAAAGTTGATTAAGCAGATTCATGGTAAAGAGTTCTATCGGTGACTACTAGCCCTGGTTGCTAAACAGAACCTGCACATTCAGAGGCAATAAACCTCTGAAAACCAGTGCCAGGAGGCAGCATGGGTGGGGGAGCAGGCCTTGGCCTCTATGCCCTGGGGTTGGCCCTCCAGAGGAACTGGTTGGCCGCTGTCTGAGACGGGATGCTGGACTAGATGGACCACTGGTTTGATCCTGCAGGGCTCTATTGTTCTTATGCTCTTATCAGGAGAAGGCCTCAGCCTCTATGCCCTGTTGTTGGCCCCTCCAGAGAAACTGGTTGACCACTGGTGTGAGAACAGGATGCTGGACTAGATGGACCCGTCGGTCTGATCCAGCAGTGTTTTTCTTACGTTCTTACAGAGATCTCCCAGAATTACCACTGATCTCCAGACAGCAGAGATCAGTTCCCCTGGAGAAAATGGCAGCATTTGGAGCATGGACTCTATGGCAATATACCTAGCTGAGGTATAATAATAAAATGTACGTGTAGCGTGTGTGTGCGCACGTGGGTGCGTGTTATGTGCCATCGAGAACTCTTTGACTAAGGGCAACCCTATGAATTAACAGCCACCAACCTGTCTGATCCTTGACAACTTTGTTCAGATATTGCAAAATGAGGGCCGTGGCTTCCTCGACTGAATCAATTCATCTCATGTTGGGGCGCCCTCTTTTCCTCCTGCATTCAACTTTTCCTAGCATTATTTTTCCCCCCAGCAAGCCTTATATTCACATGCACAGCATGTGTGTGTGTGTGTGTGTGTGTGTTAAGTGCTATCAAGTCGCTTCCGACTCCTGCCGACCCTATGAATCAATGTCCTCCAAAACCTCCTATCTTTGACAGCCTTGCTCAGGCCTTGCAAAATGAGGGCTGTGGCTTCCTTTATTGAGTCCATCCATCTCTTGTTAGGTCTTCCTCTTTTCCTTCTGCCTTCCACTTTTCCTAGCATGATTGTCTTTTCCAGTGACATGCATAGCATGTAGCAAGTTCAAAATGCTTTCATGCCTGTCATCTCACGGTTGCAAATTCTAGTGGGGAAAGCCATGCTAGTCTGCTATAGCAAACACAAAATGGAACTTTGAGCACCTTAAAGACTAGCAGATTGAATGTAGCACCAGCTTCTGTGGGCTTGTGAAGAGGGGTGTAGCCCATGACCGCTCATGCTACAGTAAATGTGTGTCTTTACAGTGCCTCAAACTCCTTTTTAGACCTCATCTCAATAACCAATACAATCTTCTTGTACCACAGTTTTCTAACACTTAGAGCGGTTCCTCAGTGGAACAGGCTTCCTCGGGAGGTGGTGAGCTCTCCTTCCCTGGAGGTTTTTAAGCAGAGGCAAGATGGCCATCTGTCATCAAGGCTGATTCTATGACCTCAGGCAGATCATGAGCGGGAGGGCACCTTGGCCATCTTCTGGGCATGGAGTAGGGGTCACTGGGGGTGTGTGGGGGGGGAGGTAGTTGTGAATTTCCTGCACTGTGCAGGGGGTTGGACTAGATGACCCTGGTGTTCCCTTCCGACTATATGATTCTATGATTCAATGCATTTTGAAACTGGATTTTACTGTGAGAAGTGGCAAAATCCACTTGCAAACGATCATTAAAGTGTACTGAAAGTGGATTGAAAGTGTATTATTTGGCATGTTAGAAAGTGCCCAGTGTCTCCTTGAGAGGCAACCACACAAAATTAACAGAGGTGCTTGCTGACACAAAGGCAGAAGTGCTATCTGCAAAACAAAACAAGCCTCCCACCCCCGCAGCTTGCAATTCTTAAGCACAGTTCCCAGAAGTTCCTCCGTACAGGAAACAACCGAAGGGGTAGAGGGCTGGAGAGAAACGAAAGCGAGAACAAAGAACAGCTTCAGCTATGCAGAGGCGGCTCACAGCTTTGTTTTGGAAACCACATTCCCCTTCTCACTTCAAATGGAGTTGACGGTCCCCTAACCAATTCGACCTACACTTTTTAACTCCGTATGCCTAGCCCAACTGGAGGAATTTTATGGTTTGCGGGCCCTACAGGTATGAAAGGATAACGCAGCTCCCTAAAAAGTTTTTTTGGGGGTGGACAGGCACCCATCGTTTTGATTTTGTGCATCTATTCCCCCTCACCCCCCCAATAAAGCAACGCTTTAGTGAACTTGCCCAAAATGCTATCAGTTTGTGCAATCGGAAAGTGATGCAACACACATGTTGAGAAAAAGGCAGGCGCCACGCATCTTTGCAAAAGGGAAGTAAGCTGACCACAAGCAACCCCTTGAGAATGGGGTGTTTGATTGCCCCAAATGTTCCGGCCCAAGGAGTTAAAAGAAAAAAAGGATGCAAGACAAAGAATCTCTGGAGCGGGTGAAATGGAAATGCATGAAAATCATGCGCGAGGCAACAAAAGCCGGCTTCCACGGACTGAGCCGTGACTTCCTATGGTCCTGGCAGCGTTGCCACTAGAACAGACATCCCATAAATACATGCGCTACGCACAAACGGTTCAGTTCTCTCCTTCTAGGATTATCTCCTAACCAGAGCGGAGCCCTACTATTGGGTAGGAGAAGAGATGCCAGATTCATTCCCTGGGCATTTTCAGCTCAAGGATCCTGGGGAGGTGGGTGATGAGACTTAAGACCCCCTGGAGAGCCACTGAACCAATCAGAGGCAGCATAGAAGGACTTTGGGGCGGGGCTGTGGCTCAGCGGTAGAGCATCTGCTTGGCATGCAGAAGGCCCCAGGTTCCGTCCCCAGCATCTCCAGTTGAAGGGACTAGGCATGTAGGTGATGTGAAAGACCCCTGCCTGAGACCCTGGAGAGCTGCTGCCAGTCTGAGTAGGCAACACTGACCTTTATGGACCAGTGGTTTGATTCAGTATATGGCAGCTTCATGTGTGTTTATGTGTGTACGCTTTTAAGGGACTGGCTGTGGCTCAGTGGTGGAGCATCTGCCTGGCATTGCAGAAGGTCCCAGGTTCAATCCCCGACATCTCCACTTGAAAGGACCAGGCAACAGGTGATGAAAAGACCTCTGCCTAAGACCCTGGAGAGCCCCTGCCAGTCTGAGTAGACAATACTGAGCTCGATGGATCAAGGGCCTGATAAGGCAACTTCATGTCTGTTCATGTGACCAGGGGCTTCCTGTTCCGCAGCCTCTAGAAGCTGAGCTGCTTCTGAGCCACCATCTATAGCAAACAGAGCTCTTCCCTCCCCAATATATTTTGGAAGTGACTTACATTGTTTTTTTGCCTCTGCTGCTCCACGGCCTGCTTCATGATGCCCAACTCCTTCTCTAGGCCAGCGATCTCTCGCTCTTTCCCTGAAATGCTGAAGAAGTGACAAAGTCACAAGTCGCCAGGTGCTGAAAATCCCTCTGCTCTTCCAGCTTTGCCACAGAAAAGGCGGCAGAGACTCCAGAGTTACACGGCCCTCCATCACCGCCCGTTTGTTTTCTTTCCCAGGAAAGTGCTTGCGTTCCTCTCAAAGCCGCGAGGACAAAGAGGCTTCTTTAAGAGCTCTGTTTCAAATTTCTGCTCGTTTTCCGATTTCTGCGACCCAAATTCCGCCATCCAACCTCTAGCGAACTGTTTTACGGGATGTCCAACGCTACTGAGTGCATTTGGCTTTCGTGATGTAATCCACCAAGGCGGACTATCTATACATCTAATTCCAAATTGTACCCCCTGCTTAAACCCACAGATAGAACATACTACAAGGAGGCCAGATTAAAATATCTCCAGCCAGCATTAATTGGGCTTCTTCGTGAATCTGATGTGGCTGAACTGGAATACATGCTGTCTGATAGAAACCATTGGGTATCCAGGCAAGTAGCCAAATTCTGTCTAGGGATATGCAAGACAGGGGGAAATGATATTAAAGTTGACGCAGAGTTTTAAACCCATTTGACTAGCTCAAATGTTCATGCAGCTATTTTTGTTGTTGTATTGAACTATTGTTGTTTTAATGATGTTTTAACTTTGTAATACTGGTCAAGGACCGCAATAAATTATAATGAATGAACCCACAGATAGGGGGTACACTTCTCCCCCAAAAGGTTTTTCGGCAGACTGATTCAATATAAGGCAGCATCATGTGTTCAAGAGGCAAGATTCATTCCGGCTGCATCATTAATCTGAAAGATGTTATTTCCGTTGGCTTTCACTGCCCTGGGACTTGGGTCCAGGATGCAGCTGAATGGCTAATGTAAGGCTAACCACTGGGGAAGGGATCATTAATGTTACAGCTCCCCCTGCAATGATGTTTTTCCTGCTCAAATCACACTTTACGTGCGGCACAACTATTCTTACCAACAAATGCTCTGTGCAAAGGACAGACCAAGATTTTAGTCAGGCTGCCGATACTTACAGCTGCAGAAGCTGTTCGTTCTTGCTTGCCAGAGATTCCTGAAAGAGAGCATCACACAGAAATGGGAAGGAGACCCGCAAACGACTTCCTGATATTGTAACAGTTAAGTAGGCATCGGTTTTCTGCTTCGTACTGTGCCGTGTGAAGGAGACACACTGTGCTTTGTGATCTGGTGCGGCGTTGTGGTTACGAGCCTGGCTTACGAGCTGGAAACGGCTGGTTCAAATTCTCGGCCAATAAAGACCGAGTAGACAATGCTGACTTTGATGGACCAAGGGTCTGATTCAGGATAAGGTAGCTGCAGTGTTCACAAGGTGCCCAGAACCCTGGTCCTTGTAGGGAGGGGCCGGGGCTCAGGGGCAGAGCCTCTGCTTGGCATGCAGAAGGTCCCAGATTCAATCCCCGACATCTCCAGTTAAAGGGACCAGGCAAAGAGGTGATGTGAAAGACCCCTGCCTGAGACCCCGGGGAGCTGCTACCAGTCTGAATTGACAAGGCTGACCGTGATGGACCCATGGTCCGATTCAGTATAAGGCAGCATCACGTGTTCGTGTGTCTGCGGGAATCTTGCTTGCTTCGCGGAAGACCAAATTTTATTTCACGGGCCAATTCACACCACGAGACATGTTTGGATAACCTTTCCACGCAAGAGGTTACAAGGGGGGGCACCCAAGATGAGAAGAACAACTGTCTGCCCAGCAATGACTCTCCTACCCCCACCCCAAAAATCCATCTGTATAGGAAGGGCCCCAAGGGGCAGCTAAGTGCCCAGATTTGACATTTCAAGCAGGGAACCCAACTTAACTGAAGACTCCTTTTTACTCTCATTTGGGGATCTCTCTGCCCAGGAACAACAAGACATAATTGAGAGATTGGAATGTACAAAAAACCGTTTATTGACACTAAAAATGAAAAAGTCTGTTAGTCCTTCTACTACATCGGAACCTCATTTCACCCAGGAAACAGATTTGACAGACATTGATGACCCTTATACTGCTTCTCTGCAAAAACTGACAAATATATCTCCATCTTCCCCATTGGATGCAATTGAGCCTACTATCGTCTTGGAATCGTTAGGAATGCCCATTGGTACTCTAATCCCTCCTCAATCAAATGGCTGTATTTTTAATGACCCTCTGAAAAAGCTTGATCTGATAGAAGAAAAGGATTGACTATCTCCAGACTGTAATAACAGAGCTTTTAATTTCTTATCATGGAATATTGCTGGGTGGAATAACAAAAGACAGGATACTGATTTTATTAATTTTCTTAAAGGGTTTGATGGTATATTCCTACAGGAAACTTGGGAAGCTACTGACTTGAGTATAAATGGTTTCCAAACTTTTCTCCTCCCAGCCTATAAAGTGTCCTCAATGGGTCGCCCAAAATGCGGCCTAGCCAGTTTGATCAGGAACAATAGCTTCTTTAAGCAAACCTTTTTGGGAAATTGTGATTGTTTTGCTCAAGCAATATTACTCTCCTCTCCTACTCTGAGCCTTATTATGATTAATACCTATCTGCCACCCTCTAATAATATTAAGGACTTGGACACTATGTGGTCCAACCTCTCTAAATTTACTTTTAAAATAGCTCAAAATCATCCGTTGGCTCAAATTGTTTTATTGGGAGATTTAAATGCTCGAATTGGGTCAAACCAGCAGGAATGGTCCTCCTCTATGGGTTTTGATGGGGAAGACTTGTTACCTCCCCAATTAAGTTTGCCTCATTACTCTACTGATAAAACTTATAATAAGGCTGGAGTTAGACTGATAGAGTTCTGTGTGACTCATAGCTTAATAACCCTAAATGGACTACCACAATTCCCTTCATCAACAAACTCCACCTTTATATCGACAAGAGGCTGTAGTGTGACTGATTATAGTTTATGCTCTTTGAACTTGTTGCCTCTTGTCAAGTCAGTGAATATTGAAACCCGTACTGAAAGTGATCATCTCCCCCTTTCATTTCTATTAAACTTGCCAATAAAGACCTTCAATTTTTTAAATCCCTCCCCTGGTGAGAATAAGGTTCTAATCCTGACAAGGATTAAATGGTCAGAATCTACAGAAATTGAATTGTTCAATATCCTCCAATCTGACTTATTGTCCAAATTAAAGATGTCCATAATTGGCTCTTCCTCTCATGAGGAGGTGCTAATAGCCTTTTCTTAAGTTATAGAGCAATGTAGCTCTATAGCCAAACCGATACGTAAAACTACTTTTGAAACATCGACCTGGTTTGATCATGAATGTTTAACTCAAAAAAGGAATTTGCGATTGGTTTTTGGGAAATCTAGGAAAGGAGGCCAAACAATCGATATGGAGCAATATTTATCGTCAAAAAAGCTTATCAGGAATTAGTGGTTAATAAAAAGAAAGCCTATTATCAAAAAAGATGGGACCAGCTCTTTTTATCTCTGAAATCAAGTGACAGTAAAATCTTTTGGAGAACAATTTCTTGTCTATTAAACAACAAACCCTCTCCTGACTCAGGTATTATGCCTCAAGTATGGGTTGATTATTTTTCTAACGTCTTTGGCCATGCTGTGGTCCCTCCATCTGATAATGAGGAAATTATTCCCGCAAATATCCCTCCATGGCATGCAGTAAGTAGGGAAGAAATTATGACCCTAATTTCCAAACTAAAAAGCGGTCGAGCACCAGGTCCCGATGGGCTCCCTGTCGAACTTTTTAAGAAATATGCTGACTGGTGGGCTCCACTACTAGCCAGTCTTTTTACATCAATTGATCATTATGGTATCCTTCCTGATTCATGGCTGAACTCAATATTAATGCTAATCTATAAAAAGGGAGACCCCAATCTACCGGGAAATTATCGTCCTATTAGCTTGCTATCAGTACTGGGCAAGTTATATGCTAGACACCTTGAGACCCGCCTTTCGGAGTGGTCTCAAGCTAAATCCATTATTGGCCCAGAGCAAATAGGATTCACTAAGAAAAATCATCTTTAGATTACTGTATCGTTTTATCCTTTCTTGTGGAAAAATACATGAAGATAGGTGGGGGGAAATTGTTTGCAGCTTTCATAGACCTAAAAAGTGCTTTTGACTCTATTCCTAGAGAGAAACTGTGGGACAAATTGTCAAATCTAGGAATTGACCCCAGGCTGCTAATACTTTTAAAGAAATTACACTTAAATACCACCTGCCAAGTTAAATACTCACCTAATGGTGGACTGACTAAGAAAATCTTAATTCAAAGAGGCGTTAAACAAGGGTGTGTTTTAGCTCCCCTACTTTTTAATATTTTTCTTTCTGATCTAGCGCAGTCATTGGGTTCAGTTAATGGTCATCCACCTAAATTAGGGTCCCAGTCTTTACCTCTACTTCTTTATGCGGACGACACCGTCATTCTTTCTTTCACTAAAGTAGGCCTCCAATGATATCTAGATGCTTTTAATAATTATTGCCATTTTAATTTACTTTCTATTAACTCCTCCAAATCAAAAGTAGTGGTATTTTCCAAAAAATGGTCCTCATACAAATGGCACATTGGGTTCAATTGAACAAGTTAAAAGCTATAAGTATTTGGGAATTACTTATAACTATAATCTCAATTGGTCTATACATCGACAAAATACTATTAAAGCCACCAAGATTTCCTGAAATCAACTCAAGCAGTTTTTCTACGCGAAGGGGAATCAGTGTGTTCCTGCAGTGATAAAAATCCTGAATTTGAAAATATTCCCCCAACTTCTGTTTGGAGTTCCCTTATGGCTTGGAACTCTTAATCAAGAAGTGGAGAACATCCAAGTCATATTTCTTAGACAAATATTGGGGATACCTAAATGTGTCTCATATTTCACAATTTGTTATGAAACTGGGCAAAACTTGATTGCCACCAAAGCCTGGATTCAAACAATAAGATATTGGCTCAAATTATATTTTCAAACTGAGCCAGGTTCCCTTTTATATTTCTTGAAAAGTGAACTTCATTATTTCTCATGGGACATATTGATTAGATCTAGACTCTGTCAAATTGGAATTGATTTAGATAATCTTGCTCTGGCCAATGAATCTTACATCTTTAAAAGAATCAAGCAACGTCTCCTTGATGTAGAATTGCAGAATTTTAACCCAGCTCTTCCCCACATCTGCTCTCCGGCGGCCCTAGGCCTTAATAATGGATCGGGTAAAATGGCTAGGTATCTAGATAACCTAGAGATACCTTCTCAACGCCGCGCTTTTCTATTAGCTAGGGTTAATGCATTCCCATCTAGGATGCTCTTAGGCCGATACCTCCAAATCCCTAGACATGAACGCCTATGCACATGCGGTTTAAACTTGTTAGATACAATTGACCACATCCTTTTAGATTGCCCCTTCTATGTGACTCAGTGGGATAAACTGCTATCTACTTTGCTCCAATACAAGACATACAGGAGTAATGAAGTGAAATGCAAATTTCTTTTGAGTGACCATGATCCCAAAATTACTGCTACCGTGGCTGAATTTCTTACAGGAGTTCTTAAAGAACAAGAAAAGTTTTATTAACCCGACTGTAACTTATATGTATTGCCCTTTGGAGGTATTTTGTTGTTGTTTTTTCTATCTCTGTCTTTGGTATGCCAATAAAGGTTAATGAAATGAAATGAAATGAAAAGCAGGGAACCCACCAGCTAGGGTTGCCAACCTCCAGGTACTAGCTGGAGATCTCCCGCTATTACTATGGATCTCCTCCGCTTTTTTTTGTTCAGTGACCACTGGTTTAAACCATGATTGCATCAGCATGGCCCCATCAAGGCAACACACCCATATTCGGGTACCCCACCAGTCAGCCGGTGTGTGTGTGTGTGTGTGGGAAGAATACCTGTTCTCCATTCTCTTGCTTCATTTCCTGAATCTGTGCTCTTAACAACCGATTCTCCTCCTGTATGGTCTACAAGGAAGGATGATATGTTAGACACGGCTGCCCAGTTCGTAACGCTGGGCTCCCCCCACCCCCGCAGCCACCGTAATTCACCTGCAACTCTTTCTGCCGCTGAGCCGTTTCCTTCCCCCTCTCGTCCAACAAGGCCTCCATTTTGTGTATTTCCCCTTGCTTCCCTTTCAACCTGAGAACAAAGTTTGGGAGTTATTCGCACACGTTATTTCACCGGGGATGGGTCAGACCCATGGTTTACGACACATGGAGCCTCGATTTCCTCGCACAGCTGGTCTGCAGAAGATACAAACTGTGTGCTTAGTATACGCAACAGCTGATTTAAACAGCGACTGAGGGGAAAAAGCCCCCTCCAGCGGGCAGTAGTGTTCTCTGGTTTCGTAGTTCTGGATTTGTTAACGATTGCGGTATGCAGTGCTTATATACAGTTGTTCCACATTTCAAAGACGGAATTCCTTTTGCTAGGACGAAAATGCATGGGAGGTTTTGCCTTGGATTTGCCACTCTCCCGATGCACATTTTCCCCATCTGAATTCTCAAAACTCTGCATGGGGGCTTATTGTTTTGAGAATTTGGCTGGGGAAAATGTGCATTTAAAGAGGGGCAAATCCTAGGCAAAACCTCCCATGCGTTTTTGCCCATAGTGAGCAAGGAGCCAGGGCTCGATTGTGCAAACCTCTTGCTAGGATGGGATTTCCCAGGCTGCCCTTTCTATCAGAATTGGTAACGTCTTACGTGCAAAGGAATGAGACGACGACCCTGCAGGGGGCGGGCAAGAGGGAAGCTAGATAGGACAGTGAAGTTAGGGATCTTTCCGTCCTTCTTGCCTGCCCTCAGACTGATATTCTCAGGGTCAATCACCTCCTTCTTCTCGGAAATGCTTCTCTCTCTGCTCTTAGCTAGTTAGGCAGCGAGAGGCTCTCTCTATCTCTACGCTTCCCTATCTATTATGTGGTTCATTCATAAACATTTACTTTTACGCTTAATCAGAGAGTGTGGAATTTTGCTTTGTGACCTGCACTCTGCAAACGCCCTCTTTTTTGACTGAAGCCAAACAAGTGGCAAAGGAATAGGAGTTTTACATCTGGGCAACAAAAATCATAAGAATGTATACTAGATGGGGGATACACTTCTGGGAAGCATTGTGGGTGAACAAGATCTTGGGAAATGGGTGGACAGTAAGCTATATATGAGTAGCCTGTGTGATGCAGCAGCAAAAAAAGGCTAAGGCAGTCTTGGGGTGTATCAACAGAGGCATAACATCTAAATTGCATGTCATAGTACACTGTATTGGTCAGGCTGCATCTGGAATACTGTGTGCAGATCTGGAGGCCTCACTTCAAAAAGGATGCGGACAGAATCGAGCGGGTGCAGAGGAGAGTGACGAGGATGATCAGGGGCCCGGAGACCAAGCCCTACGAGGAAAGGCTGAGGGAGTTGGGAATGTTTAGTCTGGAGAAGAGGAGGTTGAGGGGGGACAGGATTGCTCTCTTGAAGTAATTAAAAGGCTGCCTTTTAGAGGGGGCAGGGAGCTGTTCCTGTTGGCAGCAGAGGATAGGACTCGCAATAATGGGCTTAAATTATAGGCGGAAAGGTACCGGCTGGATGGAATCAGCTGCCAAGGGAGGTGGCGACCGTCCCCTCACTGGCAGTCTTCAAGCAGCGGCTGGACGAACACTTGTCAGGGATGCTCTAGGGCTGATCCTGCATTGAGCAGGGGGTTGGACTAGACGGCCTATATGGCCCCTTCCAACTCTATGATTCTGTGCTTAATTAGCTTTAAACCATGGATTTGGATACTAGTTTGTCAGACCCTACTTTTCCATCGTTGGCCTGGAATGCCTTTAGGCTACCTGTAGTTTGTTTTAATTACATGATGATTTTGCGTGACGGCTGAAATGAGCCACTGGGGGCCAGGCTCTTTCCAGCATCCGTTTCCGCTGGTGCAGGCAGCTACTCTAGCCAACAAGCACCAACAAAATGACCTCTTGTTCCACCCCGCTCCACACACAGCCCAAGAGAACCAACCCCAGCGTGAAGGCGGAAGGCTTGGCTTACTTACAGAGTTTCCAAGTCCTTATTGGCTGACGCTGTAGAAGCCTAAGAAGAAGAAGAAGAAGAGTTGATTTTTATATGCCAGCTTCCTCTACCACTTAAGGGAGAATCAAACCGACTTGCAATCGCCTTCCCTTCCCCTCCCCACAACAGACACCCTGTGAAGTAGGTGGGGCTGAGAGAGTGTGACTAGCCCAAGGTCACCCAGCTGGCTTTGTGTGGAGGAGTAGGGAAACAAATCCAGTTCACCGGATTAGAGTCTGCCGCTCATGTGGAGGAGTGGGGGATCAAACCCAGTTCTCCAGATTAGGGTCCATCACTCCAAACCACTGCTCTGAACTACTACACCACGCCAAGGCATGAAGCAAGGACTCCCCAAGCTCACGTCAACAGCTCCCTCAGGCCATACCCATTTGTCCCTTTCTGGGGGGGAGGGGCAGATGGCTGGCCACAGTGCAGAGCAGGAGGTAGGACTAGATGGGCCGTCAGTCTGATGCAACAGTGCTGCTCTTAAGTCAACCCCATATGTGATCCCCGCACCGTGATGGCTGTTTGACGCCCAAAGCAGACGGGAATAGGGTGCTCTGCTGGCAGTTCACGCGTCTGCTTTGGCCCTTGGACAGGCTGAAGCGTTTCCCTCACAGAACTCTGTGAAGAATTCTTGAAAGGCGCAGCAGAGTCAGCCAGTGAAGCCCACCTTCCTTGGCCTGCTGACCCTTTGGCCAAACAAAAAGCCAAACAAAAAGCAGGAGGAGGAGAAGAAGAAGAGCTGGTTTTTACATGCCGACTTTCTCAACCACTTAAGGAAGAATCAAACCGGCTTACAATCGCCTTCCCTTCCCCTCCCCACAACAGACACCCTGTGAGGTAGTTGGGGCTGAGAGAGTTCAGAGAGAGCTGTGACTAGCCCAAGGTCACCCAGCTGGCTTCATGTGGAGGAGTGGGGAAACAAATCCAGTTCACCAGATTAGCGTCCGCCGCTCATGTGGCGGAAAGGGGAATCAAACCCGGTTCTCCAGATCAGAGTCTACCACTCCAAACCACTGCTCTTAACCACTACACCAAGGTCACCCAGCAGGATTCATGTGGAGGAGTGGGAAACCAACCCGGTTCTCCAGATTAGCCTCTGCCACTCGTGGAGGAGTGGGGAATCAAACCTGGTTCACCAGATTAGAGTCCGCCGCTCTTAACCACAAGACCACGCTGGCTCGTGCCAAACATGAGCTCAGACGTTCTGCCCCTCCCCTTCTGACCCCGAAGGGCTTCTCCACTGGACTTACCTGAAACTGCTCTGCCATCTTTGCAATCTCTCTCTCCTTCTCTTTCAGTAACAGCTCCATATTTCTCACCTGCTCCTCTTTCCCTTTCAACCTGCGACAGGAGTCATAAATGAGGGGAAGCGCGGGGGAGAAGGAGGCTTATTGGTCTAGAAAATAATTCTTCTGGGAAACGGAGTCTGGGACATCCTCAATGCTCCAATCCAGACTTTTCAACCTTTTTACCCTTGGGGAACTCTTGAACTAATATTCATGTCTCAGGGAACCCCTACACAAGATCACATATGATTAGCCCATTCATCACTATTTCTCGCTGAACCCCTAGCGATTTCTCACGGAACCCGAGGGTTGCGGGGAACCCTGGTTGAGAAACACTGCTCTAATTGATCCATGCATGATTTTGCCATAACTCAAGCAGGAGGATTTTTTTAAACTTATAGTATAAGAAATTTTGGATACAATTCATCAAGAAATGCAGAGAATACTCAAAATCAAATTTCCTTTGAGTCCAGAAATGATGCTGCTAGGGATTGAGCCAGAAAACCTGGAAAACAACCACAGAGAACTATTTGGCTACTTGACAACCGCGGCCAGATTAGTACTGGCAGCATCCTGGAAATTAGAGGACATCCCAGATTTAGAAAAGTGGCAACAGAAAATGGATGAATTTGCGGTGATGGCCAGACTGACCAGCATAATGGAAGAAAAGATGATTGAAGAATCACAGAAGAAATGGGAATGTTACTTTGATTATGTTAAATGGAAAGGCTAGATTGACATATATAGACAACGCATATAGATAACATATATAGTGAATAGTTAAAAACTGTTATAGTATATGAACATGCTAAGCAAATTATAAGATGTACATGATGTAAGGTAGAATAGTTCAAAACTGTTATAGTATATGAACAAGTTAAGCAACCTATAAGATGTATATGATGTAAAGTGAACTCCCCGAAGGAGTAAAACCTGATTGAATGTAAGTGTATGTATTTTTCTTTTTTGCTTTGGAAAATAAAAAATATTTTAAAAAAACCTTATAGTACATAATGGTTACTTAGGACAGTTACAGCACCAAGCAGAATGTTGTGGGGACACAACTAAAGCAATTTAATATACTGCCAGTGATCAGTTTTTTCTAAAAAAAATTCGTTTTTAGAGTAAACAAATACCAACAAATACTTATAAATGACCAATATCCATAAAAAACAACAAACAGCACAACCACACTATGAAAATAAACAGGGTTACACTTACCAAAACTGTTGTTCATCGAGTGCTCTCCTGTGCAGGCACACATGGGAACTGCGCATGCGCGCACAGGCCGGCCTGCGCATGTGCGGTTCCCATGTGTGCTGCACAGAAGCCACGAAGATGAAAGAACAGTTCTACATAATAAAATGCCCAGGTTGAGGATAAACATTGTCCAACAAACAGTTGACCCAACGCCATTATGGAGAAACATTCTATCAATCAGTGCAGTGCCAGAGGACTCTAAATATTTTGTTAATCCCCAAATATTATGACTGGTCGGTAAACAATTAGACACAGCTAAAAGCTATGAGCTTAGTGACTTTCCTCCGGCCTGGTTTTATTCCAAAAGTTTATAAATAAAGACCATTTTTGTTCAAACAAAGTCTGTGCATTTATAGGAACACATCCCTTACTTCAAACTTTTTGTTAGAATGGGCCTTTCCCCTCCTCTCCTTAAGAAGATGGGTTAAAATGCTTCCTGCTTTTATGTGCCAGGCCAAAACATCTGCGATCCCTTAGATTTTAAATTTAGGGGTTGATTTTTAAAATACTTTTAAAAGAATGGAAACAGTTATTTTAAGATGCCAGTGGTTTGTTGTTATGAACTACGTTTTTATGCTGGGCTGGACTTTATTTTTAAATGCCGGATTTTAATTAATACCTTTTAATGCTTTGGTTTTAGTTTTTTAAAGCTGCCTTGGGCAGGCTCCTGGAGAGACTAAATAAAAAAATTTCTGGACAAGTGAACAAACCCAGGACCAAGTGTGATGTGTGATGGGGAAACTGGGATCGGGACCCTTTATAATTCGAAGTGCCCAAGTTGACAGGGGAAGCGCATCTTCCAGAATCCAAACCCTTCTCCCTGAAGCAAGTGTTAGCCCCGCAGGGAATCGCTAGATAAGGGAAATCAGGCAGGGGAACCCCTAACCATGAATATCCCACATCATGTTTCCTTCGGCCCTCAGTATAAGAAGCAAACTTTATCTTGTAAACAATGATCACTTCAAGCAAGGCACAATGTCTACCTTCAGCTATACTTACAGATTCTGAAGATCTTTGACTTCTTGTGCAACTGATATCTGAGGGGAAAAGCATATAATGGATTGTCAGACGGGAAAGAACCATGGGAGAAATACAGATTAGCCACGCTGACAGTTAAGTCTCAAGGCAGCAAGCCAATGAACCATTCACTGTAGGGTTGCCAGCTCCGATTGGGACATGCCTGGAGATTTTGGGGGTGGAGCCTGAGAAGAGTGGGGATTGGGGAGGGGAGAGACCTCAGCCATGGAGTCCACCTCCGAAAGCAGCCATTTTCTCCAGGGGAACTGATCTCTGTAGGGTTGCCAGCTCTGGGTTGGGAAATATCTGGAGATTTTGGGGGCGGGGCCTGAGGAAGATGTGGTTTTGGGAGGGAAGGACTTCAGTGGGGTATAATGTCACAGGGTCCACCATATTCTCCAGGTGATCTCTGTTGGCTGCAGGCCGGTTGTAATACCAGGAGATCTCCAGCGCTGTCCCCAAGGCCTCCCAGAAAATGCAGTGTGAGGACTAAGAGCTGAGAACACCAGTCCCTCTTCTCTGTCCCTCCTCTGAATGCCCCATTTTGCCATTTATCTTTGGGGACTCAGGAGAGGGAGGAGGCGACAGTTAAAATTGTCTAGGAGCCGACAGCGAAGCACCAAAAGAAGGAAGGCCGGCAAAAGAAGGGCCTGGCTGTCACTCGGTTGCTCAGTCTTTGAAAAGCAGCCACAGCCTGTTGCTATCTTTTGCCTTTAGGGAAACTGCAGAAAAAGCGTCTTTCAAGATTCTTTCCATTGCCTCAACCACCTCCTGGGGAAACAGAGTCTTTGCACAACACGTAGTTGAATTGTGGAACACCCTGCCCCAGGATGTGGTGGTGGCTGCCAACTAGAAAGGGGAGTGAACATGTTCATGGAGGAGAAGTCTATCCATGGCTACTAGTCAAAATGGATACCAGTCATGGTGCAGACCTATTCTCTCTCCAGGATCAGAGGAGCATGACTATTAATATCAGGTGCTGTGGAACACGGGCAGGATAATACTGCTGCAGTCGTCTTGTTTGTTGGCTTCCTGGAGGCAACTGTTCGGCCACTGTGTGAACAGACTGCTGAATTTGATGGGCCTTGGTCTGACCAGCATGGCTTTTCTTATGTTTCTGATGCTTTTTATGTTAAGGCTTTAAGAGGGGAGTGGACATGTTCATGGAGGAGAGGGTTATCCATGGCTACTAGTAAAAATGGGTACTAGTCATGATGCATACCTATTCTCTCCAGGATCAGAGGAGCACTAGCCATGGTGCCTGAAGGGAACCTCCGCATTCAGAGCAGTCAACCTCTGAATATCAGTGCCAGGAGGCAACATCAGGGAAGGCTCTCTCCTCTCTAGTATCAGAGGAGCATGCCTATTATATCAGGTGCTGTGGAACACAGGCAGGACAATGCTGCTGCAGCCGTCTTATTTGTGGACTTCCTGGAGGCAGCTGGTTGGCCATTGTGTGAACAGACTGCTGGACTCGATGGGCCTGGGTCTGATCCAGCAGGGCTTTTCTTATGTTCTTAGCATTTTGGAAAGTGATGTTCTATTTAAATATCAGGTGGCCAACACCTGTGCCCTACATGAAAAGTCTCAATAGCTCATGTGTCACATGAGCAGGCTTGAACCACAGTCCGCAAGTTTTGCCACTCCCAAATTCAAGAGCTACTGGCAGGCAAGGTCAGGCAGCGCCCCTCCCCCCAATATGCCTCTTGAGCCTTGGCAAGGATAAATCATGAGTTTTTTGAAGTTAGAATTTGTGTCACTGATACCCTGAATCAGGTACAAGTACAATTAAAAAAATCCACTCCGCCAGCAGGCAGAGGATGATGCGATTCATTGGTTTTACAGCACTCTACTCCAGGGGTCCCCAATGTGGTGCATGTGGGCGCCACGGCACCCGCTGACACCATTACTGGTGCTCGCCAAGTGTTTTTTAGAAATTGGGTAGGCCCAAGTGGGGCTTTTGCGAATCTAGGCTTCTGATTGGCCCCAGGCGCTTTGATTGGCTGTGCAGACTTTTTAAAACGTTGGCTTTGGCAGCCGCCGCCACCACAACACACCTTCACTGTGGCAGCCATTCTGCGGTTGGCCCCGCCTCCTGCAGTGGCCATTTTGTGGTTGCGGCCAAGATGCTGTTATCAGAATTCCAAAAGTGCCCGCTGGCCCAAAAGGTTTGGAGACCCCCTGCTCTACTCAACAGCGACACATGAAAAAATGCCCCCCCCATCTCTCCTATTAAGAGCTCTCCCATTAGACAAGTCTTGCTGAATCCAGCTGCCCCCTGTAAGCGTCCCACCGGTCCCTGGCCTGCTTTACCTGGGCGTCCTTCTCAAGCTGGGCCTTCCCTACATCTTCTCTCAGAGCCTCTACTTCCTGCGACAAGGCCTTTTCAATGACAAAACAGACAAGGTTGTACAATGGAGACGACAAACACGTCAGGCACATGATGAAAAAACCAAATGGAGGCACACACTTTAGAACAGAGGTTCCCAAACGTTCTGAGTCATGGAGCACTTTTCAGGAGACAAATTTGTCACGGAGCACTAAGAAGAAGAAGAGTTGGCTTTTATAGGCCGACTTTCTCTACCACTTAGGGGAGAATCAAACCAGCTTACAATCATCTTCCCTTCCCCTCCCCACAACAGACACCCTGTGAGGGAGGTGGGGCTGAGAGAGCCGTGACTAGCCCAAGGTCACCCAGCTGGCTTCGTGCATAGGAGTGGGGAAACCAACCCGGTTCACCAGATCAGACTCCGCCGCTCATGTGGAGGAGTGGGGGAATCAAACCCGGTTCTCCGGATCAGAGTCCACTGCTCCAAACCACCGCTCTTAACCACTACACCACGCTAATTTTCACCTAGCACCTATATACTAAACCAAATGACAGTAGTATTTTTCTTTCCAGTCTCTTCACGGAGCACTAGGAGATGCTTCATGGAGCACCAAATGCTCCAGGGAGCACATTTTGGGAACCTCTGCTTTAGAAGAATGCAACCACACACGAGACACCCCGTTAATGTCACACAGGAGGAGGATGGGGAGCGCCCAGGGCCTACCTGGACTGTCTTCTCCTTGGTCGTCACCTTCAGGACTTCGGCCTGCAGGAGCTCCTCCACGGACCTGATCTTCCCATCCTTTTCACTGATTCTGAGGGGGGAAAGTAGGGCAAGGGAGTCAAGGCCCGAGTAGGGACAGAAGCAAAGAAGCCCGTCTGGCGGGCACACAAGGGAGGGCCTTTTCGGTGGCAGCCCCACGGTTATGGAACAACCTTCCGAGGGAGGTGTGCCTGGCCTCCTCATTTTCGATCTTCCGGAGGTAGTTGAGGATGGTTTGATGACATTACTAGCAATCCTAAACTGTTATTTTAAATTTGGGGTTTTATGTATTTTATCAATATTGTAAGCTGTCGAGCTCCATACAGAAGAAAGGCAGCTAATAAATGTTTTAAATGAATAATAAAATAGCTTCAACTAGCTTTATCTTAAAACAGAACATCTAAGGCATTGGGTACGTACGGCTCTCTAGAAACTTGAGAACAGGTGGCCGTGGATTAGTGAAGGCTGGAATTGCTGCCGTAACTAATTTGAGGAGGGTGGAGAGCAGGTGAAAATGGAAAAGAGGAATCAGGTTGATACTTACACTTTTTGCAGTTCTTCCACTAACAATGCAAAGGAACCCTTGGAAAGAAAGAAAAAAAGATGCAAAAGAAATTACAGTTAGAGGGATAGGAATACCATGGGGACGGCCATTAAAATGGAATTATTTACTCTTGGCAGTTCTTTGCCCTCATTCACAAAGCCCCAATCCAGCCTTGGGGGGGGGGGCAGAACAAAAGACCCCGGGGGAACCAGCTCTCAGTAGCTTTGCATATGGAAAGGAGCCGTGGCTCAGTGGTAAAGCATCTGCTTTGCATGCAGAAGATCCTGAGTTCAATTCCCCGAATCTCCAGTTAAAAGGACCAGGTAGGAGGAGTAGGAGTTGGTCTTTATATGCCGACTTTCTCTACCACTTAAGGAAGAATCAAATCGGCTTACAATCACCTTCCCCTTCCCCTCCCCATAATAGAGACCCTGTGAGGTGGATGGGGCTGAGAGCTCTAAGAGAACTGTGACTAGCCCATGGTCACCCAAATGGCTTCATGTGTGGAAGTGGAGAAACCAACCCAGCTCACCAGATTAGCGTCCACCACTCATGTGGAGGAGTGGGGATTCAAACCCGGTTCTCCAGATTAGAGTCCCCCACTCATAACCACCTCTCTTAACAACTACACCCTCTGTGCCCCTTCAGCAGGGTTTCCCAACCTTTTCGAGCCAGCAGGCACCAAAGTCACGACAACGAACGTGTTGTCGTTCTACGTCCTCAATCCTTTGTTTAACTAAGCTTCTTGCTTGTTCATACTCTAACTTCAGGAGCGGAAAGTGGACCAAAAGTGAATTATTTCGTGTGTGCCTGAAAGCGGCTGCTCCATGACTCCTAGGGGTTTGCAATTAGCAGAGACCAATCGGAAGACCGTTCTGAAACAGAGAAACATACCTGTTCTGTTTGCATCCTCTGCAGTTTCACCACTTCATCTTTCAAGGACGAGTTTTCCAACCTTAATGCCTTTCAAGAAGGAAACATTTTCACTGTTGATGAACTGGAATAGGTGTGTAGTCCACGCCATACCTGAACACTTCCAGGAGTTTCTCCTTTACTGTGCAGTCCCTACCAGTGAACATCCCCCTTCGTGTACCTGGTCCTTCTGAACCTTGAAGGCAGACAGAAGAGTCAAGAGGAAATTCTTGGCTGATCTGAGCAAAGGTCACAGGCAGACCTCCCAAGGTTTGAAGGGCACAAGACATTCGGCAGAAATACTAATAACTATCTACAAAAAATGAGTGTGTCCACGTTAGAATTGGTGGTGGAACATGCTGACAAATTGCAGTAACCACGTAGGGTTTTCAAGGCAAGAGACCAACAAGAGGGATTTGCCATTGCCTGCCTCTGCATAGGAACCCTGGACTTAATTGGTGATCTCCCATCCAAATACCAATCAGGGACGACCCAGCTTAGCTTCGGAGATCCGACAAGATCGGGCTAGCCCAGGCCATCTCGGTCAGGCCCACAGGGCTCTAGTCAGATATACATTTCTGTGGAAAGGCACCGTATACATTCCTTGAATGAATAAATAGGGGCTCACAGAAGAAGAGTTGGTTTTTATATGCCGACTTTCTCTACCACTTAAGGGAGAATCAAACCGGTTTACAATCGCCTTCCCTTCCCCTCCCCACAACAGACACCCTGTGAGGTAGGTGGGGCTGAGAGAGTTCAGAGAGAGCTGTGACTAGCCCAAGGTCACCCAGCTGGCTTCGTGTGGAGGAGTGGGGAAACAAATCCAGTTCACCAGATTAGCGTCTGCCGCTCATGTGGCGGACGGGGAATCAAACCCGGTTCTCCAGATCAGAGTCTACCACTCCAAACCACTGCTCTTAACCACTACACCACCCTGGCTCCTTTCCACCAGCACAAGTGTGTTCACAGCACTGTGAACTGTGCAGCACTGTGAACTGTGTTCACAGCACTGTGGTGGTGGAAAGTGCCGTCAAGCCACAGTTGACTTATGGTGACCCTGTAGGGTTTTCAAGGCAAAAGATGTTCAGAGGTGGTTTGCCTTTGCCTGCCTACACATGGGCTGAGAGAGTTCTGAGAGAACTGTGATTGGCCCAAGGTCACCCAGCAGGCTTCATGTGGAGAAGCGGGGAATTGAACCTGGTTCTCCAGACTAGAGTCCACCACTCTTAACCACCATGCCACGCCGGCTCTCTGAACACACTATTAAATAGAGTGCTCTATTTAATGTATCTGTGGCTGCAGTGTATCGATGAATCGGACGCTGGTATATGCAGCAGCCATGGTAACACAAGCAGTTACTGCAAATCCGGGAATGCAACTCTCACACAGCGGAGGAAGCACGTCTGTGATCCACGGCTCGGAGTGCAAGTTACTCTGAAACATTACCTTCAGCTCATCTTCCTTATTGGCCATCTCTATGAGTCCCGTTTCAAGGAGTTCTTCAACCGTCTTGATTTTATCATCCTTGTCTGTAATACTGAAGGGAGGGGAAAACATGCTCACTCGATAGCAAAATTAGCTTGGAGCAGCGTTTTTGTACTCGCAATAATGGGTTTAAATTACGGGTGGAAAGGTACTGGCGGGATATTAGGAAATGATTTTTTTACAGGAAGAGTTGCTTGACAGTGGAATCAGCTACCTAGGGAGGTGGTGAGCTCCCCCTCGCTGGCAGTCTTTAAGCAGAGGCTGGACAAACACTTGTCAGGGATGCTCTAGGCTGATCTTGCATTAAGAAAAAGAAGAAGAGTTGGTTTTTATATGCCGACTTTCTCTACCACTTAAGGAAGACTCAAACTGGCTTACAATCACCTTCCCTTCTCCTCCCCACAACAGACACCCTGTGAGGTGGGTGGGGCTGCGAATGTAACTTGCCCAAGGTCACCCAGCTGGCTTCGTGTGGAGGAGTGAGGAAACAAATCCAGTTCACCAGATTAGCCTCCGCCACTCACGTGGAATCAGCTAGGGAGGTGGTGAGCTCTCCACTCACTGGCAGTCTTCAAGCACAGGCTGGACAAATACTTGTCGGGGATGCACTAGGCTGATCCTGCATTGAGCAGGGGGTTGGACTAGATGGCCTGTATGGCCCCTTCCAACTTTATGATATTACTTGGGTGTTTCATGTGCTTAGCCATGTTGGTCCGCAGTGTGGTAAAGCAGAAAAAACACAAACACAATACTATAGCACAAATCTGAGTCGTCCACATTGCTTCCAAACTGGAAGCGGTGGATCACCAGTGTTGTCCTTCATAGGATTTGTTTGTCTTGGGAAGGTACACCTTGAATTCATACCGTAGGGAGGTTGATGGGGTGCTCTGGAATATTATGGGTACAACCCAGCCAAAGCTAAGCATTTTTCAAGTTTCGTCAATTTCAGCGGAGGAGAGTTAAGCACAGGATGATTTCTGCCTTTGAAATCAGCAGGGTTCCTCTTTGGGGGCCTCGGGCCTTGTTTATTTACATGTTTATGCCCCATCCTGCGCTTTCGGGGGTTGCTTTCAAGCAATTTCAGAAATTCCCCAAAGGGCTGGCAATGCGAGTAGTGGGCACAGATTGCTTGAGGAAGCCAAAGTAAGCAAATAAGAACAGTAAATAATTCCTCTTATCCTCTCCTTCCCATATTTAGGTTCAGATGGGGAGCTATGCTGACCTGCAGCTGAAGAGGAAGCTTCGAGTTTGGTAGCACCTTAGAGACAAAGATCTCCAGGATACACACTTTTGAGAATCACAGCTCTGATCTGACCTGACGAAGGGAGATTTGACACTTGGAAGCTTGTACTCTGGAAAACCTTTTTGTTCTTTAAAGGTGCCACCAGACTCAAATCTGGCTTGTGGGAGTGTTACTAAACTCAGAGACGTTTACTACTGGAGCACTGAGAGATTCAAAAGAGATAAAAGGAAGTATTTCTTCACACAACGCATAGTTAAATTGTGGAACTCCCTGCCCCAGGATGTGATGATGGCAGCCAACTTGGAAGGCTTGAAGAGGGGAGTGGACAAGTTCTTGGAGGAGAGCAAAAGCTCCGGTCCTTTCTACTTCAAACCTCACTTAGTTTTGCTGAAACTGCCACCCACTCCCGTAACTCTTACCTTCTTTCCATCTGTTCCAACAGCTCTGTATTAGCCTGAAACGAGAAAGGAAGAGGTCATCCTTCTGCGACTGCAGCCAAAAATCCGCCTACTGAAAATCTAGCTTCTGGTGTTTGTGCTTCTCACCTAGACCCCAGGGGCACGACTCTGCGCCCTGTTGGATGCATCCCACAGCCACCAGGATAACGGGACTCCCTCCCATCAGTCCACAGCCTCAGGACACTTTAGCAGCCTTGTCAAAGCTGGCCGCAAGTCCCGCCAGATGCGGCACCCTGCGGAACTTCTGCCTCCCTCAAACACAGGAAGGTTGAGTCTTGACTCCCTCTACCACTTAAGGGAGAATCAAACTGGCTTACAATCACCTTCCCTTTCCCTCCCCACAACAGACACCCTGTGAGGGAGGTGGGGCTGAGAGACTGTAACTAGCCCAAGGTCACCCAGCTGGCTTCATGTGGAGGAGTGGGGAAGCAAATCCAGTTCACCAGATTAGCCTCCGCCGCTCATGTAGGAGTGGGGAATCAAACCCGGTTCTCCAGATCAGAGTCCACCGTTCCTAACCACCTCTCTTAACCACTACACCATGCTAGCTCTCTGGAAAGGACAGCCAGGCTTCCTCACTTAGGTGGTAAGCAGTACAAGAAGGGGGGTGGGGTAGGGAGGCCAGCTCTGATGGAAAAACTGTTGCTGCCCTCAGCCACAGGCCTGGCGGGAGATCTCGGTCTTACAGGCCCTGCAGAACGGAAAAGATCTGCCTACCTGTTCAGAGAAGAGAGTGTTCAGCTTCTGGATTTCCGACTGCAAGCTGGTGTTTTGATCCTTTAGGTTCTGGAATGGAAGAACACACAGTCACACTTTGGGACGCCATTACCAGCATGAGCCAGGGTTCTGGAGCGGTTGCAGCATTTCTCAACCTTTTCACCCTTGCGGAACCCTTGAAATAATATTTATGTCTCAGGGAACCCCTACATATGATTGACATAAATATTTAGTCTGGAGAAGAGAAGGTTAAGAGGTGACATTAAAGCCATGTTTAAATATCTGAAGGGATCCCACGTTAATGAGGGAACTAGCTTGTTCTCTGTTACTTCAGAGACTAGGACACGGAGTAATGGATTTAAACTAAGAGAAAAGCGATTCCACCTAAATATTAGGAAGAACTTTCTGATGGTGAGGGTGGTTCGACTGTGGAATGCGCTGCCTTGGGGGGGGGGGGTGGAGTCCCCGTCATTGGAGGTCTTTAAGCAGAGGCTGGATGGCCATCTGTCGGGAGCGCTTTGATTGTGGGATCCTGCATGGCAGGGGGTTGGACTGGATGGCCCTTGTGGTCTCTTCCAACCTTGTGTGATTTGTGATTTTGTTATGATTAGCCTAGTCATCACTATTTCTTGCAGAGCCCCTAGCGATTTCTCGCGGAACCCCTAGGGTTCCAGGGAACCCTGGTTGAGAAACGCTGGGTTAGTATTGGACTAGTATCTGGGAGAACCAGGCTCACCCCTCCTGCCCTGCCATGGAAGCTCACTGGGAGACCCTGGGCCAGTCACACACACTTTCGGGCAGGGAGCTGTTCCTGTGGGCAGCAGAGGATAGGACTCGCAATAAAGGGTTTAAATTGCAGGCGGAAAGGTGCTGGAAATTAGGGGGAAATTTTTTACAGCAGTGGAATGGGCTGCCTAGGAGGTGGTGAGCTCCCCCTCACCGGCAGTCTTTAAGCAGAGGCTGGATGAACACTTGTCAGGAATGCTCTAGGCTGATCCTGCATTAAGCAGGGGGTTGGACTAGATGGCCTTTATGGACCCTTCCAACTCTATGATTCTATAACCTGAAATAATCGGACAATGAAAAAACAAATGACTTATTGTATCTATACTGCCAGACCCACAAGGGCAGATCCTATTGGAACATGGAACGTTACTAAATCTGCCCTTCAACTCGGGTGACAGCCGAGCATTTAATTGGGCCTTCATATCGGATTTCCTATACTCGGGAAAGGTTAATGGGTTTAAGTACTCCAGCGTACTTTGTGGGAAAATGCACCCAAAAAGGGTGGAGCAAACTCTCCACGCTCTATCATGCACACTATTGCATGAATAAAATCAAGCTTTTTAAAAATCTGAGTTGCTGCCCTCCTTTTCCCAAAAGCAAATAAATAAATATCCAAAAAGGAACCGACAACAATTCCTGCCTGGTCAATGTTCAATGTGCATGGGCAGACAGACACGTCAGATGAGACAGTGACTCTGAGGAAGGGGCTTCCCTTGGCTTAAAGGCAAAGCTCACTGGTTCCAGAGGGCCAAGACCCTTTTTACTAAAAAACAAACAAAACAAAAAAAACCTGTAGCACTAGGCTTTTGAGGGACACTTCATACAGGATTATAGAGATTCTATATACGAAGTGCTCTAGAAATCAGGAAAGCGTTTTGTAGAAGACGTCCAGAATCCATGAAGCAGAAGGAATGGACATAAAGGAGGAGACTGAAAAGCACTTTGGGTGCCCCAGGGCCTTCTGAAGCACACAGAAGGAAGGAGTCCGCTTTCATGGCCAAATAAAACAACCGGAGGAAGGACTGAGCAAGGAAAGAACTGAACAGGGAGAGTGACATGGGGGTACAGTACATGCTAAATAGCACCCAGGTTCAATCCCAGGCATCTCCACTTAAAGGGACCAGGCAAGTAGGTGATGTGAAAGACCTCGGCCTGAGACCCTGGAGAGCCGCTGCCGGTCTGAGTGGACAATACTGACAATGATGGACTGAGGGTCTGATTCAGTATAAGGCAGTTTCATGTGTTCATGTAAGAAAGGGCCACGAGAGCTAAATACTGACACAACCTTTCCTGCCCTCCCTCTCATGATCTGCCTAAGTTCACAGAGGTCACATCTAAGTTCATAGAATTATAGAGTTGGAAGGGATCACCAAGGTCATCTAGTCCAGCCCCCTGCACAATGCAGGAATTTCACAACTACCTTCCCCACACACCCCCAGTGACCCCTACTCCATGCCCAGAAGATGGCCAAGATGCTCTCCCTCTCATGATCTGCCTAAGGTCATAGAACTAGCCTTGCCTACAGATGGCCATCTAGCCTCTGCTTAAAACCCTCCAGGGAAGGAGAGCTCCCCACCTCCCGCGGAAGCCTGTTCCACTGAGGAACCGCTCTAACTGTTAGAAAGTTTTTCCTAATGTCTAGATGGAAACTCTTTTGATTTAATTTCAACCCGTTGGTTCTGGTCCGACCTTCTGGGGCAACAGAAAACAACTTGGCACCCTCCTCTATATGAAAGTTCACATCTGCCTAAGTCATCCCCACTTTGGGAAAGCTCGTCCCAGGTGACCAGGTACCTGGAGTTCATCCTGCACGCCGGCAGCCTTGGAATGCTGCTCTTGAAGCTGCTCCTCCAGCATTCTTATTTTTTCATCTTTGACCTGAGAACTGAGAAACGGGGGGGGGGGGGAGAAAAGTGGTTAAAAGGAGGAGGGGGTTTCCCCCTGGAGTATAGGCGTTGCTAGCTGGACCAGACGCCTCTCTCCGTGCCCAGCACATGATGGTTTATCGAAGGCCGCTGTTTACCTTTTCTGCATCCTTTCCAGCTCAAGAGTAGCCGCCGCCTAGGTACAAAGAGAATTGGAGACACTGAAGTACGTCACATCACAGCTGGACTCTGTGAACCCCCCTGCCTGCCGGCCTCGGAAACCGAGCTGGTGCCTTTCAGCTTCTTGCTGAGCCCGCCGTCCTGCTGTGAGCAAAACGGAGCAGCAGTGTTCTTTTCCTTCCCTGCCTCCGAAAAAGAACTACCGCTTGCTTGGTATCTGCTCAACAGGACTGCGTTCTGCTTCAGTGCTTGCAAGCGGCCAGATCGAGGAAGGAAAGCACTTTATTTCAGACAAAGGCATGGCTCAGGCCGACGTTGCTCGGGATGGAAAAAACATGTGCCCATTAGGAAGGATCGGAAAGGACACACAAGGCAGCTAAAGCTCACTGGCATCAGAATTTCTGTACAACGGGGTCTCAGACGTGGTGCCTGCAGGCACCACAGTGCCACCATCTTTTCTGGGGCCTGCCAAGTGTTTTCAGAAAGTGAGTGGGGCCTGGTGGGGCTTTTGCACAGCAAGGCTTCTGACTGGCCATTAAGAGATTTTCTCAGCTGTGCAGATATTTAAAAACATTGCTTTGACAGCAGTTGCCACCATAGCACGTGTATCTTCACACAAGAACATTAGAAAGGCCATGCTGGATCAGACCAAGGCCCATCAAGTCCAGCAGTCTGTTCACACAGTGGCCAACCAGGTGCTTCTAGTAAGCCCACAAACAAGACGACTGCAGCAGCACCATCCTGCCTGTGTTCCACAGCACCTCATAGAATAGGCATGCTCCTCTGATCCTGGAGAGGACAGGAATGCATCATGACTAGTATCCATTTTGACTAGCAGCCATGGAGAGCCCTACCCTCCATGAACATGTCCACTCCCCTCTTCAAGCCTTCCAAGTTGGCAGCCATCACCACATCCTGGGGCAGGGAGTTCCACAATTTACTATGCATTGTGTGCCCAATTTCTGAAAACATTTGGTGGGCACCTGGAAAGGCATCTGTGGGCTACATGCTGCCCAGGGGCACCATGTTGGGGCACCCTGCCCTAGAACAGGTGACAAATGCTTTCTAATGGGTACAGAGGAACCCTACCCAGTGCCTACAATTCTGCGATTGGGGATTCAAGAGGGATTCCAGGTTGGAGGGCAAGACAGAACTGTAGGAACTCTTACCTTCAAAATTAAGACCGGGGCAAAGAGTTTCCTTGGCAAAAAGGGAGAGATTTGCACCAGGCGGCTGTGATGGCCATGCTAGTCTGAGCCAGCTCCGTCTCTCTTACCCTTGGCAGGATTGCTCTCCAAAATCCTCGCCACTGAGCAGGCACAAATAATTTTCCGCCTCGCTAACGGAGAGGCGTGGCCCCCTCAAAGAACACAAAGGGTTTATTTACCTGTTCGTTCGTCAGAGCCTGAAGCTTCTGCAGTTCTGCCTTCAAGGACATGTTCATGTTCTGTAGGGCCTGAAGACATAAGAAAAAAAGGACACATGTTATGGATGGACATTTCCAACCATCTGCTTCAGGCCACAAGGGCTAGCAACACTCACAGGCACTGTTCGTGCCCTCCCAAAGCACCTCCAGAAGAGCCAGGTCTGGAAACATTAGGTGAAACAGAGAGATTCTCCCACAATGCATTTCCTGGCTGCAAGTTCCTCCCCTTCTCCTGGGGAACTGAAGGCACGGCCTTGCTCTGAGCACCATCCTTCATCAAGAGGAAACTGACAACGATGTGGATCAAGACTTTACCTGTGGTGGCCCCCACTTTATGGAATAACCTCACTCAAGGAGACCAGCTGAGAAACATTCTTCGTCTCCTTCTGACTGGTTAGAAATCTCCGCCCCCAAGGTCTCTCGCCAAGTGACCGAAGCCCAAAGTTGCTACTATTTGTAGCAGATACGTATTATTTTGCTCTTACTGCGCTGCTTCTACTGTAGTACAATTCTTTCTTTTTTTTTGTATTTGTTTAGGATATATTTGATTGCATTGTCTTATACTTAGCTCCTTCAGGTACTTTTTAAATAAAAATCATACTTTTGAATAAAAAACAGCCCCTGAACAGGAAAACTAGCAAAGCTACAAGGGCTGTAGTGGAACCCAATGTTTTCACATACAGAGATTTTTTGTTGTGGGGTATGCAGCCAAGAAATCAGAAGGCAATTGAGACTAGGAAGGGCAGCCATGAAGGAGCTAGAAAAGATTTTGAAGTGTAAGGATGTGTCACTGGCCACCAAGACTAGATTAATTCATGCCATAGTATTCCCTATTACCATGTATGGGTGTGAAAGCTGGACAATGAAGAAAGCTGATAGGAAGAAAATAGATTCCTTTGAAATGTGGTGTTGGATGAGAGTGTGACGGATACCATGGACTGCCAAAAAACCAAATCAGTGGGTCATAGATCAAATCAAGCCTGAACTGACCCTGGAAGCTAAAATGACTAAACTGAGGCTATCGTATTTTGGTCACATTATGAGAAGACAAGGGTCACTGGAAAAGACAGTCATGCTAGGAAAAGCTTAAGGCAGCAGGAAAAGAGGAAGAACCAACAGGAGATGGATTGACTCAATAAAGGAAGCCACAGTCCTCAATTTGCAAGACCTGAGCAAGGCTGTCAAAGATAGGACATTTTGGAGGACATTGATTCATAGGGTCGCCATGAGTCGGAAGTGACCTGACGGCACTTAACACACACACACGTGTTCAAAAATAGCATCCTCCCCAAACAAAGACATGACCACAACCCACCCACCCATCTATCAGGATGCTCCTTTGGTAATTAACTCATTGTGCCTTTCCCCACATAAGGTCTTAGCTTTTACTATACCAACAGATCCTCTTCCTTGCTGGTTAGCTTGATGCGTTCGTCAGCTAAGGAGTCCTCAGCTTGGCTGATTAATTTATCTTTTTCTGTAATTCTGCAAACAAAAAACAACAACGACTGATCACATGCTAGGGATGCTTCATCAAGACTGAGGACGCTACGCCGAGTCTGGTCTTGCCAGGTATTATACAGTGAGGCATCCATGCTTTGCTGATTAACAGTGCATTCCTGAGCTCTAAGGGCGAAAGCTCTTGGGAGGCCAGGAAGGCGCTGTGCCAGTGGTCGGGCCGCCCGTGCTGGCTTCCGGGCCACTTACGCCAGCGTAAGTGGCCAGGACGCCGGTGGGAAGGCCCGGATGCCGGGCACAGGCACAGCAGCACCACCCTGGGACGCTGACAGGGCTTTCTGCCAGTGTCCTACCGCCGTCAAAGCCTGCGCCGGCGTCCCGGGAGGCATTCCCAGGGCATTCTGGAGCCGGGCTGGGGGAGGAGCCGCCTTTAGGTGGCCTCCAAAGCCCTTTCGAGCCAGGAACGTGCCTTTTTATTTTAGAGAGATATGCCCCCTTTTGGTGGCGTATCTCCCGTGCAGCCCTGATCTGGATGGCCCAGGCTAGGCTGATCTTGTCAGATCTCAGAAGCTAAGCAGGGTCAGCCCTGTTAGTATTTGGATGGGAGACCACCAAGGAATACCAGGGTTGCTGTGCAGAGGAAGGCACTGGCAAACCACCTCTATTAGTCTCTTGCCATGAAAACCCCGAAAGGGGTCGCCATCAGTCGGCTGCGACTTCACGGCACTTTACACACACATACATATCCCGTGCAACCCTATGAAGGGTTGCACGGATTTTTAATGCTGCAAGAAAGTTTCGGGGGGAGGGGGAACCTCCTTTGTAGGCAGCGCGGCCGTGCTGCCTCCTATGACCAGTGCAGGCGTTCGTCTCAGGAATACACTGTAAGTTAACAACAACAACAAAACACGCACGCACACAAAAAACACAGGACAGTTGCGACCGAGCATCAGTGGTTATCAGTTTTAGTAAGTCCAACATTGAGAGCAAACGTGGTGCTGTGGTTAAGGTGTCCGACTAGGGCCTGGGAAGATCCAGGTTCAAATCCCCACTCGTGCCGTGGAAGCTCACTGGGTGACCTTGGGCCAGCCGCACACTCTCAGCCTGGATCCTGGCCAGTATTTGGATGGGAGACCCCCAAGGAATGCCAGGGGCGTGACGCGGAGGCAGGCAATGGCAAACCGCCTCTGAATGTCTCCTGCTTGGAAAACCCTGAGGGGTTGCCATTGGTCAGCTTTGTTGGTAGTTAACTTTTTTGTGTGTGGAATATGATGGTTGTTCTTTGTTGTTGTGTGAGTGTTTGCTTGTTTTTTACATTTGGATGGGAGACCACCAAGGAAGGCTCTGCAGAGGAAGGCAAACCACTTCTGCTTCTCAATTCCCTTGAAAACCCCATGCTGAGCTCATAAGTTGGAAGCTAAGCAGGGTCCGTACTTGGATGGGAGACTACCAAGGAAGGCTCTGCAGAGAAAGGCAATGGTAAACCACCTCTGCTCCTCACTTGCCTTGAAAGCCTTGCAGGGGATTGACGTAAGTCAGCTGCAACCTGATGGCACTTAAGTAAGTATACACCTCCTTGCTGCTTATGTGATACTTCGCAGGAAATGTTCTGCGGGGGTTAGAATTTATATTCACCATTCTCAAAAGCCAAATTCGGCCTCTCTAACAAGACAAAAGAGATTGTAAGAGGACAGGGAGTTACTTACTCTTTAAAATATTATATACATTATATATATGTGTGTGTATGTGTGTGTATGTATGTATGTGTGTGTATATATATATATATGTATATATATGTGTGTATATATATGTGTGTGTATATATGTGTGTGTATATATATATATGTGTATATATGTGCGTGTGTTTGTGTATATATATGTGGGGGTGGGGGCTTGCCTGGGCTTGAAAGTAGAGTCAGCCTACAGCCGTGTTGGCGAACCTATGGCACGCGTGCCACTTCCGGCACGCGTAGCCCTCTCTGCCGGCACACGCGGTTCCTCCAAGCCACTGGCCTTTCCGGCTCTGCCCTGCCCCGGGTGATCTCCAACCAATAGAGATCAGTTCCCCTGGAAAAAATTGCCACTTTGGCAATTGGATTCTATGGCACTAAAGTCCTTCCCCAAACCCTGCCCTCCTCAGGCGCCACCCCAAAAACCTCCCACTCATGGCGAAGAGGAACTTGGCAACCCTAGCCTCTCCCTCTGGGCCCTTTCTGGGGGTGGTATTCAGGTTAAATTGCTGCATTGGCACTCTGCGATAAATAAGTGGGTTTTCGGCTGCAGTTTGGGCACTCGGTCTCTAAAAGGTTCGCCATCACTGGCCTACAGGGACAGTTCTTAATCAAGGTGCATTCCTCTCCCTCTTTGTAATGACCGGGTATGGAGAGCAAGACCTTGAGGGAAGCAAAAAGCCTTACAAAAATAGCATCCTCCATGGAGTCTTGAAAGCACACTGCAGTATCCGTGTGGTTTTGTTTGCTCCTAATACTTTCGAGCCTCTCATTCAGGAAGAAGAGAAGGGTTGGTTTTTATATCCTGCTTTTTCTCTACTTTTAAAAAGTCTCCAAGTGGCTTACAATCACCTTCCCTTCCCCTCCCCACAACAGGCACCTTGTGAGGTAGGTGGGGCTGGAAGAGTTCCGAGAGAGCTGTGACTGGCCCAAGGTCTCCCAGCAGACTGCATGTGGAGGAGTGGGGAAACTAACCTGGTTCTCCAGATTAGAGCCCACTGCTCTTTAACCACTATACTACACAGGCAGAAGCCTACTAGACCCACATGACTTGCACTTTCCTTTCTATCTGCATGGGCCAAACCTGAGCCATGGTGCCACACATCGTTTTTATATTAAAACAGAGACCACAGCTCATGTTGTCTGCTCTGTTCAGCCCGCAGCAGCTCCAGTTTAAAAAGACCACGTGATAGGGGATGTGGAAGACCTCTGCCTGAGACCCTAGAGAGCTGCTGCCAGTCAGAGTAGACCATAATGACCTGGATGGAATGATGGTTTGATTCAGTAGAAGACAGCTACATGTTTGCGTGTTCATGTGTGAATATTTTGAATTGTTTGTTGGGGCGGGGCTGTGGCTCAGCAGTAGAGCATCTGCTCGGCATGCAGAAGGTCCCTGGTTCAATCCCTGGCGTCTCCAGTGAAAAGGACCAGGCAATAGGTAATGTGAAAGACCCCTAACGTATGGTTAACCCATAAGGTTTTAAAGGCAAGAGACAAACAGAGGTGGTTTGCCATTGCCTGCTTCTGTGTAGCAACCCTGGGCTTCCTTGGTGGTCTCCCATCCAAATACTAACCAGGTCCGACACTACTTAGCTTCTGAGATCTGATGAGACCTGGGTGGTTTACAATGTGCGTGTAAAGTGCCATCGAGTCACAGCCGACTTATGGCGACCCAGTAGGGTTTTCAAGGCAAGAGATATTCAGAGTTGGTTTGTCATTGCCTGCCTCTGCGTAGAGAACCCTGGACTTCCTTGGTGGTCTCCCCTCCAAGTACTAACGGGCCGACGCTGCTTAGCTTCCAAGAGCTGACAAGATCGGTCTAGCCCAGGCCATCCAGGTGAAGGCAAGAGACAAACCGAGGTGGTTTACCATTGCCTGCCTCTGCATAGCAACCCTGGACTTCCTTGGTGGTCTCCCATCCAAGTACTAACCATGGACAACCCTGCTTAGCTTCCAAGATCGGGCTAGCCTGGGCCATCAAGATCAGGGGTTTTTCTCCAGGTTGCTTACATCACAGGAAGCCAAAAAATGAGAATGCAGAAAAAACCCCTCCAAGCCTCACCAACACAAACTAAGTAACCAGGAAATCTCATGATCATGGCCGACAACAGAACATTTCATGATCTTAAGCACACGGGGGCAAAGTTCATTTCTCCTGCTAAAACAACATGCAATACAATGCGCTGCCAACTTTGAGCAATCCTTATAGAGACCTTTAGAGCTTCCAAAGGGAATTTGTAACAATGGAAGGTATAAATACTGGAGATGACAGCACTTCCTGCCAGAACACCTTTCCTCCTCTGAAGTGCCCTCCCACCCTGCCACACAAAATTAAGTCATACATCCTGAAGAAACCCGGGGTGGGGGGACTTACACTTTGTGGAGTTCTTCTGCGAGGGCTGAAGCAGAGTTCTGAAAGACAGAAGGCACACAGTTGAAAGGCACGACTCTAAATTTATAGGACCTGTTTGAAGACCTGACTAGGAACAGTGAGGTTTAAAGGAAAATTTTTACAGCAACCCATTTCCTAGCCCAACAGCAGAAATCAATCTAAGAGACATAAGAAAAGCTCTGCTGGATCAGACCAAGGATCATCGAGTCCAGGAGTCTGTTCACACAGTGGCCAGCCAGGTGCCTCTAGGAAGACCCCAAACAAGACGACTGCAGCATTATCCTGCCTGTGTTCCACAGCACCTAAGATAATGGGCATGCTCTTCTCATCCTGGAGAGAATAGGCATGCATCATGACTAGTATCCATTTTGACTAGTAGGCATAGATAGCCCTCTCCTCCATGAACATGCCCCATGTGCTAAGCCCCAAGTTAATTACTTGATGTCAGCCAGTTTCATTTACTGCATTTTTATCCTAACCTTCCTTCAGAGGGCTCAGGGCAGCAAACGCCGTATGCCCCCTGCCCGTTTTATCTTCACAACAACCCTGCAAGCCAAGCTAGGCTGAGGTGGACTGGTCCAAGAGCACTGGTCCAAGAGCACTGTCCTTCATGACAGGAGGGGGGGCAGTATCTGAACTGGAGTTTTCCTGCTCCTAATCCAACCCTGAATCCCCTGCAGCAGGGTTCCCCAACATGGCGCCTGCCACTACATCCCATCACCTGCCAAACTAATATTGGGCCTCGTTGAAAGGAAAAGTTTCCACAGTGGCAGGTGCAGCCAATTTGGGTTTGGCTCCGCCTCCTCTGGCAGCTGTTTTAGGGCGCCGCCGCCCACCCCCTTGCAAAATTCCAAAGCTGGCTACAGGCTCAAAAAGGGGTCAGACACACACACACACCGCTGCGCTGCAGAAAACAAACAGCCACTCCCCTGACTGCGTACCTGGACCGCCATCTGCGAATGGAACTTCTGGACCTGAGATTTCAAAGCCTCGTTCTGTTCCATCAACTCCTTCCGGGAAGGGAAAATGAAAAGAAAAACGACCCAGTGAACGAGGCTGACAGGAAATATTTCATTCTGACAAGAAATATATTTCACTCTGAAATGTCACCATGTGCAAAAAACAAACAAAAAGCCTAATGCGGCGCAGTCTCTCCCCCCCACCCGACCCCCGGCTTCAACAGTTAAGATGTCCCACAATGCACTGAGGCTAGGGAAAGAGGCAGCCATTACATATGTAGAAACCAAGTGTCCAAATGCTCCCTTAAGATAACTATTGGCTTATACGCAATACAGACCATCAAGGCCAGTATTGTCTCAAAAAAGGCCATCAAGGCCAGTTTTGTCTACTCAGACCAGCAGCGGCTCTCCAGGGTCTCAGGCAGGAGTCTTTCTCATCACCTACTGCCTGGTCCTTTTAACTGGAGATGCTGGGGATTGAACCTGGGACCTTCTGCATGCCAAGCAGATGCTCTACCAACCAAGCTATGGCCCTTCCCTACAATGAGTAACATGTAGTTTGGCCATTAGACTGGTACAATAGGGTTGCCAAGCCACCCGCAGTGGCACACATGAACACACGTGAAGCTGCCTTCTACTGAATCAGAACCCTAGTCCATCAAAGTCAGTTTTGTCTACTCGGACAGGCAGCAGCTCTCCAGGGTCTCAGGCAGGGGTCTTTCTCATCACCTACTGCCTGGTCCCTTTAACTGGAGATACCAAGGATTGAACCTGGGACCTTCTATGGTCCAAGGAGACGCTCTGCCACTGAACCCACTCCATCTTAACATGCCTTACCAATCTCACCACACCCAATATAAGTTTTGCTTTAGATTTTGTATGGAAAGGTACTGGCTGGATGTTTTTTTAAAAAATTTTTACAGTAAGAGTAGTTCAGCAGCAGAATCAGCTGCGTAGGGAGGTGGTGAGCTCCCCCTCACTGATAGGCTTCAAGTAGCATCTGGCGAACACTTGTCAAGTAGTGTCGAAGGCTTTCACGGTCAGAGTTCATTGGTTCTCGTAGGTTATCCGGGCTGTGTAACCGTGGTCTTGGTATTTTCTTTCCTGATGTTTCGCCAGCAGCTGTGGCCGGCATCTTCAGAGGAGTAACACTGAAGGAGACACTGTCCTTCAGTGTTACTCCTCTGAAGATGCCGGCCACAGCTGCTGGCGAAACGTCAGGAAAGAAAATACCAAGACCACGGTTACACAGCCCGGATAACCTACGAGAAATTGTCAAGTAGCATCTGGCGAATGCTTTAGACTGATCCCCCGCCCCCAAGTCCTGTTGCGCATTTACCTTAGAGCAGGGGTGTCAAACTCAATTGTTACGAGGGCGGGATGTGATATAAAAGTCACTTGGTTGAGCCGGGGCATGCCTCGCCGGCCCAGATCAGGGGGGAGGTGGCTGCCTCAACTGGCTGGATAAGAGCTCTCAGGGCTTGGATTCGGCCCTCGGGGCACTGTGTTTGGTACCCCTCCCATAGGGTTTCAGGCAATTCCTAGGGCAACCCTGTCGCTTCTGAGGTTTCCCCCAGGAAGTGACGTAACAGTGCACGTGATGTCACAGCACCCCCCCATGTTCCCGCCCCCAATCCTCTCACCGTTTGTGTGACCTGGCAACAGCGGGGTGGGTGGGTGGGGAACCAATGCCAATCCCGCAAGAGCCAGACCTGTGAGCAAGCAACCCCATACCTGAATCTGTCTCTGCATTGTATCTTCGGCGGTGACCCTTTTTTGTTCTGCTTCCATTAGCTGCATCATCCTTTGCTCCAGCTGCTGTTTGGAGACCATGGTGTCGGTCAGCTTGCTGTGCAGGCTCTGGATCTCGCTGTCCTTCGCCACAAGCTTGTTCTGCACATCTGCCGTTGGAAGCGACAGAGGAGAAGAGGAGGAGAAGCAGGAGGAGGAGGAGAAGAGTTGGTTTTTATATGCTGACTTTCTCTATCACTTAAGGGAGACTCAAACCGGCTTACGGTCACTTTCCTTCCCCTTCCCACAGCAGACACCCTGCGAGGTAGGTGAGGCTGAGAGAGCTCTAACAGAGCTGCGACTTGCCCAAGGTCACCCAGCTAGTTTCAGGCGGAGGAACGGGGAATCGAACCCAGTTCACCAGATTAGCCTCCGCCGCTCATGTGGAGGAGTGGGGGAAGCAAACCCGGTTCTCCAGATCAGAGTTCACCGCTCCAAACCACCGCTCTTAACCACTACACCACGCTGGTGGAAAGGTTGAAAAGATAAAAACACCCCCCTGCGCGCACACTTTAGATACTACGTAACTTAGGGGTAAATGTAGTCCTCTGTGCAAACACCGGGTCATTACTGACCCATGGGGTGGTTTGCCATTGCCGTCCCCAGTCATCTGCACTTTACCGCCAGCAAGCTGGGTGCTCATTTTACCGACCTCAGAAGGATGGAAGGCTGAAGCCTTTTAATGCACGCCTGTTTCCTTCATCGTCACCCCCCCGACAACTTCGGGCCTTCGTTTTGATTATGCGTGCCGTTTCCAGCCGTCAGCGGTTGCCTTGCTCTCCCCCTGCATTTCCCCCTGCATTTTTCAGAGACCTGTTTTATCTCAAATTTGAAAACGCGGGCAAAACACAGGGAAACGCAGGGGGAGAGAGAGGTGAACTCTGACGGTCGGAAAACGGCATGCATAATCAAAACAGACCCGAAGTCGTCAGAGCGGTGACTGCGAAGGAAGCAACCATGCATAAAAGGCCTGAGTCAACCTTGAGCCGGCTACCTGAAACTAGCTTCCGTCGGGATCAAAAGGTCGCGAGCAGAGCTTTGACAGCAGTACTGCAGCTTACCACTCTGAGCCACAGGGCTCTATATAGCACATAACTTACACTGACCTCCCCCCCATAGTAGCCTTCAAAGTTCCCTTTGGCCTAAGGCCATTTCACACATTACGCAGCCCCCCAGCCTGCCAAATGCTCATAGCAGCAAACTGCAGCCAATCTCACCCTCCTGGCAAGAGTACCTGAACGCTACGGTTGTCACCTCTGTTCATAAAAATGTACAGTGTAGACTGAAACACCTTCGGCGTTCAGCAAAAACGAAAAGCTGCAAAGAAGCCCTGAAGGAAACTACCTGAGCCACTGATCCCGCAACGTACTGAGCACATGTGTTCTGAGCTTTGATTTCTCTGACCATGAAAGGCCTCCTTTGCCCTATTTTGTTCGGAAAACTGGGAAGCTGGACTGAACTAAAACAAAATGCAATTAGAAGAGTGACTGTCTTGAAAATGCAGGCGTGCGCCTATCAGACCTCCCCATGCAAGGAGGCCCCCTATCTTTCTGTGCATGTGTATAGAGGATGCACATATAGAGGATGGTGCCGCATTGTTTTCTGTTGCCCCAGAAGGTCAGACCAGAACCAATGGGTTGAAATTAAATTAAGAGTTTTCGGCTAAACATTAGGAAGAAATTTCTGACAGTCAGAACGGTTCCTCAGTGGAACAGGCTTTCTCAGGAGGTGGTGGGCTCTCCTTCCCTGGAGGTTTTTAAGCAGAGGCTAGATGGCCACCTGACAGCAAGGTTGATTCTGTGAACTTGGGCAGATCAAGAGAGGGAGGGCAGGAAGGATTGTGTCAGTGTCTGGCTCTTGTGGCCCTTTCTTACATGCCCAGGGTAATGCCAGTTGCCAATTTGGGGTCAGGAAGCAATTTTCCTCCAGGCCAGATTGGCTAGGGATCCTGGAGGGTTTTTTGGACCATCTTCTGGACATGGAGTAGGGGGTTGCTGGGGATGTGGGGGAAGGAAGTTGTAAATTTCCTGCATTGAGCAGGAGGGGTGGACTAGATCACTTTGGTGATCCCTTCCAACTCTATGATTCTATTATTCTAACTATGGAGAAAGCACACTGAAGAGCTAGTGCTTCCCACAGGATGTTTCTGTGGTGGACATAGTACCACCTGTAGAATTTACGAGCTAAATTTATGGCCTCTAGAACTGAAGAGCTAGCGCTTCTAATACTCGCATTCTTATTCTGGATCGGTGTCCTGTGATCCTTGTACGTACAGTCCTTCTGCTGCTGCCCATATACAGCTTCTGGCAGGGACACATGATGACATATACTACATTTTTTAGAACTGCAAGTACTGTGTGCGCGTGTTAAGTGCCGTCAAGTCGCTTCCGACTCATGGTGACCCTATGAATCAATTCACAGTGGGTAGCCGTGTTAGTCTGTCTGCAGTAGTAGAAAACGGCTAGAGTCCAGTAGCAACTTAAAGACTAACAAAAATATTTTCTGGTAGGGTATGAGCTTTCGTGAGCCACAGCTCACATCTTCAGAAGAAGTGAGCTGTGGCTCACGAAAGTTCATACCCTACCAGAAAATATTTTTGTTAGTCTTTAAGGTGATACTGGACTCTTGTCCTATGAATCAATGTCCTCCAAAACGTCCTGTCTTTGACAGCCTTGCTCAGATCTTGCAAATTGAAGGCTGTGCCTTCCTTTACAGCAAGTACTGTACTGCTCCAAAATAAACTTGAAGCCAGTGCGGGGGGGGGGGGGGTTGGTAAAACTTTTGACTGGTAGACAGAACGTGCATGTCGAACAATGCCCGCATCTAAAATGCCCCTTTGGTAATGTACCGTCCTGACTAGAGGAATTGGAATAATCAGATTAACCTATCCCTCATTGGAAGTGGTTCTTTTTAGTCCAAATCTCGGGGGGGGGGGGGTGTTGGCAGCCTGGAACAGAGCTGAGGATAATGTTTTGAATTCTAAAGGTATGTTAAACTGGAGAGAACTAATGGTGGTATCTTTTAGATCTTTCCTCTTAGTACAGTTTCCCTCTCCAAGTAAAGTGTCTCCACCTCTCTGTCCAGCTCTATCTCGGGCATTAAGGCTGAAGCTGAACGGAAGGTTCTTCTGAGCCCACCTAGTAAGTTCAAAGCAGAGGCAAAGCGATTTGAAGCAGAAACTCCCAAACTCACAGCTGACATCGCTGCTACACGATGACAGCATCTGAGAGGGAAAAACCGTAACCGCTTTGTACGTCACGAGGGGAGAAGTGGGAGTGGACTCCGTATGAAGCTGCCTTATAGTGAATCAGACCATCGGTCCGTCAAAGTCAGTATTGCCTACTGTGACCGGCAGCAGCTCTCCAGGATCTCAGACTGAGGTCTTTCACATCACCTGCTACCCGGATTCTTTAATGGGAGATGCCGGGGATTGAACCTGGGACCTTTTGTGCTCCGAGCAGATGCTCTACCGCTGAGTCACAGCTGCTCCCCACCCTTAATGCAGTAAGGTGCAGAGAGGCCCTTTGCTTTGGGAGGCCGTTTTCCCTTCCCACCGGAAGAAAAGAGAGGAAGGAAGACAGTACTCGGAAGCAGGGAAGGCCCCTCTGCGCTCACCCTGCTGGGCGGCCTCATGCTTGCGGAGGTAGCTCTGCATCTCCTCCCATCGCCGTTCGGCTTCCTGCTGCTGCACCTGGAAGTGACAGAAACCAAGAAGGTGTTACCAGGCCATCGCTGCAGCCACCTCGTACACTAAAAGGAAAGCCCCAATAACACCAACAATACCAAAAATATCAAATTGGAAGGACAAACTTTATGAATTTGCTTTACCTGCCAAGCTTACAAATCAAGTAAACATGAAACCTCCTGATTTATTCCAAGAGAGATGGAAGTTGTTCTATCAATATTATTGATTTTATCTTTAAAATGATATTAGAGCTTGTAGTAATATACAGTAATACGTATAGTAAGTCACATCTTAAATTATATTGTAAATATCCACTCGCAACTTTACATTTATAGGTATGTCTCACTGCATTACTATGTTTATCACAACCCGATTTGGGTTATAACTGAGTCTGTGCGTTAAGAAGAAACGAAGAGAAGAAGAGAAGAAGACAGGACAAGAAATGTTGAAAACATCCAATATTATTTTTAATAGGTAGTTTTTAATGTATTAGTGCGTTTACTACAACATATTCTGGGTGCCAAAGAAGAAAAAAAGAAGAAGAAACTTTGAATGTATTGTAAATACGATATTTTTCCGTTTATAAGACGCCCCCATGTATAAGACAACCCCAATTTTTTTGAACCCAAAATTAAGAAATCAGGGGTCATCTTATTCATGGGGGTGTGTACGGAAAAATACGGGTGGGGAAGAGAGCAGGGACCATCCGAAGGCCGGACACCGGCCAGCCAGGGTGACTGGGCTTTTCCCTGCCTGCTCCCTTCCCCACCCATCAGCTGAACACATGAACACAAGAAGCTGCCTTATACTGAATCAGACCTTTGGTACATCCAAGTCAGTTTTGTCTACTCAGACCAGCAGCGGCTCTCCAGGGTCTCAGGCAGAGGACTTTCGCATCACCTACTTGCCTGGTTCCTTTAGCTGGAGATGCTGGGGATTGAACCTGGGTCCTTCTGCATGCCAAGCAGATGCTCTACCACTGAGCTACAGCCCCTCTTTAAGTATTTGATTGCTCTCTTTAAGTATCTGAAAGGCTGTCACTTAGAGGAGGGCAGGGAGCGGTTCCTGTTGGCAGCAGAGGACAGGACTCGCAAGAATGGGTTTAAATTGTGGGAAGAAAGGTGGATATTAGAAAAACTTTTTTTACAGTAAGAGTTGTTCGACAGTGAAATCGGCTACCTAAGGAGGTGGTGCGCTCCCCCTCACTGGCAGTCTTCAAGCAACGGTTGGACAAACACTTGTCAGCTATGCTTTAGGCCTTGAGCAGGGGTTGGACTAGATGGCCTGTAGGGCCCCTTCCAACTCTGCGATTCTACTATTCTAATTTCAACCGCACCCTGCCATAAGTGCTGGGGGGTTCCAGGCAGGGCTCTCAGCCCGCAGAGGAAAACGGCTCGCCTATGTCCCAGTCTTTGCCTTCGCACATAAGGAATGCCTAAAAACAGCAGCCAGAAGCACGGCACCCCCCTGTCAGAACCCACTGGAGGGTTTGAAAAGCTGCCAGCCCCGTGGCAGTAGCTGAACGGGCCGAAGACGACAAGACGGAGGTTTACCTTGAGCTGATTGATGGCCTGCTCAGCGTTCTTCTTCAGGATTTCCTCCTGCTGCAGCTTGCCATTCTTTTCCGTCAGCTCATTCACCAGACGGGCGCAATCCTGGCGCAGTTTGTTGAGCTCCGAGGACTGCCTAGATGGAAAGGAAGAGCCTCGTTGTTCACACTCGGGCAAGGCGGCGACTGGCAGCGTGAAGATGGCAAGTGAGCCCCCGGAGGAGGTTGCCACCGGGAGTTGCAAGCAAGCAAGTATTATTTATATATTTACTTGCTGCATTTGTTGGCCGCCCTCATTCCCAGCAAGTCGGGCTCAGAGCGGGTTACAACATTAAAATTCAAAAAACGTCAATTAAAACATACTCTAAAACATACTTTAAAATTATCAATTCCAGACCGACAGAGCACAATACAAATACAATGAAGCAAGATGGCCCTAATATAAGGTACAATCACAGGTACTGAAGAACCTGGCCAGGCACTGGGCCCTCTGAATCAAGTTGGGGGAGGATGGGGAGAAAAACGTGCGGCTGCCCTCAGATGTAAGCCGAGCGGAACAGTTACGTTTAACAGACCCTGCGGATCTCATTTAGGTCCCGCAGGGCTCTGATGTTACTTGGGAGACTGTTCCACCAGGCCTTGGGCTAGTCACGCTCTCTCAGCCCCACCTACCTCACAGGGTGTCTGTGGTGGGGAGGGGAAGGAAAGGTGATTGTAAGCTGGCTTGATTCTTCTTTAAGTGGTAGAAAAACGCAGCATGTAAAAACCAACTCCTACTCCTATCCTCCTCCTCCTCTGCTGGCTCTCAGAACCCAATGCAAGTGGAAAGAAGGGGTTACCTAAAACCTGCCCTAAAGTCTCAAATGTTTGCCCATTTGCCCACAAAAGTTTTAAATGCCCCTCAACATTGCTAATTGCCTCTCTGGCCTAAAGTGATGAAGGCCCAGGCATCATTGTGGTTCACATGACTTGAAAGAACACAGCAGATATTTCTCGCTAACCTTTATGAATCCTGACTGCGACGCAGAAGGTCTAACGAAGGTGTCCACCTAGCTAGTGCAAAGGCCCTGGGCAGCTAAAATCCCAAAGCCTCCAAAAATACCCAATGTGTCAACCACCTGACTGCTGTGGCCCACAAGAACACTCCAAGGGGCAATTAAAAAACTCAGGGGCGGGCAGTTCTGTGGAATCACCAATAGCGTACTTGCTTTCCATTTGGTTGGTGGACGTGCTGACGGCATCTCTCAGGATACCGTTCTCCTGCTTCAGGCGGTTGATCTCAGCCTCCATCTGCTCACGAAGTTGCTGAAACTAGAGCGAGAGAAAGAGAGAGCAACAGTTTGCTTTCAACACTCAGACGACCAGCAGTACTGCTTCTGTTTTTCACAGGAAGAAGAAGAGTTGGTTTTTATATGCCGACTTTCTCTACCATTTAAGGGAGAATCAAACCGGCTTACAATCACCTTCCCTTCCCCTCCCCACCACAGACACTCTGCGAGGTAGGTGGGGCTGAGAGACTTCAGAGAGAGCTGTGACTTGCCCAAGGTCACCCAGCTGGATTCATGTGGAGGAGTACGGAAGCAAAAGCCCAGTTCTCCAGATCAGACTCCACAGTTCCAAACCACCGTTCCTAACCACTACACCACGATGAAACACACAGAGCTGCCTTATATTGTCAAACCATGACCCATTCACACACATTCCAACTACTCCGACTAAGAGTGGTTCTCCATATACTCAAGAAGAGGCCTGTTTCTCCTAGGGTTGCCAATTCCAGGATGGGAAATTCCTGGAGATTTGGGCAATGGAGCTTGGGGGTGGCGGGGTTTGAGGAGGGGAGGGATCTCAGCAGGGAACAATGCCATAGAGTCCACTCTCTCAAGCAGCAATATTCTCCAGGGGAACTGATTTCTGTTGACTGGAGGTTAGTTGTGATTCCAGGAGATCTCCAGGCCCTGCCTGGGGGCTGGCAACCCTAGTTGCTGCTCTGCTACCTACGATACTGGCGGTTGAACCAGAGGACCCTGGTCCATGCAAAATCATGACTTAAGTTGCAGATCAGACTAAATCTGATTTGCTTCCCCCCCCCACATAAATCTCAGAGAGGCATTTGTATTGCAAATGTGCCCTAGAATAGAATCATAGAATCATAGAGTTGGAAGGGACCACAGGGCTATCAAGTCCAACCCCCTGCACAATGCAGGAAATTCACAACTGTCAAGATCATCCTGCATCTTGGCTCTGTCTTCTACCATATTTGCTACCCCTCCCAATTTAGTATCATCTGCAAATTTAGTAAGCATCCCCTCCATTCCTTCATCCAAATCATTTATAAAGAGGGCCTAGCACAGATCCCTGAGGAACTCCACTAGTCACTTCTCTCCAAGTGGACAAGGAACCATTAACTAGCACTCTGGCCAAGCTAAGTTTTGTACCCCCATGACTAACTCAGCTGAAAGCAGAATGGCTTTAAACCTCATGTGCGAAAATGCAGGAAGTCGCTTTTCCAGAGAAAATTCACATGCTGCCAGGTGACAAATCCTGGTGCAATGCTTTTTGGTGAAATTATCATTTTTTTTAATTAGAGATGCAAAAATTTACAAGCCATTAAGTGAATTCATTATCAAATACCTCCTTGGTGATCATAAATACCTATATCTAACCCGAAGGCTATTTATGCTTGGTAATTAGCAGCGAATTCCAGGCTGAATTGCCCCACATATTTTTGTGTGTGTGTTTTTCACGCTGAGCCGTCACTCAGGAAGTGACTGCGAAGCCGGCACATACCCGCTTCGCATTTCTTAAGAGCCCCGTTAACACAACCTTTTGTGTTTGCTTGGCCCACCGCAAAGAATCCCCTCAAGGAACCATGCAAAATCACAGCCGCGTGTTAGCAAAGCACATGGCGGTTGCTAACGGCTATGCAAACAGGAACTAAGGAGCAGGTGAGTGGGGGCGTGGAATTTCTCCTTTTGCATCGGGACATGAATAGGCATTTTAAAGGTCGCATTTAAAAAAACAGCTTTGAGCAAGCGTCAAAATTGACCCTGCATAAATGGCCTAAGAGAGGAAAAGACCAAAAAAAAAAAAAAAGGCACAAACAATCTATACTATTGTTATAGTTACCCAGCATTGGACATACTTAGCAGTTCTGAGATATAATCTGAACGCTGTTATTTGAGTCATCTCCTTTGGTCTAACTATCCTAATAACTTATAAGGGGTGACCACGTTTAAACAAAGAGAACCTGTGGAGGGATTTTCCTGCATTTCATCAGCCTACAAACTGCAATTTTGTCAAAATTCATAGTCAGATTACTGGCTAACTAGTACTGTGTTCAGTTTTGGCACCGCAATTTAAGAAAAATGTAGACAAGCTGGAACATGTCCAGAGGAGGGCAACAATGATGGTGAGGGGTCTGGAGACCAAGTCTTATGAGGAAAGGCTGAAGGCGCTGGGTATGTTTAGCCTGAAGAGGAGAAGACTGAGAGGGGATACAATAACCATCTTCAAGTACCTGAAGGGCTGTCATATAAAGAAGGGTGCCGAGTTGTATTCTGTTGCCCCAGAAGGTCGTTCCAAAACCAACGGGTTGAAATTAAATCAAGAGTTTCCGTCTAGACATTAGGAAGAATTTTCTAACAGTTAGAACAGTTCCTCAGTGGAACAGGCTTCCTCGGGAGGTGGTAAACTCTCCTTCCCTGGAGGTTGTTAAGAAGAGGTTAGATGGCCATCTGTCAGCAATGCTGATTCTATGACCTTAAGCAGATGATGAGAGAGAGGGCATCTTGGGCATCTTCTGGGCCCGAAGTAGGGGTCACTGGGGGTGTATGTGGGGGAGGCAGTTGTGAATTTCCTGCATTGTGCAGGGGGTTGGACTAGATGACTCTGGTGGTCACTTCCAACTCTATGATTCTATGAAACTATAATTTGTCATCACCTAAAAGCACCTGCCCAGAAGTAAATTCTGTACAACAGCATAAAAACTGGTTTTTACCTTCATCTTCATCTGTTGGCTTTCTTGGTAGCCCCCGTGGATTTTGTTTTGAAAAACACCGTGTTCTTTTTCCAGCGTGCCAATTCTCTCTCTCATCTTCGCCGCTACCAGGTTGTTTCTTTCTTTCTCTCCAACCAGCTCCTGGGACATCACAGAACAATCTTTACTCTGGCGAGCAAACTCATTCAATAGAGACCGGGCCAGGACTGGAAGAACATGAGCAACTGAAAGAATCCTTAGACACCCTCCCGCTACTGAAACAAAGACTAAGAAAGGCTTCCTGGAAGATGCACATGAACACATGAAGTTGCGTTATACTGAATCAGCCCCTTGGTCCATCAAAGTCAGTATTGTCTACTCAGACCGGCAGCGGCTCTCCAGGGTAGGTCTTTCACATCACCTACTCGCCTAGTCCCTTTAACGTTTGTAATGGCAGCTTCCTTCCTTTCTTGAAGAAAACTAAATTTCCCATGACTGATTGTAACTCTGCAATGAACCATGGGAAAATTGGTGTCTTGAGGGTGAAAGCAGACGGCGGCCATTAGTTACTAGTCTAAAATGTAAGTATTTTTAAAATGCTCCAGAGGGGCATTTTTTGAGGTAGAGCCCCCAAATTCAGAGCGTAGCTTGAAGGGACTCTACTTGCACGACCCCCAAAGATTGGTTAAGGTTGGGTCAGGGGGTCCAATTTTATGGGGTCTGGAAGGGGTTGCCCCCCTCCTCCATAGAGAATCATTGCAAACTTCACAATCATTCTCTATGGGGGAGGGGGTGACCCGTTCCAAACCCCACAAAATTGGACCCCCTGACCCAATATTCACCAAACTTTGGGATTCGTGCAAGGAGAGTCCCTTCAAGCTATGCTGCGAATTTGGGGGCTCTACCTCGAAAAATGCCCCCATCCAAAGGCCCAATTTTCCAGAATTGCCTATTCAGCTTTCGCTTTCTCCCCCGGTTTGTGTATTCGGCAAACCTGAATTATAAATTTACCAAAATTGATAATTTTGGCTTAATTTTTGATTTGGGTTTATTGATAATGCACAAGCCTACTGACAACTATAATGAAAGAATCAGGGAGGAGAAGACTGATATGGCTGTACAGAACTGGGCTGTGTCTCAAACCACCCCAAAACATGTCGACTTAATTGTGGCTTCAGGCCACTAACTACACACCAGGCTGTATTTATACGAGCGAACCTTTCTTCCTGCCGGCTCCGCTTTGTGGGTGCGTCTTTGCCCCGGGAGACGGAGCCGTACCTGCGAGAGCTGCTTGCACTGCTCCTTGGCGATGGCGGCTTCCTCCTTCAAGGCCACCAGCAGCTTCTCCTTTTCTTGCAGCTGGTGCGCAGCTGCGGCCGAGTCGCCCTTGCTAGCCTGCAAAAGCAACAAAACACTGGAGAGAAGGGGGGAAAAAACAAGACACGCCAGTCTCATGGTGGGTTTGGGGTAAATGCTAAGGACAGTACCAGATATAATGTGGGTGGTGGAAAGGGCTGTCAAGTCGTAGCTGATTTGTGGTGACCCCAAAGGGTTTTCAAGGCAAGGGACTAACAGAGGTGGTTTGCCATTGCCTTCCTCTGCGGAGCAGCCCTGGACTTCCTTGGTGGTCTCCCATCCAAGTACTAACCAGGGCCGACCCTGCTTAACTTCCAAGAGCTGACGAGACCAGGCTATCCTGAGCTATCCATGTCAAGGCAAAAGATGAACAGAGTTGGTTTGCCATTGCCTGCCTCTTCATAGCAATCGTGGAATTCCTTTGTGGTTTCCCATCCAAGTACTAGCCAGGGCCGACCATGCTTAGCTTCCAAGATCTGACAAGATCAGGCTAGCCCAGGCCATCCAGGTCAGGGGAGAGGTAATCATAACGTGTGAGAGGTTCGTTATTAGATCGTTCAAAGGCCTTTTTAGAACTCATAGTAGCAACATAAAGCTGCCAATTTGATCAGGAAAGATATGCTACCACAAGGAACAGTTAATCTGGAGAGCAGTCTAGAACTGATAGCTAGACCTAACATTTTGCCCCTGAAGAGTTATCAGTGGATTTTGGGGGGGGTTAGATCAGGGAAGTAGAAACATAGAGCTGGAAGGGACCCAAATCCAACCCTCTGCAGAATACAGAAATATCAGAACTACCTCCCCCTCTCCCCCAGTGACCACTGTCCTATACCCCGAGGAAGGCAAAAAACCCTCCAGAATCCCTGGCCAATCTGGCCTGGCGGAAAATTCCTTCCAGACCCCAAAGTGGCGACCAGCATGACCCTGGGTGTGTAAGAAAGGGCCACAAGAGCCTAGAACTGGCTCATCCCTCTCTGCCTGCCATCTCATGATCTGCCTAATTACATGAGGAAGAGGATAAATACCCTTTTGCCCCAGGCCCCCAACCAAATTAGCTTCCCCGCCTGACTAAGTTGTCATGACACAATCTCATCCTGGGATCCCGCTGCAGGGACTCTAGTTTGACCTGAGAAGCACCCGACTGTTCTGCAATTAATCGAGTTTGGGAAAAGGAGAGGGAATCTAACCCAAGAGGAAGTTATAACTGGTTTTAGCTCCAGAAGAGGGGAACCGCTAACTTAGGGCCACTGCTGCCGCCTCTTCTCTTATCAGCATCCCAAAAAAGTACACAGTCCATAGAAAACCGCAGTGACCATGTAGGCCCTGCCGGCATGGCATAGCGGTTAAGAGCAGCAGACTCTAATCTGGTGAGGGGTCTGGAGACCAAGTCCTATGAGGAAAGGCTGAAGGAGCTGGGTATGCATAGCCTGCAGAGGAGAAGACTGAGAGGGGATATGATAACCATCTTCAAGTATTTGAAGGGCTGTCATATAGAGGATGGTGCCAAGTTGTCTTCTGTTGCCCCAGAAGGTCGGACCAGAACCAACAGGTTGAAATGAAATCAAAATGTCTAGAGTTTCCGTCTAGACATTAGGAGTATTTTTTAACAGTTAGAGCGGTTCCTCAGTGGAACAGGCTTCCTCGGGAGGTAGTAAGTGCTCCTTCCCTGGAGGGTTTTAAGAAGAGGTTAGATGGCCATCTGTCAGCAATGCTGATTCTATGATGTTAGGCAGATGATGAGAGGGAGGGCATCTTGGCCATCTTCTGGGCATGGCGTAGGGGTCACTGGGGGTGTGGAGAGGAGGTAGTTATGAATTTCCTGCATTGTGCAGGGGGTTGGACTAGATGACCCTGATGGTCCCTTCCAACTCTATGATTCTATGGAGAACTGGGTTCAATTCCCCACTCCTCCGATGAGAAACGGATTATAATCTGGAGAACCGGGTTCAATTCCCCACTCCCTCCACATGAAGCCTGCTGATGATCTTGGGTTAGTCACAGTTCTCTACGAAGTCTCTCAGCCCCACCTACCTCACACGGTGTCTGTTGTGGGGGGGAAGGGAAGGCAATTGTAAGCTGCTATGACTCCTTAAAGGTAGACAAAAGCAGGGTTTAAAACTCTTCTTCTTCTTACAGGGGTGGGCTAGAGACTCAGCCACCTCCCTTCTGTTCCTGCGCTGTCCTAAAGCAGTGCTCACCTTCTGCAGAACATCCTGGATTACGTTCGATTTCTCCTTCAGCAGCTCCACCACACACATGGCCTCCTCTTCGGTGAAGATCATGTTCTTCATGGTCAAGAGGAAGTCCTTGAATTTCACTTCTGCATTTTCTGAAATTAAAACAATAATGGCGTTAATGATGCAGCAGCACATGTACATTCCAAAGAAGAGGGAGAAGATGACAGCGACTTGGTTTTTATAAGCCGACTTTCTCTACCACTTAAGGCAGAATCAAACCAGCTTACAATCACCTTCCCTTCCCCACACCAGACACCTTGTGAGGTAGGTGGGGCTGAGAGAACTGTGAGTAGTCCAAGGTCACCCAGCTGGCTTCATGTGTAGGAGCAGAGAAACAAATCCAGCTCACCAGATTAGCGTCTGCCACTCATGTGGAGGAGTGGGGAATCAAACCCAGTTCTCCAGATCAGACTCCACCGCTCCAAACCACCGCTTTTAACCACTACACCACACTGGAGAGAGTGAAAAGGGAAGCAGTCGCACCCATTCAGCATGGCAGGGGTGGAAAGCGCCATCACGTCATGTATAATTTTATTATAAGACGTATAGGGAGAGCGAGGCGACCTCTGACTGTCGGAAAGGGCATGCATAAGCAAAACAATGACCCAAAGTTGTCGGAGGGGTGACCGCAAGGGAAACAGCCATGCATAAAAGACCACAGTCTTCAACCGGAAAGCTCCTCCTTAACTTTAATACAGAACCTGTATCCATCTATGAGGGATTGTCTCAGTGCCCAAAATAAAATATTGCAAACCCTGGAAATGGAACAATGGAACAGACTGATCATTGGGGGGGGGGGGAGGCCGGGGCTGTGGCTCAGTGGTAAAGCATCTGCTTGGCATGCACAAGGTCCCAGGTTCAATCTACGGCATCTCCAGTTAAAGTGACTAGGCAAGTAGGTGATGTGAAAGATCTCAGCCTAAGACCCTGGAGAGCCGCTGCCAGTCTGAGTAGACAATGCTGACTTTGATGGACCAAGGGTCTGATTCTGTAGAAGGTAGCTTCATGCATTCATGTGATCACAAGCAGCAGTCCTAACTCCATGGAAAAATATCCAAGAGAGGCAGGCAATTGATTGTGACCGGGGCGGCGAAGGGTCTCAGTTCACCACAGTTCACGCACATGTCCTCAGAGGTTCCCATAAATACAGGAAAAACCTTTGGCTGATACCCCCAAGGAGCTTACCGACTGCTCAAGAAAGGGGAGGGTTGCTAATTTCAGTGGGCAAATCCCCAAGCTAACACAGGAAAAGAATTAGCTGCATGGGAATAAGGTTACAGATTACAAAATAAAGAGGACGGGGTGGGGGTGAGTGGGCAACACGGTTTTGGCAGGCGTGATGGAACCAGACAGACTATGGAAACAGAGCAAGGACAATGCAGAGACCACGCCTGTGAAAATGTGTGTGTTCCGCCAACCAGATCCATATTTCAGAGTTAGCGGTGCCTCTCAAGAAAGACCGCTGTAGAACACTCCAACACTATACGGTCTCCTCCCATAAGTCTCCATAATATGGAGGAGAGGGCTATCCATGGCTACTAGTCATGACGCATACCTATTCTCTCCAGGATCAGAGGATCACTCATATTAGGTGCTGTGGAACACAGGCAGGACAATGCTGCTGCAGTCATCTTGTTTGTGGTCTTCCTAGAGGCACCTAGTTGGCCACTGTGTGAACAGACTGCTGGACTCGATGGACCTTGGTCTGATCCAGCAGGGACTTTCTTATGTTTCTTATGTTAAGGCTTTATGACAGGAGTGGACATGTTCATGGAGGAGAGGGCTATCCATGGCTACTAGTCAAAATGGATGCTAGTCAAAACGCACGAAATAAAGTTTGTGTACACCAAACCGTCAGAAAGCAAAGGTGTCACTACCTCACCAGGAATTTTTGGATTTTGGAGCATTTTGGATAATGGATTTCCGGATTAAGGGATACTCAACCTGTATAGGGAAGCTTTATAGGATCTCAGACCCTCCACGCGTTGACTGGGTGGTGGCTCCGCAGCTCAACCACGCAGCCCCCAGGCCCGTGCCGTCTCCTTCAGACCAGTACCTTTATCGGTTTCGTTCTTCAGCTTCTTGGCGTTGCTTTTCTGCAGACCTTCGATCCCATCCGGTTTCGCCAAGCCAGCCCCTTCCCTCTTCCCCACGGCCGAGTTCTGGTCAGCGTTGTCCATCAAAGGGATGTAAGTAGTTGCGTGAATCAAAGGCTCGTCCACCAATGGCATCACTGGAATTTCAGAAAACAAGGTTGGACAGACAGATCCATAACAGCACACCCTTTTTTGTTTTTTTCAAATTGGGGGGGGGGAGAGCGCACCCCTCTGGTACCACGCTGGCTGAAAATTTGTTGCCAAACACATGCCAAAGCGCACCTCTGAACTGTTGGAAGAGTTGCAATGTCAAGGGTGCAAAGGAACTGAGAAGAAGACTGAGGAGGGGGCGGGCAATTGGTCAGCTAGTTAGGGCTGTAAGGTTAGGGACCTTTCCACCCTTTTCTCACACCTCTTGTCTGTATTTAGATTGATATTCTTAGGGGGCAATTGCCTCCTCCTTCTCTGAAGTCATTCTACCCTCTCTCTCTCCCTCCTTAGCTAGATAGGACAGCTAGAGGCTTCTGTCTATCAGCTTTCCTATCCTAAAATGTAGTTCCCTCAATAAAGGCAACTGTATCCTTAATCAGTGATTCCGACCCTTCTCTGTGTACTTAGCATACTCTGCCAACATGAACCGGGTAAGAAAATGCCTTGGTATCTGTTCACACTTCAGGTGGTTGAAGTATAATTGCAAAAGAAGATGAAACTAGTGCCCAAATTCAGGGACTAAAGGAAAAAGCAGGAAGGGACCAGGGTGGGGGGAGGAAGAATCACAGGAATTATAAGTATGGAAATGGAGTGGAGAGAAAGCGTCGGCTGGACTTTGGGAAAGGAACAGAAGACAGGATGAACAGCAGCACGCATTTTTACGTCACTTCTCACGGCACGTTTTTCTGTGCATTTCTCTTGTTAAGGCCCAGTTTGTGCCCGATTAATGGGAGCTGACAGATTATCATGGATGGAGGTTCCTGCGCAATCTTATTTATGATTCAGGCTCTTTTGCTCTCCTCCTCAGACAAAGAAAGGTTCATGTTACCATTATCGGTCTTTTGCTTCTTTGCCGAAACTTTCTTCTTCCCTGATGCGCTTTCTGGTTTGATCTCATGATGTAACAGGAGAGGGTCTTGCTTTTTGGTCGGGGATAGCAAGAAGTCGCTCTTTGTGTCCTGGTCATCTGTAAGGAAAGAAAAGGCGCATCAGCTTGTATACAGAACTAAAACTGCAGGCTCTTTCACACACACACACAAACAGAAAACAGAACTCGCACCAAGGCTGTGTAGATAGGAGCTGGGTCATTATTTCAGGGCTAGGCTTTCTTGGAACAGGTTTGGAGCGGTGGACTCTAATCTGGAGAACCGGGTTTGATTCCCCACACCTCCACATGAGCAGCGGAGGCTAATCTGGTGAATTGGATTTGTTTCCCCACTCCTACACGCGAAGCCAGCTGGGTGACCTTGGGCCAGTCACAGCTCTATTAAGAGCTCTCTCAGCCCCACCTACCTCACAGGGTGTCTGTTGTGGGGAGGGGAAGGGAATGCGATTGTAAGCCGGTTTGATTCTGCCTTAAGTGGTAGAGAAAGTCGGCATATAAAAACCAACTCTTCTTCTTCACTCCACCAGTGTCCCTGAATGAACACTGTTCACTAAAGGGCAAACCAGACAAGAGGCTGGAAGATCCATGCTTTTCCTTCAACCACACAGACAATCTGTAAGTTCCCCCCAAATGTGGCAGACCAGAAGTTTTAGGATGACATCTGAGATCAGGAAGTTGGTGCAGGGAGAAAGTTCCACCCCTCTACCTATACCAGTGTCCTGATCCCAATCGGGACTTTAGAGCTGCTTTTTATGGGGAAGGGGGAGCAAAACACACTGGCGATCTTCCCTCCCTTAAGAGCAAACTGTCTCCCCAACAAAGAGAATGACAAAGCGGGCCCTGAGATGCGGGCTGGTTGGCCCGATCTCACTGCCTGGAGGCCAAAAGAGGGTGCCATGCATCTCTTGAAAAAAGGAACACGCGGCAACCTGCTGATCTAAGAGGAACAGTTTCAGGAGGCAAAACTTCTCATGCCAAGGAAACCTTTGATAGCCATTAAGTGCCAAAGAGCTGAAGAGCCCCTTCCATAATAAAGCCAGAGAGCGGAAGCAGCAGAAGTTGCATCTTTTTTTCTGCATCCTACGTTGCAATGACTCCTTTTGATGCAGAAGAACGGTTTCACTGGCTGTGCTGAACCCTCACTGCTGCCGAGGCTTGGATTCAGGAGGGTGTTCTACCTAACTTTCCTCCAGGTAAAGTTTTCTGCAGCAGAAGATGGGCAGGCAGGCAGGCAGCATCCAGTTCTAGGCTTTTGGTTAACCAGAGCTACTTCTGAGCAATAGCTACTCCGCATCAGCTTTTTAAAAACTTGCTCCCACAAGCTGGTACGAACATTTTATTTACCTACTTCATTTTGTATCCTTCCTTTCTCCCCAGTGGCGACCCAAACAGGCTTATATGGCTCTCCTCATCTCAACTTTATTCTCACAACAATCCTATGAGGTAGGTTAGGCTGAGAGTGTGTGACTGGTCCAAGATCACCCAACAAGCTTCCATGACACGAGTTGGGATTTGAACCTGGGTCTCCAAGGTTCATAACCTGGACATCACCAGTATAAAAATGTCAGGGACTATGTGTTGGGAAAGATTTCTATCAGTACCCTGGAGAGCCTATACTGGAGTAAACAAGGCTGAGATAAATGGACCTGAGGTCTCACTATGAATACAGCAGCTTCAAATGTTCACATACGTTGCATTCCAAACAATTCTCCCAGAATGCAAGAAGAGTCCTGTTGGATCAGACCCTGGTCCATCTACTCCAGCATCCTGTCTCACACACAGGTTAAGCATTTCCTCGGGAGGTCCAACCACAGGGCATAGAAGCCGAGGCCTTCATCAGAACATCAGAACATCCCTGCTGGATCAGACCAGTGGTCCATATACACCAGCATCCTGTCTCACACAATGGCCAACCAGTTCCCCTGGAGGTTGAATAACAAGGTGTAGAGGATGAGGCCTTCCCCTGATATTGCCTCCTGGAGCTGGGTTTCAGAGGTTTACTGCCTCTGAATGTAGAGGTTCCGTTTACTCATCATGGCTAGTAGCCTTTTGGGACACACTGGGCAATAATGTCTTGGGTACTTTCCCAAAGATTACCAGTCTAAGAACATCAGAGGAGCCCTGCTGGATAACAGCAGTGTCCATCTAGTCCAGAATCCCGTCCCACACAGTGGCCGACCAGTTCCTCTGGAGGGCCAACAACAGGGCATGGAGGCCGAGGCTTTCATCAGAACATCAGAAGAGCCCTGCTGGGTCAGACCAGTGGTCCATCTAGTCCAGTATCCTGTCTCACGCAGTGGCCGACCGGTTCCTGTGGAGGCCCAACCACAGAGCACAGAGGCCGAGGCCTTCCCTTGGTGTTGCCTCCTGGCTCTGGGATTCAGAGGTTTACTGCCTCTGAACACATGGCGATTCATTATACACAGGGGGGCGTGGGAGTTTTATAAAATCTCAGAAAAATAAGTCAATTGCACCTGCCTTTGTTACAAAAATGGATTGACAGGCCACAGTTTAGAACTGTGCCCACAAAGTGCCAGAAATCTCATTTCAAGGTTTTTCAAGAGGAAAATGGTTTCTTTATCAACAGTTATCACAAGTGGCACAATATAATCACCCTTTTCACCCAGGGCAGCTGAAGCGCTGCTATCGTTCCTCACAGCTATTTTCTCACGGCCACCATTCTATGCCGTGTGGTTGTAACAACATGAACACGTGACGCTGCCTTATTCTGAATCAGACCCTTGGTCCATCAAAGTCAGCACTGTCTACTCAGACCGGCAGACTGGCTTTACTTAGTCACAGTGTAATGTTCTTCTCCCCAGGAGGTGTAGGTATTCTGTCTCAAAGGCAGCCATTTCGAGTTTAGCCCTGACTCCTGTAGCAGCCATTTTGGGGTGGCGCTCCCCATCCCGCTCTCAAAATTCCAAAGAGGTTGGCAGCCTGAAAAAGGCTGGGGGGTGGGCTGGTTCACAGCAAGGCCTAGACCAAGCTATAGCACAGGGTATCTTTTCGTAGAATCATAGAATCATAGAGTTGGAAGGGACCACCAGGGTCACCTAGTCCAACCTCCTGCACAATGCAGGAAATTCACAACTATCTCCCCATCACACCCACAGTGAACCCCACTCCAGGCCAGAAGATGGCCAAGATGCCCTCCCTCTCATCATCTGCTTAAGGTCATAGAATCAGCATTGCTGACAGATGGCCATCTAGCCTCTGCTTAAAACCCTCCAAGGAAGGAGAGCTCACCACCTCCCGAGGAAGCCTGTTCCACTGAGGAACCGCTCTAACTGTTAGAAAATTCTTCCTAATGTCTAGATGGAAACTCATTTGATTTAATTTCAACCCGTTGGTTCTGTTCTGACCTTCTAGAGCAACAGAAAACAACTTGGCACCCTCCTCTCTATGACGTACTTGAAGATGGTTATCATATCACCTCTCAGTCTTCTCCTCTTCTGGCTATACATAGCCAGCTCCAGCTTTCTTTGCCTTAATGCATGGGGGGGGGGGTCACATGAACACATGAAGCTGCATTACACTGAATCAGACCATCAAGGTCAGTACAGTCTACTCAAGTCTGGCAGCGGCTCTCCAAGATTTCAGGCAGAGGTCTTCCACATCACCTACTACCTGATCCTTTTACCTGGAGACGGCAGGGATTGAACCTGGGACCCTCTGCATGCCAAGCAGATGCTGTACCACTGAGCCGCTAACATGACTAACTAAGATATGACTCTGCCAACACGCCAAAACCCAAGCTTCTTCCGGGAAGTGTTGCAAGAGCTTTCTGGGATCTGGACGGAATTAATATTTCAAGCTGTGAGCAGAGCTGAGTATTTTAGTTCAGGTGATAATTCTGCAGAATCAGGGAGGCAGGAATTAAGGCCTATGAGGAAAGGCTGAGAGAACTGGGAATGTTTAGTCTGGAGAAGAGGAGGTTGAGGGGGGCCATGATTGCTTTCTTTAAGTATTTAAAGGGCTGCAGCTTAGAGGAGGACAGGGAGCTGTTCCTGTTGGCAGCAGAAGATAGGACTTGCAAAAATGGGTTTAAATTGTGGGTGGAAAGGTACCAGCTGGACATTAGAAAAAAAATTCACAGTAAGTCTAGTCCAGCAGTGGAATCGGCTGCCTAGGGAGGTGGTGAGCTCCCCCTCACTGGCAGTCTTCAAGCAACAGTTGGACAAACACTTGTCAGGGATGCTTTAGGCTGATCTTGCATTGAGCAAGGGTTGGACTAGATGGCCCTTTCCAACTCAGATTCTACGATTCTAAGCGGTTTATGTTATAATTCACCCCAAGACACAGAATGGACTACAAACCCCTCATCTCTTAAGTGCTGCCCCACCCAAAAAAAAAAACAAACCCAAATTGCTACATGGCAATACCTATTCCATTTTTCTGCTTCTTCTGCCCGGCCTTCTTCTTCGACCCAGCTGCATCCGAAGGCGGGGTGGGCTGCTTTGTGACCGGCACCGGCTCCGCTTTCCTCCCCGCAGGCTTGGGCCCCTCTGATTCCCTCGAGGCGTGCTCCTCCGGACTGCCTTTATGCTTCTTCTCCTTCTTCTTGCGTTCTCGGAGGCTGCTGGGGGCTTCCGTCACACCCAAGGGGGAAGGAATGATGTGCTCTTCGTCAGCCCCCAGAGCATCTGCGAGCTTGAAGTCCCTCGAGGCGCTCTCCGAGTCGGACTCGTGGAGGTTCCCGTTCTGGGCCTCCTTCTTTTTGCTCTTCTTCTTCTCGGCTTTCTTCTTCTCGGCCTTTGCGGGCGGGAACTTCTGCTCCCTCTTCTGCTTCGCCAGAGCTTCGTCGTACAGGGTCTCCTTCATGAAGAGCCAGAAGAAGAGGAAGATGACGGCGATCACGACGGAGGGGACGAGGACGATGAAATAAGTAGACTCGTAGAATTCCATTGTGCTTTCTTTTTAACTACAGCCTACAATGGTAAATCTGGGGGGAGGGGGCAGACAGAGAGAGACAAACACAGGATAATCAGCAAATTGTTTAGGGAGCGACCTTAAAAAAAAACATGACGTAGATCAGCGGTTCCCAAACTGTGCTCCACGGAGCAGTTCATGCTCCACGAAACATCTCCTAGTGCTCTGTGAAGAGATTGGAAAGAAAAATACTACTGTCATTCAGTTTAGTATAGAGGTGCCAGGTGAAAATTAGTGCTCCGTGACAAATTTCTCTCCTGAAAAGTGCTCCATGACTTTAAAAGTTTGGGAACCATTTACATAGATCTTTACAGAGCCAGCATGGAGTAGTGGTTCAGGCAGAGGTGTCAAACATATGGACTGAGGGCCGGATCCGGCCCCTTGAGAGCTTTTATCCGGCCCGCAAGCCAGCCACTACCCGCAGTCCCAATCTGGGCTGGCGAGGCATTTATGTTTATTTAAGTGGCATTTATGTCATATCCGGCCCTCGTAACAAATGAGTTCGACACCCCTGGGTTAAGGTGTCAGACTAGGATTTGGGAAGCCCAGGTTCGAATACCCACTCTGCCGTGAATTCCCACTTTGATTTTGGGCCAGTCACACACTCTCAGCCTCAACCCTGGCAAGTATTTGGATGGGAGGCCTCCGAGGAGTCAGATCGTGCCGGATTCCCCTACCACCACGCGGCCTTCCCAGCTCACAGTTCAAGGCCGTGGAGTTCCACCGACCAGCTACCTCTACAGGCACGGCTCCAAACGGTTCATAAAAAGCAGAGGCACAATAGGCTTGCCGCGTCTCTCCCCGTCAGAGAAAGCAACGTTTCAGATCAGTACTGGAAAGAAAGTCATACAGAAAATAGAATCATAGAGTTGGAAGGGACCGCCAGGGGCATCTAGTCCAACTAGAAATGCACAACTAGTAGAGTCCATTTGAAAAGGAACACACACACGCGCGCCTGTTCAAAAGCCTTGTGGGAAACGTTCAAGTTAGGCTAAGGCTGCGGTTGCAGATCTATGTTGATCAGGCAAGCCTAGGGTTTTTAACATCCAGGTGGGGCCAAGAGATTTCCCAGAATTAGAACCATCTCCAGGAGACAGATCAGTTTCCCTGGAGAAAATGGCAGCTTTCAAGGGTGGACCGTTATGGCATTCTCTCCTCCCCAACCTTTGCCCTCCTCAGGCTCCACCTCCAATCTCCAGGAACTTCCAACCTGGAGTTGGCAACTTTAGGTTCACCACAGATTCATGGTGCTGCTTTGATATTCCAGTGGGGGAATACTGAGAGCCAGCATGGTGCAGAGGTTGAGAGTGGCGGACTCTGATCTGGAGAACCGGGTTTGCTTCCCCACTTCTCCATGTGAGCAGTGGATTCTAATCTGGGGAACCCGGTTCGATTCCCCACTCCTTCACATGAGCGGTGGACTCCAATGTGAAGAACCAGGTTTGTTCCCCCACTCCGCCACATGAAGCCTGCTGGGTGACCTTCGGCCGGTCACAGTTCTCTCCGAACTCTCTCAGCCCCACCTACCTCACAAGGTACCTGTTGTGGGGAGAAGAAGGGAAGGCAATTGTAAGCCGCTTTGAGACTCCTTAAAAGGTAGAGAAAAGTAGAGTATAAAACCCAACTTTTCTTCTACTGTGTACCAGACTGGCTGCCCCACTTCAAACTAGATTTGGTAGTACCAGAAGAGGGCACCAAACAATAAAAAGCCTAACGTGTCTTGCTGCCAGGAAAGGCTACAGTGCTTGGGATTTTCCAGTGCAGAAAAAAAAAATTGTTGACTAAGGAGTGATCCAGTTAACACACCTTTTCAAACAAAGGAGGGTGGGGTTAAGAGAGAGAGAATTTTCTCTTCCCCGCTTTATACCTCCAGGTAACTGATTAGAATTTAAGACATTGGAAGCACAAACATTTGCAAAGCTGTTAGCCCCAAAATGTCCATCTGTCAGCAGGGGTGGGGGAAAGACACCCAAGAAGGGCATGAGAGAGTTTTGCGATTGTGGAGGTGAAAAGATTGGTGCTGTCTCCTTCTCACTCTAGAAATGGAGAGCAGCTACTATTCTGTCAAAAAACACATAGCTTAACTAGTGGAATTCACTAGCACTAGCATAGATTGCCCTGATCTGGATAGCCCAGGCTAGTCTGATTTCATCAGATCCTGGAAGCTAAGCAGGGTAAATCCTGGTTAGTATTTCGAGGGGAGACAGCCAAGGAAGTCCAGGGTCACTATGCAGGCAATGGGAAACCACCTTTGAACATCTCTTGCCTTCAAACCCTAGAGGGTCGCCATAAGTTGACTGTAACTTGACAGCGCTTTCCACCACCGTCAGCACAGATAGCCTTTCAAAAGGATGAGGCATGGGGGGGGGGACTACAAATCAGCCAACATATATTAGCCATTTATTAGCTATTTAAGGTGCATCTATTAGCTATTTAAGGTGCGTCTAGAATCACAGTTGGAAGGACCACCAGGGTCTTCTAGTCCCTGCGTAATGCAGGAAATTTACAACTACCTCCCACACACACACACACACACACACACACACACACACACACACACACAGTGACCCCTACTCCATGGCCAGGAGATGCCCTCCCTCTCATGATCTGCCTAAGGTCATAGAATCAGCATTGCTGACAGATGGCCATCTAGCCTCTGCTTAAAAACCTCCAGGGAAGGAGAGCTCCCGAGGAAGCCTGTTCCACTGAGGAACCGCTCTGTCAGGAAGTTCTTCCTAATGTCTAGATGGAAACTCTTTTGATTTAATTCCAACGCGTTGGTTCTGGTCCGACCTTCTGGGGCAACAGAAAACAACTTGGCACCCTCCTCTCTATGACAGCCCTTCAAGTACTTGAAGACTGTTATCGTATCCCCTCTCAGTCTTCTCCTCTTCAGGCGAAACATACCCAGCTCCTTCAACTTTTCCTCATAGGTCTCCAGACCCCTCATCATCTTTGTCGCCCTCCTCCAGGCAACAAAGGATTGTTAGCTATTTAAGGTGCTACTGGACTCTTGCTCTTTTCTACTGCTATAGACAGACTAACACGGCTACCCATTGTGATCTATCTAATAGCCATGGTGTCTTGAAAGAACTTCCATGCCTTGGCCGGGGATTGAGGGCAGGATCACAATCTAAATAAATAAATAGGGTACCTGCAGTGTAGTGGTTAGTGCTGGACTAGGATTTGGAGATCCGGCTTCGAATCCCCCATGGAAGCTCGCTGAGTGACCTTGGCCAGTGACACACTCTTGGCCTAACCTACCTCACAGGGTTGTGAGGATAAAACGGAGATGGAAATGATGCGGACTGCTATGGCTCTCCACTGGGGAGAAAGGCAGGGTGTAAATGAAAGGAAATTGAGCACATGAACACATGAAGCTCCCTTCTACTGAATCAGACCCTTGGTCCATCAAAGTCAGTATGGTCTACTCAGACCGGCAGCGGCTCTCCTGGGTCTCAGGCAGAGGGGTCTTTCACATCACCTACTCACCTAGTCCCTTTAACTGGAGGTGCCTGGAATTGAACCCGGGACCTTCTGCATGCCAAGCAGATGCTCTACCACTGTGCCACAGCCCATCTCCATGGCTCTCCAGGGTCTCAGGCAGAGGTCTTTCACATCACCTACTCACCTAGTCCCTTTAACTGGAGATGCTGGGGATTGAACCTGGGACCTTCTGCATGCCAAGTAGATGCTCTACCACTGAGCCACGGCCCTTAAACAGCAGACGTTCAGTGGAGAGCTGCTCGACAGAGCCAACGTCCTGCCTTGCCTATGAACTTCAGAGCACACAATTGGTTGCTGTTGGAAGCCAGCATGCAGGACAAGATGGGTCTCTGGTCAGAACCAGCAGGGCAATTCCTATGCTCCTAAAGTGGCTAAGGCAGAGACAGACATAAGAGTCTGGCTACGTGGCAATTTGTTCCCGCAGCAGCCTACTTCCGAGGGTTTCGAGTGAATGAGTTGCATAAGTCACCAAAGTGCCCACCCCGGCCATCCAGTGATTTATAGGTTTAGGAACACGCCCTAAAGGTCAGCATACATCAGGCTGACTCTCTTAGGCAACCCAGCTGTCGATATTCTGGTTTTGAGTGACTGGAGTTGTGGGGGGAAGGGAGGCGAGACGAACTAGGCAAACTCTCAGGTAAGTGGTTAACCATGAGATAAGCATTCCTTTCAAAGCTAAAGCCGTCTCTAGAAATAAACACACCAGGCCAATTTCATCCTGCCCTCCCACCCCCACCCCGCAAGATCAGTTTAAGGTGCCCCTCTTAAAGCAGCCTGGTGTGTCTCACCGACACACATGAAGCTGCCTTCTACTGAATCAGACCCTTGGTCCATCAAAGTCAGTATTGTCTCCTCTGGCTGGCAGCGGCTCTCCAGGGTCTCAGGCTGAGGTATTTCACATCACCTATTTGCCTAGTCCCTCCTCCTCTTCTTCAACACATGAACACATGAAGCTGCTTTATACTGAATCAGACCCTTGGTCCATCAAAGTCAGTATTGTCTACTCAGACTGGCAGAGGCTCTCCAGGGTCTCAGGCAGGGGTCTTTCACATCACCTACTTGCCTAGTCCCTTTAACTGGAGACACCGGGGATTAACCTGGGACCTCCTGCAAGCCAAGCAGATGCTCTACCACTGAGCCACAGCAGATTTCTCCCAAAACAGGCTGGTATTTCTTTTCTTTCTTTTTTTAAAGAAGAAGAGTTGGTTTTTATATGCTGACTTTCTCTAATACTTAAGGAAGAATCAAACCAGCTTGCAATCGCCTTCCCTTCCCCTCCCCACAAGACACCCTGTGAGGGAGGTGGGGCTGAGAGAGCTGTGACTAGCCCAAGGTCACCCAGCTGGCTTTATGTGAAGGAGTGGGGAAACCAACCCTGTTCACCAGATTAGCCTCCGCCGCTTATGTGGAGTGGGGAATCAAACCCGGTTCTCCAGATCAGAGTCCACCGCTCCAAACCACCGCTCTTAACCACCACACCATGCTGGTTCTCACGCTGAGCATTACAATGGCTTCACCATCCAACTGAGTCAGATTATTAAATCCTTAAGAGGAAAATCCATGAGAAATGCAGGTAGACAGGCTTTCCCCCGAGCACTATGGAGAGGCTACAGACAGGCAGTGGTTGGTTATTAGTTCCTATACAACGAATACTTAACACTGCTGCAGAATGCACAGTCATTTCCTTGTGCGTATTTTTAAAAAGATGGAGCAATCTTTTTAAAATGCAGATTTCTCCCACTCCACAAATGCTTACAAGGTAGCAGATTTCAGTGAGATGGAATTCCTATCCTTTAAGGAAAAAATTCTATTTATAACTTCCCTATGCCAGGGACTTATAATACATTCACTCGCATATTTGTGGAAACCTATATATAGCGCTGAGCACAGAAGCAGGATTCAACTTCGATATGGCATCAAGGACCTACGGGTGAAAGCTATACAGAAAAGCTGCTGGACAGTCAGAAGGAATTATACATACGATGCTTAATTGCAGAGAAACCTGCGACGGTCGTATTTAACCTTTCTAACCCTCTTTATTGCATCAGCTCGAATTGGGATATAAATAGACTGTTTGCCCAGAGGTGAATCTCACCCTGCCCAGTCAATAACGGCAATCCGCCACCCGGCTTAATTTCCCCACCCGAATCTCACGCTCTTCCTTTTTTCTTCAATGTCGACTCAAAACAAAAGTGAAACAGAACAGGAAAAAATTATAATGGATGCTGTCATTAAGTCACACATAGGATGGTAACTTCGGGATTATATGTGTATGTCACAGCTGACCTGTTTTCAAGGCCTATGAGGAAAGGTCGAAGGAGCTGGGTATGTTTAGCCTGAAGAGGAGAAGACTAAGAGGGGACATGATAACGAAATACTTGAAGGGCTGTCATAGAGAGGAAGGTGCCAAGTGGTTTTCTGTTGCCCCAGAAGGTCGGACCAGAACCAACGGGTTGAAATTTAAATCAAAAGAGTTTCCGTCTAGACATTAGGAAGAATTTTCTAACAGAGCAGTTCCTCAGTGGAACAGGCTTCCTCGGGAGGTGGCATCCAGGGTATCAGACTGAGATCTTTCACATCACCTGCTGCCTGGGCCTTTTCACTGGAGATGCCAGGGACCGAAACAGCAACCTTCTGCATGCAGGGCAGATGCTCTACTGCTGAGCCACGGCCTCTTTAATGGCAGTGCTACAAGGGAAGCAAAATGTCTCTGCCATTTTGAATTAGGCAACAGACATTTCAGGACTAGAATACGCATGAACATATAAAGCTGCCTTATACTGAATCAGACCTTCGGTCCATCAAAGTCAGCATTGTCTACTCAGACTGGCAGCAGCTCTCCAGGGTCTCAGGCAGGGGTCTTTCCCATCACCTAATGCTTGATCCTAACTGGAGATGCCGGGGATTGAACCTTGGACCTTCTGCATGCCAAGCAGATGCTCTACCACTGAGCCGCGGGCCCTCTCTAAACACAAGACTCCAGCATAGTGTAGTGGTTAAAAATGGTGTAGTGGTTAAGAGTGATGAAGTGTAGAGAGCCAGCATGGTGTAGTGGTTAAGAGTGGTGGTTTGGAGCGGTGGACTCTGATCTGGAGAACCAGGTTTGATTCCCCATCCTCCACATGAGTGGTGGAAGCTAATGAGGTGAACCAGGTTGGTTTCCCCCCTCCTACACATGAAGCCAGCTGGGTGACCTTGGGCTAGTCACAGTTCCCTTAGAGCTCTCTCAGCCCCACCTATCTCACAGAGTGTCTGTTGTGGGGAGGGGAAGAGAAGGCGATTGTAAGCCGGTTTGATTCTTCCTTAAGTGGTAGAGAAAGGCGGCATATAAAAACCAACTCTTCTTCTTCTTACTTTGCCTGAAACACACCAACATGGCTACCCTTCTGCATTTGTTCAGCCCTTAACATCCAAGGGAGAATCCTTGCAAGTGCGGAAGGGGGGGGAGAATTCAGGTTTTTAGAGTTCCTCTTAACACTGTGTTTATAAACACAACACGAGAAGGGAGGAGACAGGAAAAGGGAGAGACTGATCTCTCCTTGCTCTTCTCTCGATTAAACTGATCCAATTAAGCCATTTGCTGAACACAATCATCTCAGCCTTCCATACACCCTCTAGGTAAATGTTTCCCATTCCAACCATACCAGGAGAGGCGTCTCTACCATCTGTTAAGCTCCCACCAGACGCCCTCAAGTTATTATTTAAGCACCCCCGACTGAAGGGAGTCTAGGCCTTGAAGCGAAAGGGGTGGCCTGCGACTTATGGTAGTTGGAAGGGGGTAGGGGAGAAGGCAGAGAGTGAGAACGCAAACAACAATTTCCAAGTACAGCGGAGCAGGGCAAAGCATTTCCTATCAGCAAAACCAAAGAAGAAGTGAGCTGTGGCTCACGAAAGCTCATACCCTACCAGAAAATATTTTTGTTAGTCTTTAAGGTGCTACTGGACTCTTGCCCTTTTTGACTACTGCAAACAGACTAACACGGCTACCCACTGTGAATTATCTTCAAAGAAGAAGAGTTGGTTTTTATACTCTGCTTTTCTCTACCTTTTAAGAGCAGTGGACTCTGGAGAACCAGGTTTGATTCCCCACTCCACCATATGAGCGGCGGACGCTAATCTGGTGAACTGGATTTGTTTCCCCATTCCTCCACATGAAGCCAGCTGGGTGACCTTGGACTAGTCACAGCTCTCTCAGCCCCACCTACTGCACAGGATGTCTGTTGTAGGGAGGGGACGGGAAGGTGATTGTAAGCCAGGTTGAGTCTTCCTTAAGTGGCAGAGAAAGTCGGCATATAAAAACCAACTCTTCTTCTTCTTCTTCTAAGGAGAATCAAACTTGCTTACAATCTCCTTCCCTTCCCCTCCCCACAACAGGCACCATGTGAGGTAGGTGAGGCTGAGAGAGTTGTAACTAGCCCAAGGTCACCCAGCTGTCTTCATGTGTAGGAGTGGGGAAACCAACCAGATTCTCCAGATTAGGGTCCGCCGCTCTTAACCACTACACCACACCGCTTGGCACGCAGAAGGTCCCAGATTCAATCCCCGGCATCTCCAGTTAAAGGGACTCGGCAAGTAGGTGATGTGAAAGACCTCTGCCTGAGACCCTGGAGAGCTTCTGCCGGTCTGAGCAGACAATACCGACTTTGATGGACCGGGGATCTGATGCAGTATAAGGCAGCTTCATGTGAATTCATGTGAGAGAGAAGCAAATTGAAAGCGGCTCTCACGTGGCTGGGGAAACTGAAAAACGGGTTTCACTTTGAAAAGCCTGAAGGAGATGAGCTCACCATGTGCAGCGAATCACAGAAAGTAAGGCAAGCTGTCTGACCAATACTGACTGCTATTGCATACCCATCAGAAGGAGAAGGAGCTTGAGACTGGGAAGGGCAGCCATGAAGGAGCTAGAAAAGTTTCTGAAGTGTAAGGATGTGTCACTGGCCACGAAGATCAAGATAATTCATGCCATCGTATTCCCTGTTACTATGTATGGGTTTGAAAGCTGGACAATGAAGAAAGCTGATAGGAAGAAAGTAGATTCCTTTGAAATGTGGTGTTGGAGGAGAGTGTTACGGATAGCGTGGACCGCCAAAAAACCCAAATCAGTGGGATATAGATCAAATCAAGCCTGAACTGACCCTAGAAGCTAAAATGACTAAACTGAGGCTGTCGTACTTTGGTCACATTATGAGAAGGCAAGAGTCACTGGAAAAGACAATCATGCTAGGAAAAGTAGAGGGCAGCAGGAAAAGAGGAAGACGCAACAAGAGATGGATTGACTCAATCAAGGAAGCCACAGCCCTCAATTTGCAAGATCTGAGCAAGGCTGTTAAGGATAGGACACTTTGGAGGACATTGATTTATAGGGTTGCCACGAGTCGGAAGCAGCTTGACGGCACTTAACACACCCACACACACTGCATACCCAGGCCCCTTATAGACACCATCTTCGTCAGAATGCCACTAAGAATCCACAGATGCATGACCTAGGCTTCCTCCCAACCTGTATCCCCCGCCCCCATCGACTGCATTACACCCATAAGACCGAAAGCAGTAGTATCTTTTTCATTGGCCATCAGCAGATAACAGCCAGAGCCCGCACCGGGAAAGACTTGCTGAGTCAGAGGCAGAGTAGCTCCCTGCAAATCAAGTTTCCGATATTCCGTCTCGTGTTCCCTAAACAAGCATACACATAATTATAATTGGTTGCTGCCACAACATGTCGGTTGGATGCACAGCTTTTAAATATTATCTAATCCTGTGGTCACGTAGCCCCAAACGATTTGTGAGCTGCAGAACTCTTAACTGCTCAGGCAGGGAAGCAACTGAGAAACGAACGGCTCTCCACGATATGGAAAGCAGGTCTCTACGTCGCTTGGGTGGAAACAGCCTCAGTATTCCAAAAAGATGAAATGAATGCCATGCAAGACTATTCTTTAATAACTGGAGCCAGTGTGGTGTAGTGGTTAAGAGCGATGGTTTGGAGCGGTGGACTCTGATCTGGAGAACCAGGTTTGATTCCTCACTCCTCCACATGAGTGGCAGAGGTTAATCTGGTGAACTGGGTTTGATTCCCCACTCCTCCACATGAAGCCAGCTGGGTGACCTTGGGCTAGTCACAGCTCTCTCCAAACTCTCTCAGCCCCACTTACCTCACAAGGTGTCTGTTGTGGGGAGAGGAAAGGAAGGAGATTGTAAGCCGGTTTGATTCTTCCTTAAGTGGTAGAGAAAGTCGGCATATAAAATCAAAATTTTAATTTCATAAGAGGGTCACCGTTTCGGTTGTATTATTTATTCCTTGGCTTCATTTATAGCCCTTGGGGGCTCAAGGCGGCCTACATCACTCTCCTCTCCTCCATTTTATCCCCACAACAACCCTGTGAGGTAGGTTAGGCTGCTTCTGAGACTGGCCCAAAGTCACCCGGCAGGTTTTCATGGCAGTGAGGGGATTCGAAGCAGGATCTCCCTAGCTCCTAGTCCAACCCATTTCCTGCTACTCCACGCTGGCTCTCAAGAGATCACGCCGTAGACTTTCCGTGCTCTATTAGTTCCAAATTAAAAATTTAGATCAGATTTTTCACGGGCAATCCAAACAAGGCCTCGCCTCGCGTGCATAGCTGCCCTGCTGTAGACATGCATAGTTCTAGGCAGTGGTCAAGATTTGGGCATTGCATGTAGGCAGGATTCGGACCCTGCGGCATGTTTCTGTTCAGACTGGCGCCATTTTTTCTGCAACCATTCACCGGAGCAGGGCCATAAAAGCTGCCATGCGGAATCAGACCAAAGATCTATCTACTCCCAGCTTGTTTCCCACAGCGACTAGATGGATGCTCCCAGGAAGATGATAAAAGAGAAAAAATCAGAATAAGGATCTGAAACCCAAGTTAAGAGATTTGATGTTTAATTAACTGATTTTTATCCGCCACAATAAAACAGTCCCAGCCTCACAGAGCTCATTTTCATTTTTCTTTATATTATTAGGAATTATGCGGGGGGTCCTGGTTGCTCACAGGTCCTGCTGTAGCTTTGTGCTACCTGGAGCTCCATCCTATTTATATTTATTTAGTGGATGTTTTGATTATGTTTATGGGACTGTTTGTACTTTTTAGTGATTTTATTGTAACGTTATGAATTGTTATACTTGTGAGCCACCCTGAGCCCAGCTTTGCTGGGGAGAGTAAAATTTAAAACGAATGAATGAATGAATGAATGAATGAATGAACGAACGAATGGAAAAGAAACAGAGCTGCTGCCGTCGTCTTGCTTGTGGGCTTCCTAGAGGCACCTGGTTGGTCACGGTGTGAACAGACTGCTGGACTTGATGGGCCTTGGTCTGATCCAGCAGGGCCTTTCTTATGTTCTGAAGTGGGCAGAAGGTCACTCGGGAGTGACCAGTCACTCTCCACATACGTGATAGTAGCTCTTCACCCCTCCCCCAGTGATGCTGGAATCACTTTCTTGATCTTCCCATTAAAGTTACTACTACAGCTTTTCTCTCTCTTTGGTGAGCAGGCAGCATGCATGTACCTTTGCTGTGGGTGGGGAAACAGCACCGGCAACCTTTCTCCTTCCACCTCTCCTCCTGCATGCAAGTACACACCCTTGCTCTAGAAGGGAAATGAGCGTGCCATCAACTCTTAAAGTAAAAGCAGAGACAACCGTCTATTTTTCTCCTACAGGACAAGTTTCAGTGGGGAAGGGGGTGCTTTGGAAAAACAGCAAAGGAAAGATTCCCCCTCAAGCACTGTAGACCTGAAATGCTGTAAAGAACATAAGAAAGGCCATGCTGGATCAGATCAAGGTCCATCGTCCAGCAGTCTGTTCACACAGTGGCCAACCAGGAGCCTCTAGGAAGTCCACAAACAAGACAACGGCAGCAGCATTATCCTGTCTGTGTTCCAAAGCACCTGATATAATAGGCATGCTCCTCTGGTACTGGAGAGAATAGGTATGCACTATGACTAGTGGCCATTTTGACTAATAGCCATGGATAGCCCTCTCCTCCATGAACATGTCCCCTCTTAAAGCCTTAACACAAGAAACATAACAAGCATAAGAAAAGCCCTGCTGAATCAGACCAAGGTCAATCAAGTCCAGCAGCCTGTTCACACAGTGGCCAACCAGGTGCCTCTAGGAAGCCCACAAACAAGATGGCCGCAGAAACACTATCCCACCTGTGTTTCACAGCACCTAATATAATAGGCATGCTCCTTTGATATTGTAGAGCAGATGTACCCAAACTGTGCTCCATGGAGCACTTGATGCAGGCAAAACATCTCCTAGTGCACCATGAAGAGACTGGAAAGAAAAATACTACTATGATTTGGTTTAGTATATAGGTGCTAGTTGAAAATTAGTGCTCCGTGACTAATTTCTCTCCTGGAAAGTGCTCCCCGACTCAAAACGTTTGGGAACCTCTTCTGTAGATAATAGGTGTGCATTATGACTAGTATTCATTTTGACCAGTTTTGACTAGTTCATTTTGACTAGTTCATTTTGTAACTTTTGTGCAATCCGCCATTCTGACTGGCTCCACCCATCAAACCGCCATTTTGTGACTTGAAGCTCCCAAGGCACTTGAAAATAAATTAAGCCGCTTCTAGAAACAGCCTTCTCCTGAGCTGTACCATTTTGTGGTTGTCTGCTTGCTCATCAGCCAATTTAATTATCAGCCATCATGTGCTAACAACGCCCATCTACCATCTACATCGGAAGAACAGGTCAGTCCCTACATTTCAGAATAAACAAACACAAGCATGATATCAAATTGCAAAATTCATAAAATGGTGGGTGAAGATTTTCAGTTCCTTGGGCATACTGCTGCAGATCTAAGATTCATCGTTCTCCTACAAAATGCAAGCTTCAAAGGAAGAATCTAATGAGAAAGTAATGAATTAGAATTCATCAAGAAGATTAAATACTACCTCCCGGTTTAAACAGAGACTTGAGCTTCCCTTATAGCTGCTCACAGTTCGACAGAACCCCCCCTTTCAAGGATACCAGTTGGTGGCTCATATGTTGTAATGCAATTATCATATTGCATTACACTTAAACCTTTTCCTTATGGTTCATACTGCACCTTCTTGGAACAGACTTGTATTTTTCTCTCTGTAACTGCACCCAGTGGCAGGCTGCAACCTCTGACCCAGGACTGACAACTCTGGGTTGGGAAATGCCTGGAGATATAAGGATGGAGCTTGGGTTGGGCAGAGCTTGGGGAAAGGGGGGAAGCATGCAGCAGGGATGTAATGCCATAGACCCCACCCCGCAGAAGCTTCCATTTTCTCCAGGGTATGTCGCTCAGACAGGTTGCAATTCCAGAAAAATTCCGGGCCCCACATGGAGGCTGCTCGGACCTCTCTCGTCATTTAAACCAGTGGTTCCCAAAGTGGGCAGTACCACCCTCGGGGGGGGGGCAGTAGTATCACCTGGGGGGCACTAAGAGGCAGGGGGCATCAGGGGGCGCTAGAGGTGGGCCCTTTCAACTGTGTTGTTCACTAATTTACAATAGATCAAGCTATGGCATCATGCTGGCAAATTTGGTGGAAACTATCAGGAATTTTTTCCCCAGACTTCAAAGAGCTGGTACCACTGGATCAAGTTCATCAGTTTCGTTGAATAAATTTCAACTAACAAGTTTTAATTTGAATTTGAACAGATGTGCAATTAATTGTCACTGTTGAAATTATATTGTTATTATCTTCTTTAGCGAGTCATGCAAACCCCTATTTTGAATAATGCTTTTTTTAGGATAGGGTAGGGGGCGCTGGGGTTGAGTTTGTGGAACCGAGGGGGGGGGGCGGCCCGAAAAGTTTGGGAACCACTTAGCACAGAAGTTAATCACTTTAGTCTCGTAACACAGTGACTCACGCCAGAGTGATTTTCAACGGGTCTCTCTCTCTCTCTTTGCTAGAACTCCCCACCCCCTTCCTTTCCTGTGATTTTTGGTTTCAAAAAGCCTCTAAAACAATTTCTGCGCATCTGAAGGCGTAAGCCCCTGACTAATAAACTTGGTTAGTCTTTTAAGGAGCCCCTTGAGCCACAGCGGGTCTGTTTCACTTTGCAGTTTACAGCCCGGTCTGTTTCACTTAGCAGTTTACAAACTATAGTTAATACTTGGTCACTTTCCTCGGCAGTGTTAATCACCTCTTCCAGGCTTTGGAAATATTTCTTCAGCTTGTTGCAACTTGTTGTAGAGCAGAGGTACAAGATCTAGCTTTTGCTTATACTATTTTCTCTCTAACACACAGCACACACACACAGATCTTCGATAGAAAGCAGCAACAAACACACACATGCTACTGCATCCAACCTAATTTCATTCCAAATCCACAACCAGTGTGCCAGATTCAGCCATTCATTCAAGTGCTTGCATGCTCAGGCTCCGTTCCCTTCTTTCAAAGCCCACACGTTAGTCAGGAGGGCGTTTTTTAAAATTCTAATTAACTACCCAGGAAGCAAGCAATGAGTTTGAACAAGCAAAGCTGACTCAGACAGCTCTCCCCACCACAGCACAGGTCTAAATCCTCGACAAGCAACCAAACACACAAGCCCCAAAGCCACTGTTGACATAAGAGACCACAACGGCATTGTAGCTTTTGCAGAGCAAACAACGCAAAAGCGCAAGCCGTTCCTGGGACCCACAATTTTCTAGGCAGGGCGGATCAGACCCAGTGCCCCATCGGCGGCCATGGTCCCAGGCCAACGGCTCCCGCCAGCCACGGGTAACCCCCGGCCCCAGCTGGCTAACAGTGAGCATCTTGCTAGGAAGTATTTCTTCACATGACGCATAGTTAAATTGTGGAACTCCCTGCCCCAGGATGTGGTGATGGCTGCCAACTTGGAAGGCTTTAAGAGGAGAGTGGGCATGTTCATGGAGGAGAGGGCTATACCTATTCTCTCCATGATCAGAGGAGCATGCCTATTATCTTAGGTGCTGTGGAACACAGGCAGGATGGTGCTGCTGCAGTCGTCTTGTTTGTGGGCTTCCTAGAGGCACCTGGTTGGCCACTGTGTGGACTTGATGAACCTTGGTCTGATCCAGCATGGTTTTTCTTATGTCCTTATGGTCTTGGAAGGCTTTAAGAGGGGAGGGGAGGACATGTTCATGGAGGAGAGGTCTATCCATGGTTACTAGTCAAAATGGATACTGGTCACGATGCATATCTATTCTCTCCATGATCAGAGGAGCATGCCTATTATCTTAGGTGCTGTGGAACACAGGCAGGATAATGCTGCTGCAGTCGTCTTACTTGTGGGCTTCCCAGAGGCTCCTGGTTGGCCACTGTGTGAACAGACTGCTGGACTTGATGGGCCTTGCTCTGATCCAGCATGGCTTTTCTTATGTTCTTATGTTCTGATGTTATTTATTAAAACATTGATGACTAACCTTTCCTCGTGGTTCAAAGCAGCTCACGATAACAAATGAAAATATTTTTCAGTCTAAAAACCCAAAAATAAAATAGCAAACCCCCAAATCTTGGCCAAACCATGATTCATTCCTTCACTATGATAGTATCGCCCAAACTTACAGGGTTGTTTTGAGAGTTTGGGGATCACAGAAAGAATGAGAAACGCTTCAAGCGCTCTACGGGCCAAACCGGTCGAAGTGCTAGGAGGCTGAAGAAGGGCTGAGCGTTATCAGTAAACAGCGGGCATGAGGGAAACTGGTTTGGGCCATTATGTGGGGGGTTAGCCCCCCTTCCTCCTCACACTGTCTTCCCAGACCTCAAATCCTGCCGCTCCCAAGCTACTATTTGCCCCTATAGTGGAAATAAACATCTGTGTATGCTACCTGCACATTTTTGGCAACACAGCAAACACTAGCCTCAAGGGAACCATTTGAGGCTGCAATAGTGGTAAAGATCAGGGTGTGTGCTTTTTTAAAATCAGTTCTCCCTGGGGGTGGGGACATGGCTCAATGGTAAAGCATCTGCTTGGCATGCAGAAGACCACAGGTTCAATCCCCAGGATCTCCATTTAAAGGGACTAGGCAAGTAGGTGATGTGAATATCCTCTGCCTGAGACCCTGGAGAGCAGCTGCCAGTCAGAGTAGACAATACTGACCTTGATGGACTGAGGGTCTGATTCCGTATAAGGCAGATTCATGTGAGCCCCACTTATGCTGATGTTTACCAGTAAAAAAAAAAACCATGCAGGTGGAATCTCCCGGTATTTTACTTTCATTTCACCCTAAAAACTAGCCTTCAGGTTTTTTGGCTTCAGAGCCCACCTTTAGCTCCAGCCTGCTACGATTTTTTAAACCTTAATTATACACCACCTTTCTACCCAATTTTTTCCTCCTCCATTTTGGCTTCACAACAACTGCTTAAAGTAATAGAAAAGAGCAAGAGTCCAGTAGCACTTTAAGACTAACAAAATTTTGGGGAGGGTATGAGCTTCTCCCTGTCCACTCTCTCCATACTATGCATAATTTTATAGACCTCTATCATGTCTCCCCTCAGCTGCCTTCGTTCCAAGCTAAACAGCCCTAAGCGTTTCAACCACTCTTCATTGGGCAGCCGCTCTAGTTCCCTGATCGTTTTGGTTGCTCTTTTCTGTACCTCTGTTAGTCTCTTGCCGTGAAAACCCTACAAGGTCATCGTAAGTCAGTGGCAAATTGACGGCAAAAGCAAAACGGAGCATTCAGGTCCGCAAGCCCACCTTTTATTGTACAATTCCATTCCCTCTCTTCCCACCAGACCCAGAAAAGCACATGAGGAACACAATTGTCCCCATCATGTCTAGATTTTTACGAAGCCCTGTAGATCTTATAAAAAGAACCTCCGCTTCAAGAGACACCTTGGGTCTGAAGTATCAGTATAGAATCATAGAGTTGGAAGGGACCACCAGGGTCATCTAGTCCAACCCCCTGCACAATGCAGGAAACTCACAACTACCTCCTCCCACCCACACCCCCAGTGACCCCTACGCCACACCCAGAAGATGGCCAAGGTGCCCTCCCTCTCATGATTTGCCAAAGGTCATAGAATCAGCATTGCTGACAGATGGCCATCTAGCCTCTGCTTAAAAACCTCCAGGGAAGCCTGTTCCACTGAGGAACCCCTCTAACAATTAGAAAATTCTTGCTAACGTCTAGACAGAAACTCTTTTGATTTAATTTCAACACGTTGGTTCTGGTCCAATCTTCTGGGGCAACAGAAAACAACTCGGCATTATCCTCTATATGACAGCCCGTCAAGTCCTTGGAGATGGTTATCATATCACCTCTCAGTCTTCTCCTCTTCAGGCTAAACATACCCAGCTCCTTCAACCTTTCCTTATTGGACTTGGTCTCCAGCACATGCTCCTGAGTCCATCAAAGTAGCATGGAGCAATCTTAGCGGCTTAGGTTCTTACCAAAAAGAAAAAGCACAAGAGACTCAGGGTTGGCATAAAAAGTTACGGCCATTCAGCCGTCTCCGAGAGCGACGGAATGGCTGTTTTAGAGAGAGCAGAAACCTGTGGAGGTGGGAGGATTTCACCACCTGCGGAAGTCGAGCCGTCTGTCTGCTGCACAGGCTGGCGGCAGAACAAGCTACCCGGGCTCCTGGCTCGGCATTTCAACACCAAACCGCACGTGGAGAAAATAAGACGAAGGACTTTCTTGTGTTGTCATAGCCAATACCTGCTACGGCTCTTGCGCCGGAATCCTACGAGAGGCCACATAAACGGTATGATCCAAAGCTCACAGGCGTAACTACGGGAAGGGCCAGTTGGTTCCAGATTTCTACAATCCAAATACTATGGCGCTGTTGCTGGATATGTGTTCTCTCCCTCTTACTCTTTATTTCCAAGCAGCATCTACCACATTTACCAGCACACAAGGCATAATATTGACCGACCCAAGAACATGAACTCAGTTGCTTCTCATTGATGATTTATTCATATTTTGATTCTGCTAGAAAATTTTGGTTTCAGTAGTTACGGGCCACGTGAACTGGTGAAGAAATCGAAACAGGAAATACCAGCCAGCATTCCTGCCTTTGTAATTTTGCTGTTTGTAATTTTGTTGTGTGACTCCATCTGTATTTGTTAAGAATCATCACTTACTGTGAATGCAATTTTTGATGTGTGACTCTGCAAATAGTTGTTAAGTTTTTTTCACACATTAGATACTGATGTACTGAGGAATTGTCTGTCATAGTGTGACACAAATTTAATTATTCTTGTATTTCACTTTTCATAACCACTGGAAAACCAGTTGGTTCCAGATTCCTACAGTCCAAATCCTATTGCACTGTTACTGGATATCCCGCCCTGCTGATTCTAGTGACTTACTCTACAATTGGTCCCAGTAAGTAAGGCGGGCTATGAATAGCGTTAAATAGATAAATAAAATACAAGCTAAGTGCACATCAATGTGCAGAAGTATAATTATTCTCACCCCTGGGATCTTCGCTTCCAGCATCTGAGTGCGCTGTCTCTCCAGCCAGTTGCCTGCTCAAGGGAGAACCGTAGGGAAATGCTCGACTGACGCCTTAACGCCACCACTACGTTGGAGCGCCGCAACAAGACAGGCAGCAGGCCACCTCCCATCTTCGAGGCTATAATTGGTGCCGAGCAATCCAACATTTCCCAATTACAGACCACCCCTAACCCCGGTGCTTCGTAATTAGAGACTGTCGCAGGGGGTGGATTTTAAAAAAATAAAAATTAAACAGACAGCCAAACTGTTGTTTCCTGTGCTAATGATAAGGAGGAGCTATGAAATATGGTCAGGAATACCCCGCCCCACCCCGGCAGCTGGCAATCTGGAAATCCCACGTAGGTCTTCAGCTCCAAGCCTCAGATCAGAGCAGCAGAGGTCATTTTGCCGGTTACCGCTATTCACCCATACAAAGGGACTGGGCAGCGGACAAAACAAAAACCTTCCAGAGCAGACTCAACAGCCCTATTGTCAAGGAGCAGGGAATGAAAGGAGTTACTGATGGCGTGGAACGAGAGGGAGGATCGACCCACCCCGACCTCGCAAATTACTCTGGAGAAGTTATTTAAAACAAACACACAGCAAAAGAAGAAGAAGAAGAGTTGGTTTTTCTATGCTGACTTCCTCTACCACTTCAGGAAGAATCAAACTGGCTTACAATCACCTTCCCTTCCCCTCCCCACAACAGACACCCTGTGAGGTAGGTGGGGCTGAGAGAGCGCTAAGAGAGCTGTGACTAGCCCAAGGTCACCTAGCTGGCTTCGTGTGTAGAAATGGGGAAACAGATTAGCCTCCACCACTCATGCGGAGGAGTGGGGAATCAAACCCGGTTCTCCAGATTAGGGTCTAACTAAGACACTAGAGAGCTGTTGCCAGCCCGAGTAGACAATACCGATTCCATATAGGACAGCTTCGTACGTTCACCTTCACACTTGCTGGATCATGAGCCCTGAACAGAGCCGGCGTGAGCGCATACATCAGAGCCAACCATACAGCTCTCATGCTCTATGCTTCTCTTCGCCAACAAGCTGTCGGACAGCAAGGAGAGATCCCTCAGCGGCGACTCCTTTTTGAAGCAGAGGCAGCGCTCCACCTCTTCCAGTCGCATGGCTCTGATGCCATGTTACTTCCTGTCAAGTGCTTGCCTCTCATAGGGAGCCACGCCGCCATCTGGGGGTTAGTGGGTCTGGAAAGGTTGAAAGCGACCAGCCGAGGTGATCGAAGCTAGCTTCTTAAATATGATTTTACGCTCTATGGATAACGAGGGGTAGAGATTTTTTGTTCAGAACCAACGAGTCTCACATCAGGGACGCTGGCTTCACTAGGACGTCTTGACTGCTCACATGTTGTCCATTTCATCGCAACGGTACACACGGAGGTGTTAGTGCACCACCACAATGTGCCTTTGTTCCACGAACCAGTGCCTGTTCACACAGTTCAGAACTAAAGCGCGAGTAGCACAAGAATCCCGGTCAGTGTGTTGCTGAACATCTCTCGGCTCGGAGGGTCGCCTTTTACGAAGACCAGGCCAGTGTCAAAGAACACCGGAAAGCTCCTAGGTGAAAATCACCACCGAGTACCATGAACGCTAGCCAGAGCCCTAGAAAGTCTGAAGATTTGTGAGAAAGTTATCGTCCTTTCAATCCCACCCTGAAAGCATTTGCAATAAAAAAGGGAATGGTAGCCAAAGCATTCTCATTTCGAAAGTTAATCTTCGGTTCACAACTACCTCTGAGCCAATCCAAATTTGGGGTGGGGTGGGGTATGTTGCACAGCTCTCTTTGACTTGGGCCTTTTCAAGACACCGAGGGAGGATGCCACCACATACACCAAATCGGGATGTGACATCACAATCTGCACTGCTTTGCATTCATGCTGTTTCAACTGCCGTTCTGCTTCCCAATTTATCAAGTTTGAAGAATGCCTTTTGGGCACTTGTACAGTCTCCTCAAGATAAAACCAGCCTGAATCCAACCCAGCTGTTTCAATGTTCATCCCTACCCCCTATCATTTATTTATCTAACACACCTCCTTCTTCTAAGGTGCCGAGGATGGCTATACATCCGTTCGCCCTACCTCCACTTTATCCTCACAACCCCCTTGTGATGCAGGCTAGGTTGATAGAACATAAGGCCATGCTGGATCACACCAAGGTCCATCAAGCCCAGCACTCTGTTCACACAGTGGCCAACCAGGTGCCTCTAGGAAGCCCACAAACAAGACGACTGAAGCACCATCCTGCCTGTGTTCCACAGTACCTAATATAATAGGCATGCTCCTCTGATCCTGGAGAGAATAGGTATGCATCATGACTAGTATCCATTTTGACTAGTAGTCATGAATAGCCCTCTCCTCCATGAACATGTCCACTCCCCTCTTAAAGCCTTAACATAAGAAAGGCCAGGCTGGATCAGACCAAGGCCCATCAAGTCCAGCAATCTATTCACACAGTGGCCAACCAGGTGCCTCTAGGAAGCCCACAAGCAAGACGACTGCAGCAGCCTTATCCTGCCCGTGTTCCATTGCACCCAATATAACAGGTATGCTTCTCTGATCCTGGAGAGAATAGGTATGCATCATGACTAGTAGCCATGAATAGCCATGAATAGATATATGACTGGCGCAAGGTTGCCCAGCTAGCTTCAATGGCAGAGTGGGGATTTGAATCTGGGTCTCCACAAGGGCGATATGCCCATTCTGTCCGAATCAAATAGACTCCCTGGCCCACATTGTTTTAGCATGTCCACAAAATGAGATTGCACAAAATAAATATATCACTCCCTGGACAAAACAGCTAAAGACGCTTTTTGAGAAGCGGATACTGCATTATCTGCTGTCAAATAGATCGGTCAATTGCGTGAGAGATGTGGCAACGTTTCTCTTTATAGCGTCAGGGAAAAATTAAATTTCACCTCCCCCATTTAAAGTGTGAAGCGGTTGATAGATAGCCAGTAGCAGTTCAATCTAGGGAAAGGAATCTGGGACTCCCGTATTCTAGTATGATGCTAACCACTGCACCACACTGGCTCTCTATCAGTATTAAACACCAATCGCCCCAAGAGGAGTATTTGGTTCTTTGTGGCTGGGGCAAAGCAACATGTTTTTGACCCCTGATGTTCAGAACATCAGGGCCAAGGCTTCTGACTCATGGCGACCCTATGAATCAATGTCCTATCTTTGACAGCCGTGCTCAGATCTTGCAAATTGAGGCTGTGGCTTCCTTTATTGAGTCAATCCATCTCCTGTTGGGTCTTCCTCTTCTCCTGCTGCCCTCAACTTTTCCTAGCATGACTGTCTTTTCCAGTGACTCTTGTCTACTCATAATGTGACCAAAGTAAGATAGCCTCAGTTTACTCATTTTAGCTTCTTGATTTGATCTATAACCCACTGATTTGTTTTTTTGGCAGTTCAAGGTATCTGTAACCCTCTCCTCCAACACCACATTTCAAAGGAATCTACCTTCTTCCTATCAGCTTTCTTCAATGTCCAGCTCTCACACCCATACATAGTAATAGGGAATACGATGGCATGAATTAACTTGATCTTGGTGGCCAGTGACACATCCTTACACTTCAGAATCTTTTCTAGCTCCTTCATGGCTGCCCTTCCCAGTCTCAATCTCCTTCTGATTTCTTGGCTGCAGTCTCCCTTTCGGTTGATGATGGAGCCAAGAAATAGAAAGTCTTCAACAATTTCAATTTCCTCATTTGTCAACCTTAAAGTTGTGTAATTCTCCTGCAATCATTACTTTACAGGGCATGACACACTGTAATTAATAGTGTGCCATCGAGTCACAACCAACTCATGGCGACCACGTCCAATGGGTGTCTGAGGAAAAGAGATGAGCAGAGATGGTTGGCCATTGCCTGCCTCTGCATAATACCCGCGTCCTCCTTGATGGTCTCCCGTTCAGGTACTGACCATGCCCAATCCTTCTTAGCTTCCAAGCTCAGGCTAAGCTGGGTTATTCGGGCTGCTACAGGATATACTATACTGCGTTTTTTACTCTACAAATTAAATTTTGCAGTTCGACCCTGTTTCCTATTTCCAAGCTTTAAACCAAAGTAGTGTTGGGAAAAGGGAAGGCTCCGCCAGGATCACCAGCAAACACAACTGTTAAGACACGCGGCCTGCTAGCAGCCGTTTGCCAGCCTTTATCGATCACCATCAAGCGTAAGCTCTCCAGCAACAGCAGAACTCCACAGCAAAGGCGCGTTGGCTTCGTCACTTTCCTAAGATCCAAGCCACTAGAAATAGGCTGTGACTGGTCCCGTTAACCTGCAAGCAACTGAAGGCTGAGAATAAAACCTTCAAGGCATCTGGCAGGATGGCTGTGAGCAACTAAGAAAAGAGAATTCAAAACCACACTTCTAAGGAGAAGACATTTCTCTCCTTGGGGACGTGTTGCAAGCGCTAACGCTGCAATAGCTTCCTTCCTATATTCTGGAGCACAGCTAAGGAAAAAAACAACAGCTGATCACCGCAGTGAACTGGAGACTTCCACCTCTAGCTGCTCTGGGAGTCCCTGGGTCCCTCAAACAGCTTGTCATGGACACACATGAAGCGGCCTTCTACTGAATCAGACCTTTGGTCCATCAAAGTCAGCACTGTCTACTCAAACTGGCAGCCGCTCTCCAGGGTCTCAGGCTGAGGCCTTTCACATCACCTGCTGCCTGGTCCTTTTAACTGGACATGCCGGGGATTGAACCTAGGACCTTCTGCAAGCCAAGTAGATGCTCTACCACCAGCGGTTCCCAAACCTTTTGAGTCACGGAGCACCTTTCAGGAGAGAAATTCGTCACAGAGCACTCATTTTCACCTAGCACCTATATACTAAACTGAACGACACTAGTATTTTTCTTTCCAGTCTCTTTACAGAGCACTAGGAGATGTTTTGCGGAGCACCAAGTGCTTCAAAGAGCACAGTTTGGGAACCGCTGCTCTACCACTAAGCCACGGCCCCTTCCACCCTCCTCAGGGGCATTTAGGTTATGCACCAGGAGGAGGGGAGGCGGAGAAGTTTCACTCCATTGACAGAAATCTTTTCTATTTTTTTGCACAAGGCCCATTAGGCTAAAATCTAAGAGGGCAATCCTAGATACACTTACTTGGGAACAAACCAAGTGAACACTGAGACTAACTGCCAAGACCTGGATGGCCCCAGACTATTCTGAGCTCATCAAATTTCGGAAGCCAAGCAGGGTTAGAGCTGGTTAGTACCAGGATGGGAGACCATCAAGGAAGTCCAGGGTTGCTACGCAGAGGCAGGCGATGGCCAACCACCTCTGCTCCTCTCTTGTCTTGGAAACCCTACGGGGGGTCACTGTAAATCAGCTGTGACTTGACAGCACAGAATTATTATGTCCTGACCTAGATGGCCCAGGCTAGTGGAATTTGGGGAGGGGCCGTGGCTCAGAGGCAGAGCATCTGCTTGGCACAAAGAAGGTCCCAGGTTCAATTCCCAGCATCTCCAGTTAAAGGGACTAGGCAAGTAGGTGATGCGAAAGACCTCTGCCTGAGACCCTGGAGAGCCACTGCCAGTCTGAGTAGACAATACTGGCTTCGATGGACCAAGGGTTTGATTCAGTATAAGGCAGCTTCATGTGTTCGTGTGTTCAACGGCATGCTCCACGATTCACCTTTATTTAAGGAGAGGAATCGTGGCTCAGTGGTAGAACATCTGCTTGGCATGCAGAAGGTCCCAGGTTCAGTCCCCAGTATCTCCAGTTAAAGGGGCTAGGCAAGTAGGCGATGTGAAAGACCTCTACCTGAAACCCCGGAAAGCCGCTGCTGGTCTGAGTAGACAATACTGACTTTGATGGACTGAGGGTCTGATTCAGTATAAGGCAGCTTCATGTGTTCACCTTGTCAGATCTTGGAAGCCAAGTGGGGTCAGACCCGGTTAGTACTTGGACGGGAGACCACCAAGGAAAGTCCAGGGTTGCTGTGCAGAGGCAAGTAATGGCAAGCCACCTCTGTTTGTCTCTTGCCTTTAAAACCCTGTGGGTTTAAGTTGGCTGAAATTTGATGGCATTTCCCACCACCACCAAGCATGCACAACTGGACTGTAAGTGCATTTCAATTAGAAGAATCCTGCAGGGCAAAAGAAAGAAAAAGAAAAAACAAGAAGAAAAGAGAATGCATCGTTTAATGCAAATGACACAGTTAATCCAGGCAACGTCTCAATAAGATTAAGATGACTTTCTAGGCGGTTAGCACGTTTTCTCTGCTATTTATTTTAGCTGATCTAATTACCTCTTCGACGCGCGAAACGGTAATATACCCGTTAATCGGTTTATTTATTCAACTGCTTCAAAGCAAACACTGTTGATGAAAATTTTATTCAGCTGTCAAGGCGACCCTCCCCCCAAAAAGCCAAACGTCGTTTGGAAACAAAGCAGCTAGGAACAAAAAGGTTACACAAATCACAGCTATTTCTCCGCCACTGTAACAGGAATGCAGCTCGCTGTTTTTCCCTTTTCTCTCTCTCCCCCCGAAAAACTAATCCTGAGCTTGTGGGAACTCTGCTCTCTTAACACCAAGGGTCAGCTCTATACAGCTCAGTCCTTAGGAGTTAATCTGGATGTGCCTGTCCGACAGAAGCGGAACAAGGCTGCCCCCGGCAGAATCCTGTCCCACATTCTTTGCTGCTGCGAGACAAGGGAAGATTTCCCCCCCCCCCACATCCTATTCAGCAGCTGAGCTTAAAATAATCACCCCAGGCACTGGAGGAGGGAGAAGGGGAAAGGATCTGAGCACGCAGGGAAGGAAGGGAAGGAAACGATATCAGTAGTGGGTGGTGTAGTGGTTAAGAGCGGTGGTTTGGAGCGGTGGACTCTGATCTGGAGAACCAGGTTTGATTCCTCCACGTGAGGGGTGGAGGCTAATCTGGTGAACTGGATTTGTTTCCCCACTCCTACAGATGAAGCCAGCTGGGTGACCTTGGGCTAGTTTCTGAACTCTCTCAGCCCCACCTACCTCACAGGGTGTCTGTTGTAGGGAGGGGAAGGTGATTGTAAGCCGGTTTGATTCTTCCTTAAGTGGTAGAGAAAGTCGGCATATAAAAACCAACTCTTCTTCTTCAGGGTTGCTATGCAGAGGCAGGCAATGGCAAACCACTTCTGTTCACCTCTGCCCTGACCTGGATAGCCTGTTTTCATCAGATCGCAGAAACTAAGCAGGGTCGGCCCTGATTAGTACTTAGATGGGAGACCACCAAGGAAATCCAGGGTTGCTATGCAGAAGCAGGCAACGGCAAAACCACCACTGAAGGTGTCTTGCATTAAAAACCTTATAGGGTCACCATAAGTCAGCTGTGACTTGACGGCACTTCCCACCACCACCACCCATCTTACAGATGAAGCACTCAGGTTCTCTTTCCACACAGAGAAGTCTGCAACACCAATGCAAACCTGGCCTCTAGCAGTCAATTCGGAGCAGTAGGGATCACCCTCCCGCATATCAGCTACTGATGCTGAAGTCCATGGGGGGCAACAAATAAAAAACTTTCTTGAAACAGATCCTCCTGCAACAATCGTGGCAAAAACCTTGTGACATCTTTAGAAAAGACTCCGGGACAATTTCCTGCCCTTCCACCCATATGCATTGAACACATGAAGCTGCCTTGTACTGAATCAAACCCTTGGTCCACCAAAGTCAGTATTGTCTACTCAGTCCGGCAGTGGCTCTCCAGGGTCTCAGGCAGAGAAGTCTTTCACGTCAACTACTTGCCTAGTCCCTTTAACCGGAGATGCTGGGGATTGAACCTGGGACCTTCTGCATGCCAAGCAGATGCTCTGCCACTAAGCCACGGCCTCTTTCCTTTCAAGGGGGGGGGGATGCCTGTTCCAGCATCAGTGCGCTTCCAGAGGTAAATGTCTTGGTGCGTAGGCAGCCCCAGACGTTCCACGCTATGCTCGCAAGCTTGTGGTGGCAGATGGGCGTCTTTCAGGAAACCGTTCTGTATGCAAATAGTTACAGCCAAGTTCTGCGGCTCGAACTGCGACAGATGACACACCGCCTTTCAAGAAAGCAAAAATTATTTTTAAGAATCAGACCCTGCTACGGTTCTCAAGCTAACCGGTTCCTATATCAACAGACCTCCAGATTGCTATTCTTCTCCCTGTTATTTCACCTTCGGAATATTTTTTTCTAAGTTATCCAAAATTTCTCACTTAAAACATGCTAAGGATCTGAAAGACTAGTACAGCCCAGCACAATACATGAGGAGGAGGAGGAGAGTTTGTTTTTATATGCCAACTTTCTCTGCCAAGGAAGAATCAAACCGGCTTACAATCACCTTCCCTTCCCCTCCCCACAACAGACACCCTGTGAGATAGGTGGGGCTGACAGAGCTATAAGAGAGTTGTGACTAGCCCAAGGTCACCCAGACAAGACAACTGCAGCAGCACCATCCTGCCTGTGTTCCACAGCATCTAATATAACAGGCATGCTCCTCTGATCCTGGAGAGAATAAGTATGCATCATAAGAACATAAGAAAGGTCACGTTTGATCAGTCCAAGGCCCATCAAGCCCAGCACTCTGTTCACACAGTGGTCAACCAGGTGCTTCTAGGAAGCCCCCAAACAAGACAACTGCAGCAGCACCATCCTGCTTGTGTTCCAAAGCACCTAATAGGCATGCTCCTCTAATACTGTGGAGAATAGGTATGCATCATGACTAGTATCTCTTTTGACTAGCAGCCATGGATAGCCCTCTCCTCCATGAACATGCCCACTCCCTTCTTAAAGCCTTCCAGGTTGGCAGCCATCACCACATCCTGGGGCAGGGAGTTCCACAATTTAACTATGGGCCTTCCATGGAGATTTGAACTGGGGATAGATCCTACTCTGGCATTCTAACCACCACACCACACTGCTGACCTGCTCCAGTCACCAGACCAAAATGGTTTTCACCAAAAGCTCCCTCTATTGACGCAAAGCTGAAACCTGCCTCTGTTATGAGCCACCCACCCCAATTACTGCGATAACAGCACCTCAAGTTCATTTCAAAGAATTTACTTATTCATTCAAATATAATCTAATTAAGCCACATTGCTCATTAAGTTCAGCTTCTTGCAGCAGAGCAATCCGGGGCATTTTGCCGGCAGCCGTTACTTTGCGTTCCTTTGCGACGCGAACTCACAACAGAGCTGGGATGGGGACCAAGCGGTGTTTAAGACATTCTTCTCGTGGCCTGGGAGGCCATGCCTCCAGATCTGAAACAGAACGCAAAATCACCTTGCGTGACACCGATTGCCGGTTTCTCCAAGACTCTTTAAAGCAAACCAGACATACTTGAGTACAGGAGGAATGCTCCCAACATCAAACGCATCCAATTAATAGCTGCACATTAAAAAAAAAATTACTAACAAGATGTGGGTTTTGTTCCCATTTTTTGCCTCCCCCCCCACCCCCGCCCCAATTAAACCAGATCTAAAGAATTCCAGCCCTGGGCTGAATGCAGAAACAAATGCACATGAAGACCTTATTTAAAATTTAATACAACCTGAACAGGCAAGAAGAAGAGTTGGTTTTTATATGCCAACTTTCTCTGCTACTTAAGGAAGAATCAAACCGGCTTACAATCACCTTCCCTTCCCCTCCCCACAACAGACACCCTGTGAGCTAGGTGGGGCTGAGAGAGCTGTGACTAGCCCAAGGTCACCCAGCTGGCTTCATGTGGAGTTCACCACATCAAGTTCACCAGATCAGGCTTCGCCGCTCATGCGGAGGAGTGGGGAATCCAACCCGGTTCTCCAGATTAGAGTCCACTGCTCCAAACCACCGCTCTTAATCACTACATCACACAATAACCAAGTATCCTAGTTTAGGCCTCATCTCCAAGTGAAACAAACCTTACGTAAGCATTCATCCTTTGTGGGACCTTCACCCCCCACCCATCCCCATTCCCCCTGGAGCACCAGGGCCCATATCTTGGTAGTAAGCAGTTCAGGGCAAGGGGTTGGTTATTTTGGGCTCCTGGCATTTTGTAAGCACTGCGTATCTGGACACCGCTTATATGCACTGACCTGGCCCAGTACTATGAATTGACCGCTACTTAACACCCACATCGCTACTTCAGATCAATGCTTGGAATGTTACTGTTGAGCAGGTTATGCTACCTGCAAGAAAGTGTTTGAAAGAGCCAGCATGGTATAGTAACCGGTCAGACTAGGAATGGGGGAGGCTACCTGGATTAGACACATAGAAACATTGAGCTGGAAATGACCTCAGGGGTCACCTAGTCCAACCCCCTGCACAAAGCAGGAAACTCACAACTAACTCCCCCCAGTGACCTCTGCGCTATACCCAGAGGAAGACCCCCCCCCCAAAAAAAAATCTCCAAGATCCCTGGCCAATCTGGCCTGGAGGGAAATTCCTTCCCGGCCCCAAAGTTGCCGGGTTCGATTCCCCACTCCTCTGCATGAGAGGCGGACTGGTGAACTGGGTTTCTTTCCCCACTCCTGCACACGAAGCCAGCTGGGTGACCTTGGGCTAGTCACAGCTCTCTTAGAGCTCTCTCAGCCTCACCTACCTCACAGGGTGTCTGTTGTGGGGAGGGGAAGTTGTTTGTAAGCCAGTTTGATTCTTCCTTAAGTGGTAGAGAAAGTCGGCATATAAAAACCAACTCTTCTTCTTCTGCCCTCCCTCTCATGATCTGCCGAAATTCACAGAACCAGCCTTACTGTCTGATGGCCATCTAGCCTCTGCTTCAAAGCTTCCAAAGAAGGAGAGGCCACCACCTCCCAAAGAAGCCTGTTCCACCGAGGAACCGCTCTGACGGGAAATTCTTCCTAACGATTGGCCCAAAACGCTTTGGATTCAATTTCAACCCGTTGGTTCTGGTCTGACCTTCTGGGGCAACAGAAAACAAGTTTGAAGTTTGACAGATGACCCTGGGGACAGTCACGTTCTCTCAGCCAGACTGAGAAAGAGAGGACCATGTATACTGCCCTAGTTACTAGGAGGTCAGAAATGTGGTAACAATGAGGTTAACTTGTGAACAGCAAGCCAGCAAGATGTTCACAAGATAGCAAAAATTCCATGTTCCCTGGGTTCCAATTCATTTGAGAACTCTAGATTATTATTTTTCATTAGCATTGTATAGGCTAGAGCAAGATTCGAAGTCCAGTAGCAATGTAAAAGCCAATAAGATTTCCAGGGTATAAGCTTCTGAGAGTGAAAGCTCCCTTCGTCGGATACGTCAAACAAAACCAGTCAGCCCCTATGCAAAACAATAAATTGACATCAATCTGACATTAAAAACTGCAACACTCAAAACCCAGTGGGAGAACATTCTACTCTTCCATTGCTGACCTAAGAGTGGCAGTCTTCAAACAGAGAAGAAGCTTCAAGGGGAGATTGCAACATGAAATTGCTGAACTTGACTTCATTCACAAGTTCAGAATGGATCCTCCCCCAGGGCTGAATAAGGACACAGGAGTCTTACCTCATCAAAGATGCTAATTTTCTGCCCCCATGCATTTCCCCTCTGCTCTAATCAAGCTGATCACATTTTTTGCATTGTACCTGTGCACCCTTTGTAACACCTCTCCCACCTTCTGATCAGGATAAAAAGACTCTATTCCTCCTCATGTATAACGAAGGGAGCTTTGACTCTTGACAACTTATATCCTTAAAATCTTTTTGGTCTCTAAGGTGCTACTGGACTCGAATCTAGCTGTTCTACTACAAACACGGCTACCCCCTGAAATTACCTTAGTAGTTTAGGGGAGGGGCCATGGCTCAGTAGTAGAGCCTCTGCTTGGCAAGCAGAAGGTCCCAGGGTCAATCCCCTAGCATCTCCAGTTCAAGGGACTAGGCAGGTAGGTGATGTGAAAGACCTCTACCTGAGACCCTGGAGAGCCGCTGCCAGTCTGAGTAGACAATACTGACCTTGATGGACCAAGGGGGTCTGGTTCAGTAGAAGGCAGCTTCATGTGTTCATGTATACCTTTTGTCAGATTTGACTCTCAAAAGCTTATACCCCGGAAATCCTGTCGGTCTCTAACATGCTACTGGATTCGAATCTTGCTCTTCTACTGTAGACCAACCCACCTCAACAGGACATGCTCTACAGTAGGCTGGTTCCAAAATATTTGATTTTGACTATTTGGAATCTGAAGTCTCCAATTCTCAAAGTAACTGACATAGAAAAGGAAGGGGTAGAAAGGAGCTCAGATAAACCGAGGAAGCAGAAGGACAACTGTCCCATCCACTATCTCCTCTGGCCCGAAATGAAACCACAATTTCATTACCTGAAACAGAGGGATTTTAAAATTTCCAGGGGAAACACTTTTCAGAAACCCAGTCCATGCCTCTTTCACCCCCACTGCAGAAGGAGGCTCCCGACACACCCAGCCCCCCAAAACCCACACAATACCCTCTTTCCCCAGCCACTGCAAATAGGGGTGGGAACGAAAAATTGCAGCGACAAATGCCGTCAAATCGTGGCCAACTTAAGGCGACCTCATAGGGTTCAGTGGTGGTTTGGCCATTGCCTACCTCTCCATAGTGACCCTGAACTTTCTTGGAGGTCTCCCATCCAAGAAGGTTGGTTTTTATACGCCGACTTTCTCTGCCACTTAAGGAAGAATCAAAACCGGCTTACAATCACCTTTCCTTCCCCTCCCCACAACAGACACCCTGTGAGGTAGGGGGGCTGAGAGAGCTGTGACTAACCCAAGGTAACCCAACTAGCTTCATGCGTAGGAATGGGGAAACAAATCCAGTTCACCAGATTAGCCTCCACCGCTCATATGGAGGAGTGGGGGAATCAAATCCGGTTCTCCAGATCAGAGTCCACTGCTCCAAACCACCGCTCTTTACCACTAAACCACGCTGGCTCTCTAAGTACTAAACAGGGCTGACCCTGCTTAGCTTCTGAGACCTGACAAGATCAGGGTAGCCTGGGCTATCCAGGTCAGGGCATAATGATTGTGTGCCATCAATTCGCAGCCAACCTATGGTGGCCCCATGGGGTTTTCAAGGAAAGGGACCCACAGAGGTGGTTTGACGTTGCCTGCCTCTGCATAGCAACCCTGGACTTCCTCGGCAGTCTCCCATCCAAGTACTCACCAGGGCCGAACCTGCTTAGCTTCCAAGATCTGATGAGATCAGGCTAGCCTGGACCATCTAGATCAAGGCAAGAGATGAACAGAGGTGGTTTGCCGTTGCCTGCCTCTGCACAGCAACCCTGGACTTCCTCGGTGGTCTCCCATCCAAGTACTAACCAGAGCCGACCCTGCTTAGCTTCTGAGATGTGATGAGATAAGGCTAACCTGGGCCTTCCAGCTCAGGGTAAACGAAAAATAGTTTCTCATAATTACCGAATTCTTTAACCTGTGGAGTCAGTCACGTTACTGTAATCTCCTTCCAGCAGCAACCAGAAGTACTTTGACCTGTGATTACCTAATCTGCTGAGTAGATATAGGGTGGAGTACAGAATGATTGAGGAAGGGGGGGAGGGAAGAGGGAGAGCAGCTCTACAACTACCTGCCTGGTCTCACACCACCCTCTGCAAGCTTCAGCATGCCGGCCTCCGCATGAGAAGCGGCGCTGACGGGAATCGCTGGGATGTTTGATGCCCGGCAGCGCTTGAAAGACTGGACTTCCGTCAGATTCGAAGCGCACGTTGGCAAAGGGCTGCACCCTCCCAAATCAGATCCATGCAGCAGCTGCTCCTTTAAGGGTCAAGCGGCCGAAGGTTTTTCTCCCTCCTCCCACCACAAGGTTAAAGGTCTTTAAAAGATTAAGCAAGAGTCCAAAGAGAGACACTGTCCTTCAGTGTTACTACTCTGAAGATGCCTGCCACAGTTGCTGGCGAAACGTCAGGAAAGAAAATTCCAAGACCACGGTTACACAGCCCGGATAACCTACAAGAACCAATGAACTCTGACCGTGAAAGCCTTCGACAATAGTCCAAAGAGAGTTTACATCTTCATATAATGTGGACTCAGATTTCTCCTCCAAACCCAGTCTTTCAGCATTTTGGCTGAAAGGGTCTTTCCATTATTAATGTTTGCTATACAACCTGATGCCCTGACCTGGATGGCCCAGGCTAGCCTGATCTCGTCAGATCTCAGAAGCTAAGCAGGGTCGGCCCTGGTTAGTATTTGGATGGGAGACCACCAAGGAATACCAGGGTTGCTGTGCAGAGGAAGGCACTGGCAAACCACCTCTGTTAGTCTCTTGCCATGAAAACCCCAAAAGGGGTCGCCATAAATCAGCTGTGACTTGACAGCACTTTACACACACACACATACAACCTGATAGAGAGCCAGCGTGGTGTAGTGGTTAAGAGCAGTGGACTCTAATCTGGAGAACCAGGTTGGATTCCCCACTCCTCCACGTGAAGCCAGCTGGGCGACCTTAGGTCAGTCACGGTTCTCTCAGAACTCTCTCAGCCCACACAGAGGCAGGCAATGGCAAACAACCTCTGAACGTCTCTTGCCTTTAAAACCCTATGGGATCGCCATAAATCAGCTGTGACCTGATGGCACACACATACCTACAACCTAAAGCCCTGGCTGCTGTCTTCCCAAGACAAATTGTGTCTCTGCAGACCTCTTAAAATGCCATTCCACACGTGTGTTGGGTCCAGGGGTACTGGTCCCAACTATTCTAAAGCATGCAGATTGGCCCTAAGGGTAGGCTAGGAACTGTCCTCAACAAGGTACCTTGTATGACCATTATTTCCAAGTCAGAATAAACACCACACGCCAGGAATATCTGAGAACCCATCTGAAAAATGCAAACCCATCATCCGGAAAAAAAAATACATTGAAAACTTCCAAAGGGAGCATGCAAGATTTTTCAGGAGGAAAGATGTTCTCATTTTACCTTTTCACAAACCTATATATAACAATTTAGGCGAGAAGAAGGAGAGTTGGTTTTTATATGCCGTCTTTCTCTACCAGATAAGGGAGAATCAAACCGGCTTACATTCGCCTTCCCTTCCCCTCCCCACAACAGACACCCTGTGAGGAAGGTGAGGCTGAGAGAGCTCTAAGAGAGCTGTGACTAGCCCAAGGTCACCCAGCTGGCTTCACATATAGGAGTGGGGAAACCAACCCAGTTCACCAGATTAGTCTGCCGCTCCTGTGGAGGAGTGGGGAATCAAACCCGGCTCTCCAGATTAGAGTCCACCACTCCAAACCACTGCTCTTAACCACTACAACATGCTGGCTCTCATTAAAGCCTACTCTATGTAGAATTCAGTGCTAATTATCCACGGCCAAAAGGCGCATCGCCTGTTCCTCCAATTGCAAAAGGTCCTTAAGGCTACAATCCTAAAAACACACTTTCTAGGGCACAAGAGCCAGTGAATGAAGCGGGAATGACTTCTCACCGAACATGTTTTAGGAGTGCCGGTTCGAGAACAAACCGGCTGCGTTACCCAAATCTTTCTCCACAGGTAAGCTGACGTGAAGTGGCATTTCACCCTTTTCTTCAGGCCCCAGGCTAGTGAGGAAACAATTCCTTCCCATTCATCTTTATGACAACCCTGTGAAGCAACTCCGTATCCCTCCCTCCCGTCTCTTAAAACAGACCAACATTACTTGCAAGCTGCCAAACCTAAGCCTTGTGTGTGTGTAAAGTGCCGTCAAGTCGCAGCCGACTTATGGCGACCCCTTAAGGGGTTTTCAAGGCAAGAGACTAAGAGAGGTGGTTTGCCAGTGCCTTCCTCTTTATAGCAACCCTGGACTTCCTTGGTGGTCTCCCACCAAATACTAACCAGGGCTGACCCTGCTTAGCTTCTGAGATCTGACGAGATCAGGCTAGCCTGGGCCATCCAGGTCAGGGCAAACCTAAGCCTTACCAAGGGCTTTAAAAAGCCCTGTTCTTTGCCGTCTCCAGCCAACGACTAAGTTCATAGAATCATAAGAGTTGGGAGGGACCACCAGGGTCATCTAGTCCAACCCCCTGCACATTGCAGGAAATTCACAATTACCTCCCCAACACATACCTAGTGACCCCTACTCCATGCCCAGAAGATGCATTTCCTCTCATGATCTGCCTACAGTCATAGAATCAGAGGTTTATAGGCCCTGCCTTGGCAGGACACAAATTGTCAGCCCTGGTACAGGAAAAGCCATTTGGTTTCACTGGCAGTTATTGGTTGACGCCGGGTAAGGGCTAGCGCTAATCTCGGGGCATGCAAGACCAAACCTCAGACTGATTGGTGAGTCTTGGGGAAACTGCTCTTTCGGCTTGAGTTGTGACTTCTGCATTCAGAATAACGGGCTCGCTGTGGAGTTGTTTTCTGTTGCCCCAGAAGGTCAGACCACAACCAACGGGTTGAAATTAAATCCAAAGAGTTTCCATCAAGACATTAGGAAGAACTTTCTGACAGAGGGGTTCCTCAGTGGAACAGGCTTCCTCAGGAGGTGGTGAGCTCTCCTTCCCTGGAGGTTTTTAAGCAGAGGCTAGATGGCCATCTGTCAGCAATGCTGATCCTGTGACCTTAGGCAGATCATGAGAGGGAGGGCATCTTGGCCATCTTCTGGGCATGGAGTAGGGGTCACTGGAAATGTGGGGGGGGGAGGCAGTTGTGAATTTCCTGCATTGTGCACGGGGTTGGACTAGATGACCCTGGTGGTCCCTTCCAACTCTATGATTCTATTATTCTAAAAACCTACATCTGATGCATGCAACTCTAACAATACTATTTAAAAAAGAAAAAGCACAGCACGGAGGCGGAGTGTTAGTCTTGTCTGGCTACACTTCCCACACAAAATGGGAGATTTAACAGCTTTTTGCAACACCGGTTACAGAGACGGAGGTCCGAGAAATGTACTCTTGTCCTTCAGAGACCAGTGGGCGCATGAACATCAGTTCCCCTTGGCGTGAAAAGCGCCCGCCACCTGGCCCGTTGCTTTCCCTGGTGAAACTGGCCACCAGCACAATCTTCTCAAGAATCAACTTCCTGCTTACTGTTCGGATCAACTCAGGCTAGCTAAATAAACCCTGTTTAACATACATTCCTTGGCTTGTCAAAATATCGCAGTTAAGACAAATCCTGAAGCGCTGCCGGAAGGTAATACCACAATGCATATTTTGCAGGATCTGTTAAAGCACATGCCAGTCCAGGAGTCCACACCCTTGGAGAGCCTGCAGACACTTTTGAAATTTTGAGGAAGGACAGGTGAGACCCTCCCCACCCCCACAAAATGACTACAGTGCGAAGCTCTACAACTAAAGCTCTACCATAATTTTTAAATTAATAATTTATTGAAGTTATTAAGAACATAAGAACATGAGAAAAGCCCTGCTGGATCAGACCAAGGCCCATCAAGTCCAGCAGTCTGTTCACACAGTGGCCAACCAGGTGCCTCAAGGAAGCCCACAAACAAGACGACTGCAGCAGCATTATCCTGCCTGTGTTCCACCGCACCCCTAATATAATAGGCATGCTTCTCTGATCCTGGAGATAATAGGTATGCAGCATGACTAGTATCCATTTTGACTAGTAGCCATGAATACCCCTCTCCTCCATGAACATGTCCACTCCGCTCTTAAAGCCTTCCAAGTTGGCAGCCATCACCACATCCTGGGGCAGGGAGTTCCACAGTTTAATTATGCGTTGTGGGAAGAAATACCTCCTTTTATCTGTTTTGAATTTGTCACCCTCCAGCTTCAGCAGATGACCCTGCATTCCAGTATTGTGAGAGAGGGAGAAAAAGCTTCTCCCTGTCCACTCTCTCCATACCATGGATAATTTTATAGACCTCTCTCTCCATACCATGGATAATGTTATAGACCTCTATCATATCTCCCCTTAACCACCTTCTTTCCAAGCTAAACAGCCCTAAGCGTTGTAACCACTCCTCATAGAACAGTTGCTCTAGCCTCGTGATCATTTTGGTTGCTCTTTTCTGCGCCTTCTCAAGCTCTGCAATATCCTTTTTAAGTGTATTAACTGAGATGACATTTTCTACCATTATTAAACAATTACGCAATTAAGCAATTATACAAAAACAAATCCATACTAGGCACCAAAGCTTAACATAAGCAATGCATACATTAAATCTTATAATTCAGTTCAACTAACCAAAGTAGAGAACCAAGCCTTCCTCCCTACGCCTCCGCTTATACTATATCCTAATTTAATCTTCTGTCTGTTGCAATTAAGTATTCAAGTATATTTTAGAATACATTCTTTAACCTGCCCCTTTGGTTTCTGTCAAAGAAAAGGGAGCCATGTTTCAACTTACAATTCCTGAGAGTTAATTTCCCCCGGGAGGGGATCTTCTTATACACTTTAATTCTGTTCATTAACAACATGTGCCCAACTTGCACGCCCATTCATCTATGCACGGCAAGTGTGGCCACTTCTGAGTCCACGCAAGCAATCTTCCCACTGCAACCAGTAGATTTTTAATTGCGTATTTTCTTTCCTTCATTAAATAACCCGGTAGGATACTTAGCAGAGCTATCTTGGCATCACATACTAACTTGCAGTTCAGGATACTGTTTATCTCCCTAAATACGTTGGTCCCTAAATACGCTGGACTTGAGCAAGCGGGCAGTGCCACATTGCCAACACATTACATCGCCAACACATTTCAGAAGCGCCTGTTGACATTTCTACAATCCTGTCAGGCATAAGGTACAATCTATACATGATACAATTTATACATGACTTAACATGTTTTCCCTAGTACCTATATTAGGTGATACGTTTATGACATCCTTGTGCAGTTAGAATCATAGAGTTGGAAGGGGCCATACCAGCCACCTAGTCCAACCCTCTGCTCAATGCAGGATCAGCCTAGAGCAGGTGTGTCAAAATCAATTGTTACGAGGGCCGGACATGACATCAATGTCATTTGATCGGGCCAGGCCATGCCTCGCCAGCCCACATTGAGAGTGGGGGGGGTGTGTGCCTTGGCTGGCTTGCGGGCCGGATAAGAGCTCTCAAGGGGCCGCATCCAGCCAACGGGCCTTATGTTTGACACCCCTGGCCTAGAGCATCCCTGACAAGCGTTCATCCAGCCGCTGCTTGAAGACTGCCAGTGAGGGGAAGCTCACCACCTCCCTAGGTAGCCCATTCCACTGCTGAACTACTCTTACTGTAAAAAAAAATTCCTAATATCCAGCCGGTACCTTTCTGCCCGCAATTTAAACCCATTATTGCGAGTCCTACCCTCTGCTGCCAACATCACTGGCTCTCTGCCCTCCTCAAAGTGACAGCCTTCAAATACTTCAAGACAGCAATCCTGTCCCCCCACAACCTCCTCTTCTCCAGACTGAACATTCCCAATTCCCTCAGCCTTTCCTACCGGATATCTTCTGAAATGGGTATCTGTAGTTCTTTCCCCCACCTGCTCTTATAAACTGTACTCTGCCCTCCAAATCTGCAGGTAGACCATAGATAGTCGCCTATGTGGCTCTGTTTGATTTAAAAACATGATCAGATCTGCTTAAAGGGTGAAAAACATTCCTCTGATTTGATCTAGTTTGAATGAAGCTTCTTAGCTGAAGATACTGAAAGAATGGCAAAGGAATATCGCCAGCCTCGCACTGAAGTACCGTGAAGGAATTGACAGCTCGATCTTTAAGAAAGTAAGATATCCTAGTCATTCTCAGACTCTCTCATACTTGAAAATTCCCTGCATGGAGGACCTCTCTAAAACCTACAGCACCACCATGTTTTTAAAAAAATAACATTTCAATTAAATGAAGCGAGGATTTTATTGGGGGGGGGGGAGAAAACAGAAGAAATAAATGTAATTGCCCCAATTGAATATTTATCTGCTCTGACCTGGAAGACCCAGGTGAGTCTGATCTTGTCAGGTCTGGGAAACTAAGCAGGGTCAGCCATGGTTAGTATTTGGATGGGAGACCACCAAGGAAGTCTCTTGCAAAGGAGGTGGTGGCAAACCACCTCTGATTGTCTCTTGCCTTGTAAACTCTGTAAGGGGCAGCCAGGAGTTGGCTGCGACTCAAGGGCAGCTGTAATTTATCTGCCATATGCGAGGCTTTGCAGGACCAGTTGAAGCTAGCGATGTAGCCCGCAATCTTGCAAACAATGGATTCCACTGGGAGGGGGTGCATGCATTGAGAGTGAGAAAGACGGTATTGCTGGGTGTGGCAGGAGCTGTGAGCACAAGGTTGACTTCCTTGATACTTTAGGAATGAAAATCCTCCCTCTCTCCTTATTTACTTTCACTTCTCACAGTGAAGAAGAAGAAGAGTTGGTTTTTATATGCCAACTTTCTCTACCACTTAAGGAAGAATCAAACCGGCTTACAATCACCTTCCCTTCCCCTCCCCACAACAGACACCCTGTGAGGTAGGTGGGGCTGAGAGAGCTCTCAGCCAGCGTGGTGTTGTGGTTAAGAGCAGTGGTTTGGAGTGGTGGACTCTGATCTGGAGAACCGGGTTTGTTTCCCCACTTCGCCACGTGAAGCCAGCTGGGTGACCTTGGGCTAGTCACAGCTCTCTTAGAGCTCTCTCAGCCCCACCTAGCTCACAG